>NC_090648.1:9787466-10086378 GCF_040937935.1 Hyperolius riggenbachi
AGTGTGTTTTCGTTTACATTTCTTCTCCATCTCCTGTATAAGTTACCTGAGGTTATAATAATAATAATAATAATAATAATAATACTAACAAAAAATAATTATACAAATGTACTTGTGCGTTCCTGTCTGGGAATTTAAATTAACACACATGTGTATTTGCAGTGGAATCTATTCAGGAGGAACCATACGCCAATGTGTATTATCCTGCAGATCAGATGGAGAAGAGACCATCAGCCAAAGGTAAACTGTCCTAATCCCTCCAACATATGTCACTGCAGACTGGTGAGGGTACAAGGCTTAGTCTATAGAAGCAAGCTATGGGTTTTGGCAGAACCACAGCCATACAGTAATTTGGACAGATAAATGCATCTTTCATATTACACTTATTTATCTACCCAGTAAATTATGGAATCTTTAAAGTTGATAGTAGAGTTGGGCCGAACCTCCGATTTTAGGTTCGCGAACCGGGTTCGCGAACTTCCGCGGAAGGTTCGGTTCGCGTTAAAGTTTGCGAACCGCAATAGACTTCAATGGGGATGCCAACTTTGAAAGAAAAAAAAATTATGCTGGCCACAAAAGTGATGGAAAAGATGTTTCAAGGGGTCTAACACCTGGAGGGGGGCATGGCGGAGTGGGATACACGCCAAAAGTCCCCGGGAAAAATCTGGATTTGACGCAAAGCAGCGTTTTAAGGGCAGAAATCACATTGAATGCTAAATGACAGGCCTAAAGTGCTTTAAAACATCTTGCATGTGTATACATCAATCAGGTAGTGTAATTAAGGTACTGCTTCACACTGACACACCAAACTCACCGTGTAACGCACCGCAAACAGCTGTTTGTGTAGTGACGGCAGTGGCGGGTTCACTGAACAGGAATACAGTGGCAGGTTCACTGAACAGGTATGCAGTGGTGGGTTCACAGAACAGGTATGCAGTGGTGGGTTCACAGAACAGGTATGCAGTGGTGGGTTCACAGCACAGGTATGCAGTGGTGGGTTCACAGAACAGGTATGCAGTGGTGGGTTCACAGAACAGGTATGCAGTGGTGGGTTCACAGAACAGGTATGCAGTGGCGGGTTCACTGAACAGGTATGCAGTGGTGGGTTCACAGAACAGGTATGCAGTGGCAGGTTCACTGAACAGGTATGCAGTGGTGGGTTCACAGAACAGGTATGCAGTGGTGGGTTCACAGAACAGGTATGCAGTGGCAGGTTCACTGAACAGGTATACAGTGGCGGGTTCACTGAACAGAACAGGTATGCAGTGGCGCGTTCACTGAGCAGTACAGGTATGCAGTGGCAGGTTCACTGAACAGGTATGCAGTGGTGGGTTCACAGAACAGGTATGCAGTGGTGGGTTCACAGAACAGGTATGCAGTGGTGGGTTCACAGAACAGGTATGCAGTGGCAGGTTCACTGAACAGGTATGCAGTGGTGGGTTCACAGAACAGGTATGCAGTGGTGGGTTCACAGAACAGGTATGCAGTGGCAGGTTCACAGAACAGGTATACAGTGGCGGGTTCACTGAACAGAACAGGTATGCAGTGGCGGGTTCACTGAGCAGTACAGGTATGCAGTGGCAGGTTCACTGAACAGGTATGCAGTGGTGGGTTCACTGAACAGGTATGCAGTGGTGGGTTCACAGAACAGGTATGCAGTGGTGGGTTCACAGAACAGGTATGCAGTGGCGGGTTCACTGAACAGGTATGCAGTGGTGGGTTCACAGAACAGGTATGCAGTGGTGGGTTCACAGTACAGGTATGCAGTGGTGGGTTCACAGAACAGGTATGCAGTGGTGGGTTCACAGTACAGGTATGCAGTGGTGGGTTCACAGAACAGGTATGCAGTGGTGGGTTCACAGAACAGAACAGGTATGCAGCCAGGAACAAGCTAAGCCTAACTAATCTTTCCCTATGAGAGACAGTCTGCAGCAGCTCGCCCTACTCTCACTAACGCAGGCACACGAGTGACCGTAATGGCCGCCGCTGCCTGCCTTTTATAAGGGGGGGGGAGTGGCTCCAGGGGCTAGTGTAGCCTAATTGGCTACACTGGGCCTGTTGACTGTGATGTAGAGGGTCAAAGTTGACCCTCATGGTGTATTATGGGGCGAACCGAACTTCCGCAAAAGTTCGCCTGCGGGACGCGAACGCGAACCACTGAAGTTCGCATGGAACCGTTCGCAGGTGAACCGTTCGGCCCAACTCTAGTTGATAGTAAATCCGTAGATCACAGCGCTGTACTATGTAAATAGACGGCGGTTTTGCCGTCTAACAGCCTCCTTGTGGTGATCGCCGCTGGGACACTGCTGAGAGCTCCATCATCCATGCGGAGATGCGCATCGGCACGCGCGATCTCCTGCAAATCCCCACCCCAGTCCCCAATTAGCGTTAGGCGGTCCTGGGGCTGCTTCCTTGGTCACGCCCATTGGTGTTAGGCAGTCCTAGGAAGGTTAAACATGGAAAAACACTTTAAGCAATCACAGAGTCCCTAGTAAGCTACAACCGTGCAGGCAGGTGATGAGTCCCAATGGCACCTGGCGGTGGTACCACTGGAGGAGGATGAGTGGATGACACCACAAAAACACCAAGAGTTTGTTTTGTTTTGTTTCTGCAGTGCTAGCAATAAATGACATGGCAGCAGAGTTGTCCGTGGACCCTGTCGGTGGAAACACAGACTGCTGTTGTCAAATACGACATCAGGCAGGAGGCAGCAGCAGAAGGACTAAGCAGCGCTCTGCGGCAGCACAGAAGAAGAGTATGGCACCTCACTGGTGGCACCACAGCACAATAAATCAGCCCAAAAATTGTAGTATCCGTGGACCCTGGTGGTGGGAACACAGACATCAGTAGTTAAATAATCAGCACCAGCAGGAGCAGGATTAAGGACTCAGCAGCATAGAAGACTATGGAACCTCTATGGTGGCACCACAGCCTGAGAAATGTGCCCAAAAATTGCATCCTCTATCTGTGGACCTTGGCGGTGGGTACACAGACTGCAGTCGGGAAAATGCCGCAGCAGGAGGAGCAGCGTGTGTCAGCAGCGGCAGCATATGAGGCCATGGGACACGATGGGTGTCACCAAAGCAAAAAGGTAATGAACCAGGCCAGTTAGGAGTACTAGGTTGTAACTTGCATTGGAAAGGCAGGCATTATTCAAATTCCTAGGCAGGCAGGCAGCCACTTCATGTTCCCCTTTGACTGACAGCAGGGGCCAGGAACTCACCTCCCACCCAAGCCTGGTTAATTTTCAGGAAGGTGAGTTTGTCCACAGAGTTGTGGGACAGCCTAGAATGCTTCCCCGTGACCACCCCACCGGCCGCACTGAAGCATCTCTCAGAGAGGACACTGGAAGGGGGGCAGGGCAGAACTTCCAGGGCATACTGGGCAAGCTCCCTCCAGATGTCCAGTCTCTTGACCCAGTACTCCATGGGGTCTAAGGGCCTGTCAGTGTCAAGCCCGCTGATTGACTCCATGTAGTTAGACACCATGCTGGTCAGTCACTGCTGGTGCTGGTTGGAGAAGGATGCTGTGACTGGCACTGCTCTGGGCAGCTCCACTGCATACAGGCTCTTTGTTAGGTTCAGCAGGTCTCCGGGACACTGGATGCTGCGGGGGGTGGAAGGTTGGGGGAATGCTTCCTGCAGTCTGCACACAATGGCCTCCGGCAAATACCTTGTGCCAGGGGCGTAGCAATAGGGGGTGCAGAGGTAGCGACCGCATCGGGGCCCTTGGGCCAGAGGGGCCCTGAAGGGCCCTCCCTCAACTTCAGTAGTATCTCTCTATTGGTCCTGTACTCATAATAATCACTTCTATAGATACTTTGAATAGTGGTAATCATTAACAAACTGTTCCCCATCCCCTTCTTGCACCTCTGACACTGTAGTTGCCATTGGCAGGTTTTGGTGCGCTGTATCAATTGTTATGTATAGAGTGCTTGGAGGGCCCCATTGTAAAACTTGACTCAGGGCCCACAGCTCCTTAGCTACGCCACTGCCTTGTGCGGTGCTCAGTGCTGGATGGCGGCATTAGCTGTCCCACCTTCCCCGTCACACGTGGGTCCAGGATCAAAGTGATCCAGATGTCCTCCCTTTCACACATCTGGATCACCCGGGGGTCCCTGTGAAGGCAGCACAACATGTGCACTGCCATGGGAAAGAGGCTGGCATTGGCAGCCACATTGTCATCGTCCTCATAGAGGACATGCCTCTCTTCCTGCGCCTGTCCTCCTGAAAGCACACCCCCCCCCCCCCCCCGCGCACAACGGCAGCAGAGTTCTGCTGCTCCCCCTCAGCATCCAGGTTAGGGACCTCCAACTCCTCCTCCACTAGCTCAAAGTTTTCATCCTCCTCCTCCGAGCTTGACTGTGCTGCCAACTGCCCCTGATCCAGCGAATGGGAACCGCGTTTAAAAAAAAATGAAGCAAATACTTACCTAAGGAGAGGGAAGGCTGTGGGTCGTATAGAGCATTCTGTCAACTCTCTCGGTGCTCTCTATCCTGTGCTGGCTCCCCCCTGTTTCAATCCCCCGCTGAAAGGGTATTTGGAAGTCTTTGGGAGCCGTGTCCTCCCGAAGACGTGTGGCTCCATACTGCACAGACGTGAGCGTGCAAGAGAGCGTGCTTGTGCAGGCGCAGTACAGGGCCGCCCTTCTTCAGGAGCACTTGGGCTCCCTGAAGACTTCTGAAGCCTCCATCAGCCAGGTAAAGCAGTATTTGACTAAATTAGTCACTGCTACCGGGCGAGCCAGCACCGGAACGAGGGGACCAGGAGAGGAGCGGGAAGGCTCTATAGGACCCAGAGCCTTCCCTCTCCTTGGGAAAGCATCTGTCTCATTTTTTTAAATGTGGTTCCCATTCACTTTAAGGCTGCCTCCCCCTCTTCCATCAGATCACACAGCAAGCTGTCCAGCAGGCAAACCAGGGGCCCCCAACCATAGACGGATGCCCGCGCCCGATTCACCATCTTGGTTCCCTGCAGGAAGGGAGCCAAGACCAGGCACACTTGCTGCATGTAATTCCACTGAGCTGCGGAGATCACCTGCAGGTTGGTGGTGCTATCGTAGAGGTTTGCATCACACATGTAGCTGTGAAGTGCCATCCTGTGCTGCCAAAGCCCCTCCAACATCGCCAGGGTTGAGTTTCAGTGAGTTGGGACATCTATGATCAGGTGGTGTGATGGCAGGCCCACGGCATGCTGTTGGTTGGCCAGGTTTGCAGAGGCAGTGGCAGAGCGGTGAAAATGTCCCACCACCTTACGCGCATCTTCTAGCAGCTGGTCCATCCCCGGGTAGGTGTGCAAGAAGCACTGCACAATCAAATTCAGGATGTAGGCCAAGCAGGGGATGTGCTTGAGATCTCTCAGGTGCAGTGCGGCCACCAGGTTGGCCCCATTATCGGACGCCATGTAACCGACTTTGAGGCCTCAAGGGTTCAGCCACCTCTGCTCCTGCTCCCTGAGGGGGTCCAGGATGTGGGGGGCTGTCAGTTTATCCTTCCCCAGGCTGACCAATTTCATCAGCACTTGGCAGTGAAAAGGTTTTGCGCTGCTGCTGAGGTGAGCTTGGTTGCTGCAGGATGTGGAGGGAATGGGATCAGAGGAGCCTGCTGTATCCCCCCTGATACAGCATGGTGGCACCACCAGCTGGTCTGCTGCTGCTGCTGTGTTATTCTTCCCCCTTCCACCACTGTCACCCAGTGTGTGGTAAAGGACAAGTAGCGGCCTGTCGCAAATCGGCTTCTCCACAAGTCCATGGTGATATGGATCCGCTTGCCCACGACGTGGTCGAGCGAGTGGGCCACATTTCCACCACAAACTCGTGCAGAGCTGGGATAGTGTTCCTTGGAAAGTAGTGGCAGCTGGGGATTCGCCACGCTGGGATCCTGAATTGGAGCAGAACGCCCATATTACTCCCCTTTTGCACCAGGGAGTACGGAAGGAGCTGGGAACACATGGCCCGGGCCAGCAAGCTGTTCAGCTTCCGGATGCACCTGTGGTCAGGAGGCAGAGGCATGGTCAAACTTGAAAGCTGTCACTCAGCAGGGTCTACTGATGTCCAGCAGGGGAAGCTGAGGAGGGAGCAGAGGAGGCCAATGAGGACTGGCTGGCCTCACCAGCCTCAATGTCTCTGGCATGAGCTGTCGAGGGCGCACTGGAGGGAGAAGATGTGTGTTCATGCTGCTGTGATGGCTTGACAACCATGAGGGAGGAATAATTCTACTGTTGCTGCTCCTGAATGCAGCACGGTGGGTCTCCAGCTCTGACTGCCCCCTTCTTGGTCCTTCAGCCTCCTAAACTGCTCTGCAAAATCATTACAGTGATAGCTCTTCAGGTGGGCCTGGATGGATGAGGTACCCACCTTGGACGCCTTGTGCCCACGGCTCAAGATTTTTTGCAGGAGTTACACACTGCATAGCTTGCATCCAGGGTGGACACATGAAAAAAAATTCCATATTGGGGAAGTAAACTGCCACGTAGAGAAGAGGGTGTGGCAGCTCTCCCTCTGGTTGGGGTTTGCGTGTTGGTGGTGCTGCTGCTGACTGAAGCAGCGGTAAGTGGCTCCTGACTCACACACCCACAGCTGGACCTGCCCCTGCCTGACATGTGGCAGCAATGCAATTGCCTACGCTCCTGTGCCTCATCCTCCTCCGAGCTTCCTTCGGAGACCTCAGGTGCATAAGAACGGGCCTGCCATTCATCCTCGTCATCAAGAAAACGGTCATCTCCTGATCCCCCCCCCCCCCCCCCAGCCACCACCTCTTCCGCCCCAACATCCCCAAACACAGACCCATCCTCATCCTCCAAATCTGGTTGTGCTGGCCCAAGCCCAACCTCCTCCACATCAGGCCCCATCAGCTCCTCAATGGCAGACATCGAGACTCTCCCAGATGCTGGACTGAGGGGCAGAATGCTCTCGTCCAGGGAGGGCTGACCTCTGGCTGCTGGGGTGGATGTCACGGCCAGTGGGGGCATTAGCTGTTGCTGGGGTGGTGCTGCAAGTGCTGCTCGCAGCGGAGGTCTGTGAACAAGTAACAATGGGCAGGTCCTCCATCATCATCTCCACCAATGCCTGTGAGTGACTTTCCTGAATGGCCACACGGTGACCCAAGTTGCTGAACATGTTTGCCAACAGTGTCCGTGGTGCTACTGATGGACGCCTCTCTGCTGCATCTCTTCCTGGCATTGGAGCAGTCCCAGACATGGCAATGGCACTCCCTCTCCTGCCTCAGCCCCTGGTAGACATTCTCTATGCACAATATTTGAAGGTGGAAAGTGTGCTGCTTTTTACTGTGACTTATGTGTGTGGGGACCGACGGAATATAACAGTGGGGTTTATTTCTTTGGTTTTTTTAAACATACAGAAAAAAATTGTCAATGCCACTGACTACACTGCGTGACTACAAATAACCTCAGTAGATCACAGTCTGGTTAGTTTCCATTTTTCAATTTTTTTGTTTAAACTGGCAGAAAATAAAAATATTATTTTTTTTAAAGATGGCACAAATACTCCATACAATAGTACACAGTTTACATTTTCTCAGTGAAATGTGTATTTGTCTCCACCACCGATGACCCCGTGTTGGCCGCTTATGTATTTGGCTGGTGTTGGCTGTGCCCACTTTTCTAACCCTAACACACAATTAATCAATTACTCAATTACCAAGTTTGTGAGCTTTGCGGACTTTGGCATTAATAAGTTGCATTGAGATTAAACAAATCTGATTGGCTGTTTGTGGCTCCACCCCTTTGTCTAAATTTGAACCCCAGTCACCCAATGATCAACTGTACCAGGTTTGAGGCTTGTGCCATTAACAGTGCAAGAATGGCAGCAATGAAATATTCCCCTTGAAAATCAATAGGTGAATTATGATTGGCTTTTGTAGGCTCCACCCACCTTTATGAATATTAATCCCAGTCACCCAACGGCCAACTGTGCAAAGTTTGAGAACCCCGCCATTAACAGTGTAAGAATGGCTGCAGTTTACATTTTCCAGTGAAATTTGTATTTGTCTCCGCCCCCTTTTTGGTTATGGGAATAAAAAGTATCCTATACTTTATTCCAGGTAATGTACTATGTGTGTGCCAAATTTCATTCCAATCCGTTCAGCCATTTTTGCGTGATCGAGTAACAAACATCCAAACATCCGAACTTTCCCATTTATTATATTAGTAGGATACAGGGATAGGGATAGTGAAGGGATAGAGATGATGTATGAATGGTTATTTATGACCACTTCTGTCTTTACTAATTACAGAGACTGCGACTGCCAAGAACACCCAGAGTCGTATTATACTGATCCTGGTGATCCTTCTGGTCTTTAAGGTGGTTATTATGGTTATTGCAGCATGGATCATGATAACTTACAGTGAGTATCACTAATAATCTGTGTTCTGTTAGTTATGAGTATGTAACGAGTTTAAAGGACAACTGAAGTGAGAGGTATATGGAGGCTGCCATATTTATGTTCTTTTAAAGCGGAATATAACCCTGCATTTCAACTTTGCTCTAAAACATTATTTACAGCATATTATATGCAACCAGCATTTTTTTTTTTACTAGACCAGCATTGGAAGGGTTAAACACACAGCTTTAAAGTTACTGGAGAGAACTGCTGCCGCATCCGAAGCTTACATAGATACATTTCAGCAAAACAAAATGTAACAACTGTGATATGTGACTCACTCTCTCTGACTGTGCAGAAGCTGGAGGACAGCCAAAGAGTGTGTAACATTCACCACTTGCTACATTTTGTTTACTGAAATGTATCCATTTAAAATTCAGCTGCTGGGATCAGCTCTCTCCACACAACTTTAAAGCTCTGTGTGTAACCCTTCCAATGCTGGTCTAGTAAAAAAAATGCTGGTTGCATATAATATATATATATATATATATATATAATATATATAATATAATATAATATAGGGCAGCACGGTGGCGTACTGGTTAGCTCTCTCGCCTTGCAGCGCTGGGTCCCTGGTTTGAATCCCAGCCAGGGCACTATCTGCAAAGAGTTTGTATGTTCTCTCCGTGTCTGTGTGGGTTTCCTCCGGGCACTCCGGTTTCCTCCCACATTCCAAAAACATACGGATAAGTTAATTGGCTCCCACTAAAGTTGGCCCTAGACTACAGTATTTACACTACATAATATAGACATATGGCAATGGTAGGGATTAGATTGTGAGCTCCTTTGAGGGACAGTTAGTGACAAGACAATATATATATACACTGTACAGCGCTGCGTAATATGTCGGCGCTATATAAATACTAAATAATAATAATAATAATATGCTGTAAATAATGTTTTAGAGCAAAGCTATCCTGCTGATCCTCTACTTTGAATATGTTTAGCCACAGCCCCTGAACAAGCATGCAGCAGATCAGATGCTCTGACTGAAGTGTGACCGGATTACCTGCATGCTTGTTTCAGGTGTGGGATCAGACACTACTGCAGCCAGAGAGATCAGCAGGGCTTTTAGGCAACTGGAATTGTTGAAAAGAAAAGAAATATGGCAGCCTCCATATCCCTCTCAGTTCAGGTGTGTGATTTAGACTCTACTGCAGCCTCCATACCCCTCTCAGTTTAGGTGTGTGATTTAGACTCTACTGCAGCCTCCATATCCCTCTCAGTTCAGGTGTGTGATTTAGACTCTACTGCAGCCTCCATATCCCTCTCAGTTCAGGTGTGTGATTTAGACTCTACTGCAGCCTCCATATCCCTCTCAGTTTAGGTGGGCTTTAAACCCACCAATGCTTCCTTGATCTCTGCCTGATGCCTGCCCTGAATAGGAGGGGCTGAAACTCTCATATCTGGGAATATAAGCAGCATAAATGAGTGAAGATGGTCAGTGAACGGCACGTTTCCCCATCATTGCGCATATTTGGTTGCAATTTATATGTAGCTTTATATTGGACACATTTGTTTTGGCTGATTTTCTTTGAGTCCAATTTTAAATTGGGTATATATTGAAACCAAATGTGTGTTAAAGCGGAATGAAACCCAGCATTTCTTCTTGCTGCATTAGATTATTTACAGCATATTATATACAACGAGCATTTTTTTTTTTACTAGAACAGCATTCAAAGGGTTACACACAGGACTTCAAAGTTCCCCGCAAGCAAAGCTGGACGCATCCGAAGTGGAGATAATGGTATCTTGTATTTCATTGTATCAAGTGAGGAATGTAAATAAACACTTTTCTGACACTGCAAACTCTCCTGAACAAAGTCAGACAATCAGAAAGCATTTCTGCTTACGTTAGAAGATGAATAAAGCAGTTATAAATAAAATGCAAAGTCAGCTCTCAGAGAAAAAAAGTGTACTTTGGGAACGTATCATTTCTAAATGAATAATAATACTTATGCACAAAAGCAAATATGATAACCATATGGCATATAAAAAGTAGAAAAACATGGTTTTATTGAATATTATGTCAGGGTTTTATACTGCTTTAAGTTGGAAAAATCAGCAACTTGCTGATCGTGCCAGTAAATAAGTAGAGATTGACTTCTGGGCCCTTCTTAATGTAGAGCAGGTATGGGCAAACTCGGCCCTCCAGCTGTTACGGAACTACGAGTCCCACAATGCATTTGCCTTTATGAGTCATGACTGTGGCTGTCAGACTCCTGCAATGCATTGTGGGACTTGTGGTGTCTTAAAAGCTGGAGGGCCAAGTTTGCCCATGCCTGATGTAGAGGAAGCAGTCATCACAGTCCTCTCACCTCTGGCCACACCTCCCACCTCTGGCCACATCTCCTACATCTGGCATCACCTCCCCCCACACCTCTGGCCATGTTCCTCATGGGCTGGTCAGAGATGTCACACCAGTGGTCTGCTGGAGGTACTTCTGTAGGGCTCTGGCAGTGCTCATCCCGTAGAAGCAAAAAGAAACACTTCATTGGGGTTTTAACATTTTATTCCACGTTAAAATACAATAACATTACATGAAGTAGATAAACACTTATAAGACACTCACCGCACACTGATATCATGCATTTCAGTGAAGATGTGGCCATGCTGACACATGTAGTGATGTCATCAGCATGAGTCAGACATGGCTCCGCCTACCTAAACTGTGTAACAGTGCAGCCCGAGATGTGGTTAGGCACCGGGTAAAAGTAGTTAGCAATGAGTGCTCTATAAGCGTTTGGTTTACCTACTTTGTAAGTGTGAATTTATTGTATTTTACTGTGGAATAAAAGGTTAATGCACTATTGGAGAGCTCCCTTCACTTTCTTAGATCTCTGCAGACCTGCAGTGTACAGAGCTGTGCAGCTGTCTTGTGATTGCGCTGGATTAGGGGCACAACAGTCAGTGATGAGCTGCAGCCCTGCAGTGTACAGAGCTGTGCAGCTGTCTTGTGATTGCGCTGATTAGGGGCACAACAGTCAGAGTGATGAGCTGCAGCCCTGCAGTGTACGGAGCTGTGCAGCTGTCTTGTGATTGCGCTGATTAGGGGCACAACAGTCAGAGTGATGAGCTGCAGCCCTGCAGTGTACGGAGCTGTGCAGCTGTCTTGTGATTGCGCTGGATTAGGGGCACAACAGTCAGAGTGATGAGCTGCAGCCCTGCAGTGTACAGAGCTGTGCAGCTGTCTTGTGATTGCGCTGGATTAGTGGCACAACAGTCAGAGTGATGAGCTGCAGCCCTGCAGTGTACAGAGCTGTGCAGCTGTCTTGTGATTGCGCTGATTAGGGGCACAACAGTCAGAGTGATGAGCTGCAGCCCTGCAGTGTACAGAGCTGTGCAGCTGTCTTGTGATTGCGCTGATTAGGGGCACAACAGTCAGAGTGATGAGCTGCAGCCCTGCAGTGTACAGAGCTGTGCAGCTGTCTTGTGATTGCGCTGGATTAGTGGCACAACAGTCAGAGTGATGAGCTGCAGCCCTGCAGTGTACAGAGCTGTGCAGCTGTCTTGTGATTGCGCTGGATTAGGGGCACAACAGTCAGAGAGATGATCTGCAGCCCTGCAGTGTACAGAGCTGTGCAGCTGTCTTGTGATTGCGCTGATTAGGGGCACAACAGTCAGAGTGATGGGCTGCAGCCCTGCAGTGTACAGAGCTGTGCAGCTGTCTTGTGATTGCGCTGGATTAGGGGCACAACAGTCAGAGTGATGGGCTGCAGCCCTGCAGTGTACAGAGCTGTGCAGCTGTCTTGTGATTGCGCTGATTAGGGGCACAACAGTCAGAGTGATGAGCTGCAGCCCTGCAGTGTACAGAGCTGTGCAGCTGTCTTGTGATTGGTCTGGATTAGGGGCACAACAGTCAGAGTGATGAGCTACAGCCCTGCAGTGTACAGAGCTGTGCAGCTGTCTTATGATTGCGCTGGATTAGTGGCACAACAGTCAGAGTGATGAGCTGCAGCCCTGCAGTGTACAGAGCTGTGCAGCTGTCTTGTGATTGCGCTGATTAAGGGCACAACAGTCAGAGTGATGAGCTGCAGCCCTGCAGTGTACAGAGCTGCGCAGCTGTCTTGTGATTGCGCTGATTAGAGGCACAACAGTCAGAGTGATGAGCTGCAGCCCTGCAGTGTACAGGGCTGTGCAGCTGTCTTGTGATAGAGCTGGATTAGGGGCACAACAGTCAGAGTGATGAGCTGCAGCCCTGCAGTGTACAGAGCTGTGCAGCTGTCTTGTGATTGCGCTGGATTAGGGGCACAACAGTCAGAGTGATGTGCTGCAGCCCTGCAGTGTACAGAGCTGTGCAGCTGTCTTGTGATTGCGCTGGATTAGGGGCACAACAGTCAGGGTGATGGGCTGCAGCCCTGCAGTGTACAGAGCTGTGCAGCTGTCTTGTGATTGCGCTGATTAGGGGCACAACAGTCAGAGTGATGAGCTGCAGCCCTGCAGTGTACAGAGCTGTGCAGCTGTCTTGTGATTGGTCTGGATTAGGGGCACAACAGTCAGAGTGATGAGCTACAGCCCTGCAGTGTACAGAGCTGTGCAGCTGTCTTATGATTGCGCTGGATTAGTGGCACAACAGTCAGAGTGATGAGCTGCAGCCCTGCAGTGTACAGAGCTGTGCAGCTGTCTTGTGATTGCGCTGATTAAGGGCACAACAGTCAGAGTGATGAGCTGCAGCCCTGCAGTGTACAGAGCTGCGCAGCTGTCTTGTGATTGCGCTGATTAGAGGCACAACAGTCAGAGTGATGAGCTGCAGCCCTGCAGTGTACAGGGCTGTGCAGCTGTCTTGTGATAGAGCTGGATTAGGGGCACAACAGTCAGAGTGATGTGCTGCAGCCCTGCAGTGTACAGAGCTGTGCAGCTGTCTTGTGATTGCGCTGGATTAGGGGCACAACAGTCAGAGTGATGAGCTGCAGCCCTGCAGTGTACAGAGCTGTGCAGCTGTCTTGTGATTGCGCTGGATTAGGGGCACAACAGTCAGAGAGATGATCTGCAGCCCTGCAGTGTACAGAGCTGTGCAGCTGTCTTGTGATTGCGCTGATTAGGGGCACAACAGTCAGAGTGATGGGCTGCAGCCCTGCAGTGTACAGAGCTGTGCAGCTGTCTTGTGATTGCGCTGGATTAGGGGCACAACAGTCAGAGTGATGGGCTGCAGCCCTGCAGTGTACAGAGCTGTGCAGCTGTCTTGTGATTGCGCTGATTAGGGGCACAACAGTCAGAGTGATGAGCTGCAGCCCTGCAGTGTACAGAGCTGTGCAGCTGTCTTGTGATTGGTCTGGATTAGGGGCACAACAGTCAGAGTGATGAGCTACAGCCCTGCAGTGTACAGAGCTGTGCAGCTGTCTTATGATTGCGCTGGATTAGTGGCACAACAGTCAGAGTGATGAGCTGCAGCCCTGCAGTGTACAGAGCTGTGCAGCTGTCTTGTGATTGCGCTGATTAAGGGCACAACAGTCAGAGTGATGAGCTGCAGCCCTGCAGTGTACAGAGCTGCGCAGCTGTCTTGTGATTGCGCTGATTAGAGGCACAACAGTCAGAGTGATGAGCTGCAGCCCTGCAGTGTACAGGGCTGTGCAGCTGTCTTGTGATAGAGCTGGATTAGGGGCACAACAGTCAGAGTGATGAGCTGCAGCCCTGCAGTGTACAGAGCTGTGCAGCTGTCTTGTGATTGCGCTGGATTAGGGGCACAACAGTCAGAGTGATGTGCTGCAGCCCTGCAGTGTACAGAGCTGTGCAGCTGTCTTGTGATTGCGCTGGATTAGGGGCACAACAGTCAGGGTGATGGGCTGCAGCCCTGCAGTGTACAGAGCTGTGCAGCTGTCTTGTGATTGCGCTGATTAGGGGCACAACAGTCAGAGTGATGAGCTGCAGCCCTGCAGTGTACAGAGCTGTGCAGCTGTCTTGTGATTGGTCTGGATTAGGGGCACAACAGTCAGAGTGATGAGCTACAGCCCTGCAGTGTACAGAGCTGTGCAGCTGTCTTATGATTGCGCTGGATTAGTGGCACAACAGTCAGAGTGATGAGCTGCAGCCCTGCAGTGTACAGAGCTGTGCAGCTGTCTTGTGATTGCGCTGATTAAGGGCACAACAGTCAGAGTGATGAGCTGCAGCCCTGCAGTGTACAGAGCTGCGCAGCTGTCTTGTGATTGCGCTGATTAGAGGCACAACAGTCAGAGTGATGAGCTGCAGCCCTGCAGTGTACAGGGCTGTGCAGCTGTCTTGTGATAGAGCTGGATTAGGGGCACAACAGTCAGAGTGATGTGCTGCAGCCCTGCAGTGTACAGAGCTGTGCAGCTGTCTTGTGATTGCGCTGGATTAGGGGCACAACAGTCAGAGTGATGAGCTGCAGCCCTGCAGTGTACAGAGCTGTGCAGCTGTCTTGTGATTGCGCTGGATTAGGGGCACAACAGTCAGAGTGATGAGCTGCAGCCCTGCAGTGTACAGAGCTGTGCAGCTGTCTTGTGATTGCGCTGGATTAGGGGCACAACAGTCAGAGTGATGAGCTGCAGCCCTGCAGTGTACAGAGCTGTGCAGCTGTCTTGTGATTGCGCTGATTAGGGGCACAACAGTCAGAGTGATGAGCTGCAGCCCTGCAGTGTACAGAGCTGTGCAGCTGTCTTGTGATTGCGCTGATTAGGGGCACAACAGTCAGAGTGATGAGCTGCAGCCCCGCAGTGTACAGAGCTGTGCAGCTGTCTTGTGATTGATCTGGATTAGGGGCACAACAGTCAGAGTGATGAGCTGCAGCCCTGCAGTGTACAGAGCTGTGCAGCTGTCTTGTGATAGAGCTGGATTAGGGGCACAACAGTCAGAGTGATGAGCTGCAGCCCCACAGTGTACAGAGCTGTGCAGCTGTCTTGTGATTGCGCTGGATTAGGGGCACACCAGTCAGAGTGATGAGCTGCAGCCCTGCAGTGTACAGAGCTGTGCAGCTGTCTTGTGATTGGTCTGGATTAGGGGCACAACAGTCAGAGTGATGAGCTACAGCCCTGCAGTGTACAGAGCTGTGCAGCTGTCTTATGATTGCGCTGGATTAGTGGCACAACAGTCAGAGTGATGAGCTGCAGCCCTGCAGTGTACAGAGCTGTGCAGCTGTCTTGTGATTGCGCTGGATTAGGGGCACAACAGTCAGAGTGATGAGCTGCAGCCCTGCAGTGTACAGAGCTGTGCAGCTGTCTTGTGATTGCGCTGATTAGGGGCACAACAGTCAGAGTGATGAGCTGCAGACCTGCAGTGTACAGAGCTGTGCAGCTGTCTTGTGATTGTGCTGGATTAGGGGCACAACAGTCAGAGTGATGAGCTGCAGCCCTGCAGTGTACAGAGCTGTGCAGCTGTCTTGTGATTGCGCTGGATTAGGGGCACAACAGTCAGAGTGATGAGCTGCAGCCCTGCAGTGTACAGAGCTGTGCAGCTGTCTTGTGATTGCGCTGATTAGGGGCACAACAGTCAGAGTGATGAGCTGCAGACCTGCAGTGTACAGAGCTGTGCAGCTGTCTTGTGATAGAGCTGGATTAGGGGCACAACAGTCAGAGTGATGAGCTGCAGCCCTGCAGTGTACAGAGCTGTGCAGCTGTCTTGTGATTGTGCTGGATTAGGGGCACAACAGTCAGAGTGATGAGCTGCAGCCCTGCAGTGTACAGAGCTGTGCAGCTGTCTTGTGATTGCGCTGGATTAGGGGCACAACAGTCAGAGTGATGAGCTGCAGCCCTGCAGTGTACAGAGCTGTGCAGCTGTCTTGTGATTGCGCTGATTAGGGGCACAACAGTCAGAGTGATGATCTGCAGCCCTGCAGTGTACAGAGCTGTGCAGCTGTCTTGTGATTGCGCTGGATTAGGGGCACAACAGTCAGAGTGATGAGCTGCAGCCCTGCAGTGTACAGAGCTGTGCAGCTGTCTTGTGATTGCGCTGATTAGGGGCACAACAGTCAGAGTGATGAGCTGCAGCCCCGCAGTGTACAGAGCTGTGCAGCTGTCTTGTGATTGATCTGGATTAGGGGCACAACAGTCAGAGTGATGAGCTGCAGCCCTGCAGTGTACAGAGCTGTGCAGCTGTCTTGTGATTGCGCTGATTAGGGACACAACAGTCAGAGTGATGAGCTGCAGCCCTGCAGTGTACAGAGCTGTGCAGCTGTCTTGTGATTGCGCTGATTAGGGGCACAACAGTCAGAGTGATGATCTGCAGCCCTGCAGTGTACAGAGCTGTGCAGCTGTCTTGCGATTGGTCTGGATTAGGGGCACAACAGTCAGAGTGATGAGCTGCAGCCCTGCAGTGTACAGAGCTGTGCAGCTGTCTTGTGATTGCGCTGGATTAGGGGCACACCAGTCAGAGTGATGAGCTGCAGCCCTGCAGTGTAGAGAGCTGTGCAGCTGTCTTGTGATTGCGCTGGATTAGGGGCACAACAGTCAGAGTGATGAGCTGCAGCCCTGCAGTGTACAGAGCTGTGCAGCTGTCTTGTGATTGCGCTGGATTAGGGGCACAACAGTCAGAGTGATGAGCTGCAGCCCTGCAGTGTACAGAGCTGTGCAGCTGTCTTGTGATTGCGCTGGATTAGGGGCACAACAGTCAGAGTGATGAGCTGCAGCCCTGCAGTGTACAGAGCTGTGCAGCTGTCTTGTGATTGCGCTGGATTAGGGGCACAACAGTCAGAGTGATGAGCTGCAGCCCTGCAGTGTACAGAGCTGTGCAGCTGTCTTGTGATTGCGCTGGATTAGGGGCACAACAGTCAGAGTGATGTGCTGCAGCCCTGCAGTGTACAGAGCTGTGCAGCTGTCTTGTGATTGCGCTGGATTAGGGGCACAACAGTCAGAGTGATGAGCTGCAGCCCTGCAGTGTACAGAGCTGTGCAGCTGTCTTGTGATTGCGCTGGATTAGGGGCACACCAGTCAGAGTGATGAGCTGCAGCCCTGCAGTGTAGAGAGCTGTGCAGCTGTCTTGTGATTGGTCTGGATTAGGGGCACAACAGTCAGAGTGATGAGCTGCAGCCCCGCAGTGTACAGAGCTGTGCAGCTGTCTTGTGATTGCGCTGATTAGGGGCACAACAGTCAGAGTGATGATCTGCAGCCCTGAAGTGTACAGAGCTGTGCAGCTGTCTTGTGATTGCGCTGGATTAGTGGCACAACAGTCAGAGTGATGAGCTGCAGCCCTGCAGTGTACAGATCTGTGCAGCTGTCTTGTGATTGCGCTGATTAGGGGCACAACAGTCAGAGTGATGAGCTGCAGGCTGCAGCCCTGCAGTGTACAGAGCTGTGCAGCCAGGCGCGTAGCTTGGGGGGTCGGGGTAGGACATGTGCCCCCGGGCGGCGGGTCCCTAAGGGCGCCCAGCTGCGCTGTGTCTTTTTTTTTTCCTCCTGATATCCCACCTTGCTGGCTTGCTCGCTGGCCGGGGTTTCCTTGTTAGGTCAGTGACGTCACACATCGCCGCCACCGCGCAGCGCCCATGGCACAGAGCCAGCCCCATCCATTTGATGCCGGGTGTGAGGAGGAGCAGACAAGGCAGGCCAGGGACAGGTGCTACTGTGGAGCGGGACTGCTGGAGTTAGAGCACCGAGCGGAGCCAGCAGCCAAATCCAACTTGTCTCTGCAAATGCAGAGACAAGTAAAAATGTATGTGAAAGCTCCTTCGCCCTCCCAGGAACAGAAAGAATGATCCGGACCAGAAGAATTCAAAGAGGTGGGGGGCATATGCTGTATGCTCCTAGCCTCACTGGAAACCCCGCCCCCGCAGCCTGTCTCGGTGGAAGAGGCATGTGAAAACTGGCTGCTTCCTGAAAACTGGCCCATGCTGCAATGTCCGGCCCACCCACATGTCACTGGAATATCATAGATATTCCGGAGATGTACGAGGAGGAGTGCATCCCCCTGCCCAGCCCAGCTGCAGCCCCTGACAGGAGAGGTCACCGAGCAACAGCACAGCCACAACTTCCAGGTGATCTCTCCTCATCATCCTTCACTGCTTTTTCCACCACATCATCTTCATCCTTCACCATTCGGTCCTCATTTTCCCGCTTCACTGCTCTTTCCTCCTCTTTCTGCTTCACTGCTCTGTCCTCCTCATCCCCTGCTTCTCTGCTCTCTCCCTCTCATCTGCAGGCGTCACTGCTCTCTTCTCCTCATCCGCCAGCATCACTGCTCTCCTGTCCTCATCCCCTAGCGTCACTGCTCTCTCCTTCTCATCCGCCAGCGTCACTGCTCTCTTCTCCACATCCCCTGCTTCTCTACTCTCTCCCTCTCATCCGCCAGCGTCACTGCTCTGTCCTCCTCATCCCCTGCTTCTCTACTCTCTCCCTCTCATCCGCCAGCGTCACTGCTCTCTCCTCCTCATCGCCAGCGTCACTGCTCTCTTCTCCACATCCCCTGCTTCTCTGCTCTCTCCCTCTCATCTGCCAGCGTCACTGCTCTCTTCTCCTCATCCGCCAGCATCACTGCTATCCTGTCCTCATCCCCTAGCGTCACTGCTCTCTCCTCCTCATCGCCAGCGTCACTGCTCGGTCCTCCTCATCCCCTGCTTCTCTACTCTCTCCCTCTCATCCGCCAGCGTCACTGCTCTCTCCTCTTCATCCGCCAGCGTCACTGCTCTCTTCTCCTCATCCCCTGCTTCTCTACTCTCTCCCTCTCATCCGCCAGCGTCACTGCTCTGTCCTCCTCATCCCCTGCTTCTCTACTCTCTCCCTCTCATCCGCCAGCGCCACTGCTCTCTCCTCCTCATCCGCCAGCGTCACTGCTCTCTTCTCCTCATCCCCTGCTTCTCTGCTCTCTCCCTCTCATCTGCCAGCGTCACTGCTCTCTTCTCCTCATCCGCCAGCATCACTGCTCTCCTGTCCTCATCCCCTAGCGTCACTGCTCTCTCCTCCTCATCCGCCAGCGTCACTGCTCTCTCCTCCTCATCCGCCAGCATCACTGCTCTCTCCTCCTCATCCGCCAGCATCACTGCTCTCTCCTCCTCATCCACCAGGTTCACTGCTCTGTCCATCTCATCCCCCAGCTTCACTGCTCTGTCCTCCTCATCCTTCACTGTTCTGTCCTCCTCATCCTTCACTGTTCTGTCCTCTATCCCTGCCTTGCATCACTGACCTCATGATCTTAGAGTCTAATCCCTGCCTGATATTACTGACCTCAGGAGCTTACACCCTAATCCTTAAAATAAATATTCTAAACTCTAATCCCTGTGTCATGTCACTAACTGTCCTTTGGATCTTACACTCTAATCACTCTCTAATGGCATCTTGACCGTTAGTGACATGACGCAGGAATTAGAGTTCAGAATATTGGGGGTGTGGTCTGTGTTAAGGGCCGGGGTTTTGGGCGCCAGAACATTTGTGCCTACAGACTCCTAACTTGTAAATCCAGCCCTTCCCCCCAAATCATTATTACATATTTATATAGCACCAACATCTTCTGAAGCACTTTACAGAGTACCCAGTAATGTTGCCATGTGTTCTCACTGAGCTCTAATACTACCATACTCCTAGTCTAATGTCCTACCATATTATTATTATGTATTTATATAGCACTGACATCTTCTGCAGCACATTACAGAGCACATAGTCATGTCACTGACTGTCCTCAGAGGAGCTCACAATCTAATCCTACCATAGTCATAGTCTAATGTCCTCCCATATTATTATTATGTATTTATATAGCACTGACATCTCCTGCAGCACTATACAGAGTACATAGTCATGTCACTGACTGTCCTCAGAGGAGCTCACAATCTAATCCTACCATAGTCATAGTCTAATGTCCCACCATATTATTATTATGTATTTATATAGCACTGACATCTTCTGCAGCACATTACAGAGTACATAGTCATGTCACTGACTGTCCTCAGAGGAGCTCACAATCTAATCCTACCATAGTCATAGTCTAATGTCCTACCATATTATTATTATGTATTTATATAGCACTGACATCTTCTGCAGCACATTACAGAGTACATAGTCATGTCACTGACTGTCCTCAGAGGAGCTCACACTCTAATCCTACCATAGTCATAGTGTAATCTCCTACCATATTATTATTATGTATTTATATAGCACTGACATCTTCTGCATCACATTACAGAGTACATAGTCATGTCACTGACTGTCCTCAGAGGAGCTCACAATCTAATCCTACCATAGTCATAGTCTAATGTCCTACCATATTATTATTATGTATTTATATAGCACTGACATCTTCTGCAGCACATTACAGAGTACATAGTCATGTCACTGACTGTCCTCAGAGGAGCTCACACTCTAATCCTACCATAGTCACAGCGTAATGCCCTACCATATTATTATTATTATGTATTTATATAGCCCTTACATCTCCTGCAGCACATTACAGAGTACATAGTCATGTCACTGACTGTCCTCAGAGGAGCTCACACTCTAATCCCTACCATAGTCATAGTCTAATGTCCTACCATATTATTATTATGTATTTATATAGCACTGACATCTTCTGCAGCACATTACAGAGTACATAGTCATGTCACTGACTGTCCTCAGAGGAGCTCACACTCTAATCCCTACCATAGTCATAGTGTAATGTCCTACCATATTATTATTATGTATTTATATAGCACTGACATCTTCTGCATCACATTACAGAGTACATAGTCATGTCACTGACTGTCCGCAGAGGAGCTCACACTCTAATCCTACCATAGTCATAGTGCAATGTCCTACCATATTATTATTATGTATTTATATAGCACTGACCTCTCCTGCAAGCACTTTACAGAGTACATAGTCATGTCACTGACTGTCCTCAGAGGAGCTCACAATCTAATCCTTGCCATAGTCATAGTTCCACCCACAACCGGGACAAGGTCCTCCAGCACCCAAGGCTGAGACACCAAAGTGCGCCCCTCCATCCCTCCCACCCCAGCCGTCACACACTGATTGCTATTACACTAAGAGGCCCCTCCCATCCCTCCCACCCCAGCCGTCACACACTGATTGCTATTACACTAAGAGGCCCCTCCATCCCTCCCACCCCAGCCGTCACACACTGATTGCTATTACACTAAGAGGCCCCTCCCATCCCTCCCACCCCAGCCGTCACACACTGATTGCTATTACACTAAGAGGCCCCTCCTCCATCCCGTCCACCTCCACTTGGGAGGTGGAGCTCTGCCCCGCCTTCAGTCCCCGAGTGGCAACCGGGAGACTGTTAGACGGCATGACCGCCGTTTATTTACATGGTACAGCGCTGCGGTCAGCAGCAGCGCTGTACTGGGGACAGCTGTGTCACACGGCTGTCCCCTGGGGAGGCTCACAGAGCAATCTGCTCTCTGGCTCTCATTGGCTGATACCTGTGAGAGCTGATCACTGGGATTGGCTGGTTGGGGGAGGGAGGGGTTTGAGAAAAAATAGAAAATAAATAGTAAAAAATAATGCAAAAATAGAGAAATATTTATTAGAAAAAAAAATAAACACTGGGGGAGCTATCAGACTCCACCAACAGAGTGCTCTGTTGGTGGGGGGAAGGGGGGGGGATCACTTGTGTGCTGTGTTGTGCGGCCCTGCAGTGGCCAATTTACACAATAATGGCCTGGTCTTTAGGTGGGTTTAGCACTGTGGTCCTCAAGAGGTTAATGGATGGGAATAAAGATTAGAGTCAATCAAACACATATTTTTAGTAGATAATTTATGTGTGCATCAAACCAAGTAACACCTGACAAATCTGGCTTTGCAAATTTGGCCTAATTGGCTACTCACGAGACATAGCTTATCCAAATATGCATTTGCTTTCACATGCCAAAGTTTGAGGGGTTAAAACCAATACCGCAAAACGAGTGCCCTCTGGGAATTAGTTCATGCTACAGTAGCACTAACCAGGAGCGCCACGGGGAGGCTTCCCAAGGCCCCATACAACCGGGGTGCCGCGGGACCCCAAGCGCTCTCACTGCCTGGAAACCACAGCGGCATCCCAGAGGGGGGAGGCAGGGAGGTGCAGGTGCCCCCCCCCCAAGCGTGGCCAGCGCCGAGAAGAGCCATCCGCACCTGCCTCCCAAAATTTATAAACAGGCACTTACCTTAACGTCCATTGCGTTCTGCTACATGAGCATGACTTGGGAGCGAACACATGAGAATGGAGTGAAGCATGGGCCACACCAAGCTTTGGAGCTCAGAGCTGGCTTTCACACAACACTCTAAAGGGACAGCTCGCTCCAGGGAGTGAAAGTGAATGCATATTTGCATGAGCATTGACTCATGAATAGCCAATTAGGCCAAAATTGCTTAGCCATTCATGTCAGGTGTTCACTTGGTGTTTAATGCACACATTCAATTCTCTGTGTAGTGATTAATGTCTATGCCCCTTTGGAGGCGGGAGGTGGATGGCTCATTCCGGGTGGTGTGAGTCCTGGAGTGGGCTGCCTGTGCCTGTCCCCCCCCCCCCCCTTGGAGTGCAGTGTGTGAGCCAGCCCTAAGCTCTAAAGCTCAGTGCGACCCATGCTTCACTCCTTTTCCTTCTCAAATGTGTTGCACCCAAGCTATGCTCAGTAGCAGAATGCAATAGACGTTAAGGCAAGTGCCTGTTTTTAATATTGGGAGGTGGGTGCGGATGGCTCTCCCCGGCGCTGGCCACGCTTGGGGGGGTCGTCTGCGCCACCCAGCCTCCCCTTCCGGGGTGCCGCTGTGGTTTCCAGGCAGTGAGAGAGAATGGGACCCCGTGGTCCCCCCGGTTGTATGGGGGCATTGGGAAGCCTCCCTGTGGCACTCCTGGATAGTGCTAATTGCAGCATGAACTAATTCCCGCAGGGCAACCACTTTGCGGCATTGGTTTTTGACCCTGCATAAGTTGGCATGCGAAAGCAAATGCATATTTGCATGAGCATTGCCTCATGAATAGCCAATTAGGCCAAATTTGCTAAGCCAGATATGTCAGGTGTTCACTTGGTGTTTAACCACCCTGGCGTTCTATTAAGATCGCCAGGGCGGCTGCGGGAGGGTTTTTTTTAAATTTAAAAAAAACTATTTCATGCAGCCAACTGAAAGTTGGCTGCATGAAAGCCCACTAGAGGGCGCTCCGGAGGCGTTCTTCCGATCGCCTCCGGCGCCCAGAATAAACAAGGAAGGCCGCAATGAGCGGCCTTCCTTGTTTTGTTTAGATCGTCGCCATAGCGACGAGCGGAGTGACGTCATGGACGTCAGCCGACGTCCTGACGTCAGCCGCCTCCGATCCAGCCCTTAGCGCTGGCCGGAACTTTTTGTTCCGGCTACGCTGGGCTCAGGCGGCTGGGGGGACCCTCTTTCGCCGCTGCTCGCGGCGAATCGCCGCAGAGCGGCGGCGATCGGGCAGCACACGCGGCTGGCAAAGTGCCGGCTGCGTGTGCTGCTCTTTATTTGAACAAAATCGGCCCAGCAGGGCCTGAGCGGCAGCCATCGGCGGTGATGGACGAGCTGAGCTCGTCCATACCGCTAAGATGGTTAATGCACACATTCAATTCTTTGTGTAGTGAGATATATATACATACATAGAAAGAGGGACAAAGTCCTGAAAGAGGGACAAATGAGGAGGAAAGAGGGACAGAGGGACAGGGCTCCCAAAGAGGGAATGTTCCACCGAAAGAGGGACAGTTGGGAGCTATGGTCAGAGTGATGAGCTGCAGCTTTGTACTGTTCTATCAGCACTTATCCTGCTTCATTTTACCCAGAGGAGCAGATACTGGACCTGCTGATTGGGTAAGGAACTTCTACAACCCTCTGAATCACACAGCCATAGGGAACCATGACGTGGATGAAATAGGGGTGCAAGAAAAAAATAGGTGCACTTTTTTAATAAATATTCTTCATTTTCAAAGTGTAAATAGTGTAAATTATTGTAATAAAATATTGGTATATACAGTGTCTTGCAAAAGTATTCGGCCCCCTTGAATTTTTCCACATTTTGTCACATTACTGCCACAAACATGAATCCATTTTATTGGAATTCCACGTGAAAGACCAATACAAAGTGGTGTACACGTGAGAAGTGGAATGAAAATCATACATCATTCCAAACATTTTTTACAAATAAATAACTGCAAAGTGGGGTGTGCGTAATTATTCAGCCCCCTTTGATCTGAGTGCAGTCAGTTGCCCATAGACATTGCCTGATGAGTGCTAATGACTAAATAGAGTGCACCTGTGTGTAATCTAATGTCAGTACAAATACAGCTGCTCTGTGAGGGCCTCAGAGGTTGTCTAAGAGAATATTGGGAGCAACAAAGAACCCACCAGACAGGTCAGGGATAAAGTTATTGAGAAATTAAAGCAAGCTTAGGCTACAAAAAGATTTCCAAAGCCTTGAACATCCCACGGAGCACTGTTCAAGCAATCATTCAGAAATGGAAGGAGTATGGCACAACTGTAAACCTACCAAGACAAGGCCGTCCACCTAAACTCACAGGCCGAACAAGGAGAGCGCTGATCAGAAATGCAGTCAAGAGGCCCATGGTGACTCTGGACGAGCTGCAGAGATCTACAGCTCAGGTGGGGGGATCTGTCCATAGGACAACTATTAGTCATGCACTGCACAAAGTTGGCCTTTATGGAAGAGTGGCAAGAAGAAAGCCATTGTTAACTGAAAAGCATAAGAAGTCCCGATTGCAGTTTGCCACAAGCCATGTGGGGACACAGCAAACATGTGGAAGAAGATGCACTGGTCAGATGATACCAAAATGGAAATTTTGGGCCAAAATGCAAAACGCTATCTGTGGCGGAAAACTAACACTGCACATCACTCAGAATGCACCATCTCCACTGTCAAATATGGTGGTGGCAGCATCATGCTCTGGGGGTGCTTCTCTTCAGCAGGGACAGGGAAGCTGGTCAGAGTTGATGGGAATATGGATGGAGCCAAATACAGGACAATCTTGGAAGAAAACCTCTTGGAGTCTGCAAAAGACTTTAGACTGGGGCGGAGGTTCACCTTCCAGCAGGACAATGATCCTAAACATAAAGCCAGGGCAACAATGGAATGGTTTAAAACAAAACATATTCATGTGTTAGAATGGCCCAGTCAAAGTCCAGATCTAAATCCAATCGAGAATCTGTGGCAAGATCTAAAAACTGCTGTTCACAAACGCTGTCCATCTAATCTGACTGAGCTGGAGATGTTTTGCAAATAAGAACGGGCAAGGATTTCAGTCTCTAGATGTGCAAAGCTGGTAGAGACATACCCTAAAAGACTGGAAGCTGTAATTGCAGCAAAGGGTGGTTCTACAGAGTATTGACTCAGGGGGCTGAATAATTACGCACACCTCACTTTGCAGTTATTTCTTTGTAAAAAATGTTTGGAATCATGTATGATTTTCGTTCCACTTCTCACGTGTACACCACTTTGCATTGGTCTTTCACATGGAATTCCAATAAAATTGATTCATGTCTGTGGCAGTAATATGACAAAATGTGGAAAACTTCAAGGGTGCCGAATACTTTTGCAAGCCACTGTATTAACAATATTTTACTACAACCTAACCTGACGCTACTCTCACAGAACCCTCCTTACCTGACACCTAACCCTAAAACTCCTCCTCCTGTTACCTAACCCTAAAACCACCTATAACTTAACCTGACCCTGCTCTCACACAGAACCCCCATTCCTGATGCCTAACTATAAAACCACCTACAACTTAGCCTGACCCTACTCTCACTCAGACCCCCCCCCCCTTTCTGATGTAACCCTAAACCCTCCTACAGCTTAACCTGACCTTATTCTCACACATAATCAACCCCCGCTTTCTGATGTAACCCTAAAACCCCCCTTCCTAATCTTATAATGCGTACGTACGAAAAGGGCGTCGGGAAAAAAGGGCGCGTGGTATAAACGATAAATGGAAATATCGTTTATAGAAATTATTGTGTAGAATTTCGTTTATAAATAGTGATTTAAAAATGTATAAATCACTAAATAATGTGTATGAGATCGGCAATTCTTAAAACGTTAATCTTCCCTGTTTGTAAAGTGAAACTTATATTTTCGTTTATTAAAAACCCTCCCTGTACCTATCCCTAACCCCTAGACCCCCTGTTGGTGCCTAAACCTAAGACCCCCCTGTTGGTGCCTAACCCTAAGACCCCCCTGTTGGTGCCTAACCCTAAGACCCCCCTGTTGGTGCCTAACCCTAAGACCCCCCTGTTAGTGCCTAAACCTAAGACCCCCCTGTTAGTGCCTAAACCTAAGACCCCCCTGTAGGTGCCTAACCCTAAGACCCCCCTGTAGGTGCCTAACCCTAAGACCCCCCTGTTGGTGCCTAAACCTAAGACCCCCCTGTTAGTGCCTAAACCTAAGACCCCCCTGTAGGTGCCTAAACCTAAGACCCCCCTGTTGGTGCCTAAACCTAAAACCCCCTATGGATAATAATGTTTTACAGACATGAATAAATAAAGAATGTAAAGAAAAAAAATGTAAATTATTTTTTTGGGTGGATAATAATGTGTTAGAAATGTTTTAGAAATAGTGATTTATTATCTTCATAAACGTTATTCGTCACGGGCTCATTTTGTAAACTTAAATCATCACAAACATAGTTATAAATCCTTAAAAATCTCCGGGCGCCGTTATAAATCCTTAAAAATCTCCGGCGCCTTATTTTCCCCGTTCAGCGCCCATTAAACGATATTTATAATGAAAGTGAATGGGGCGCCCTTTTTGTCCACTTGTCTCATGCGCCCAAATCTACTGCTTCCCTTATAATATTAACCATTTCAGCCTTAAGTTGTTTTTCACCTTATGCATCCCCCCATTTATTCACCAATAACTTTATCACTACTTATCACAATGAAATTATCTATATTTTTTTCTGCCACCATTTAGGCTTTCTTTGGGTGGTACATTTTGCTAAGAATTATTTTATTATAAATCAATTTTAACAGTTTAAGAGAGAGGACTGACATTTTATGTCCGGAGAGTGTCAACTAATGACAACCCTTTTGCGGCTGTTTTTGGCGGTGGGTTAAGCAGTGAGTGCACTGCCCACAGGATTAGCAGACAGCACTTTCTGCAACTTGGCCTGATGAAGGGCCTTCATGTGCCCGAAACGAACGTGTCGTTGCCCTTTTCAAAATTGCATGAAGTCTACGCTAGAGTCTATGCCTGTGCTGTAAATTTTGCATTGGAAGTTTTTGCAAGGAACCTGTAACAGTGAGATTTTTTACCTTTTTCAATGTGTCAATAAAGTTTTTGATGTTTTTGCATTTAAAAGTCCTGTATGAACTCTTTTCTTTTTTCATGGTCCTTTTTATACATGCAAAGTTCTGAAAGGGTATGGTGGATGACCCTAAAAAGGATTACAGGTTTTCTCTTTTTCCCTTTGGTGTAAAAAGTTTATACTCCCAATTATATAATATGCTGTGGGCAGAGGAGCAGGAACTGCTCAAGGGCAGAGGCGGAGTGGACGAGGGTGGCTGTGAAGGTGCAAGGGAGAAAGCGGCTGAAGATGCTGCACCTGAAGGAGGAAGAGGAGAAGGAGGGTGACTTTTCTTTTGTGTGCTGCTTTTGCTCAGGTGCTCTTCCCATTGCAGTGTGTGCCTTTTCTCCAGGTGCCTTCGTAAGGCACTTGTCCCTACGTGAGTGTAGGCCTTTCCATGGCTCAATTGTGGGAGGCAGAGAGTACAGATGGCATGGCTCCAATCTGAGGCAGACACATTAAAAAAATTCCAAACTTCTGAGCCCCCCTGGGGTGATGGCACTATGATGGTATCAGCAGCTGACATTGAAGGGTATGTTGACTGGCTGTACATAGGTGGCGATACATGGCGCCAGACACTGCCACCAGCTGTTTCAGAGGATGAGCTCCCCCTGCTTCTTTCAGGAACTCTTCTCCTCCTACTACTCTCTTACTCCGCCTCTGAACTGTCCCCCTGTTCATCTCCTCTATTGGGAACATACAAGGCATCCGTATAATCGTCATCATCATAATCATCCTGCCCAGCTTCGCTTTCCTCAGACAACTCCAAAACTGCAACAACAGCAGGTACTTCATCCTCCTCCTCACACATTACGTCCATAGTGTTGCCTATCAGTGAAAGGTATGCACTGATTTGACTAATACAATGTGCAGTCACACAGGTGTAGCAGTTAACAGGTATGCACAGAGTGGTATATCACACTGCGTGCGCTCACGTAGGTAGGTGAGTTCACTGACCGCAACAGCTAGGTATATGCTGTGATGAGGTGGGTTCACTGAACACAACAGCTAGGTATATGCAGATGAGGTGGATTCACTGAACACAACAGCTAGGTAGGTATATTCTGTGATGAGGTGGGTTCACTGAACATAACAGCTAGGTATATGCAGTGATGAGGTGGGTTCACTCAACACAACAGGTAGATATATGCAGATGAGGTGGGTTCACTCAACACAACAGCTTGGTATATGCAGTAATGGGTATTACAATGTGCAGCTCGCTGTCACACACACACACAGGTAGTAGTCACTGAATGGGCTGGGCCTGGCAGTGGCACACACACAGTATGAATTACAAAAGCTGTCTATGCAACACAAGTGTCAGTGGGACACACAGAAAAAAAAAAAAAAAAAGATCACAATAACAACATTATGTAACGACTGGTGTCAGCAACACAGATTTTTCTGATTATTGGTGATCTGCAGTATCACCAATAATACAGATGCTATACCTGATTATGTGGTGATCTGCAGAATCACCAATAATACTAGTATAACTAGACACAGGACACCCAATGTAGTATAGTGTTTGGTGCAACAGACAGTACTTGGAGGAGTTATCTCCTGAGAAGCGGGAGATACAGACACTACTGCAGCCAAGGATTCCATGAGGGGCAGGGAATCAGACTGTACTGCAGCCAGTGGACACCTGAGGGGCAGGGACCACTGTTTGGAAAGATATGGTGAAGATTGGTCTGCAGTTAGAGATTCCTTGATGAGCAAGGAATAAGACTGTACTGCAACCAAGGATTCCCTGAGAGGCAGGGAATCATACTGTACTGCAGCTAGTGGACCTAGAGAGGTAGGGATCCACTGACTATGCTGCCTGATGGCCTCCAGAGGAACTGATGACCATAGAACTGAGATGGCAGCAAGTAACCACCTGAAGAGCAGATGTCACAGGTGTACAGTAAGGCTGCTCACCCAAGAGCTAGGTGACAGCCAGGAAGGTCAGACAAGCCAGGTCGGCAACACACGGACAGACAAAGTACAGAAGCGGAAGACTGATTCGGTATCCAGGTACAGGCAATGTCGGCAACAGATAATCAGATGGGCAGAAGTACCGAATCAGAGGACAGGAGAATGGTCAGGAAAGCCAAAGGTCATAACAGGTAACAATAATGTGTCACAGTTCTAGACTTAGGTGTGAGGGCCTTGGTCTCAACACCCTGGAACTAGTCTAACAGATAAGTAGTGACAGTGATCTCCTAGACTTAGGTGTGAGGCCCTTGGTCACAACACCTTGGAACTAGTCTAACACATAAACAGTAACAGAGCAGTGATCTCCTAGTCTTGGGTGTGATGTCCTTGGTCACAACACCCTGGAACTAGTCTAACACATAAACAGTAACAGAGCAGTGATCTCCTATTCTTGGGTGTGAGGTCCTTGGTCACAACACCCTGGAACTAGTCTAACACATAACAGAGCAGTGATCTCCTAGTCTTGGGTGTGAGGTCCTTGGTCACAACACCCTGGAACTAGTCTAACACATAAACAGTAGCAAGCAATAGTACTTTAAGCTATCAATGGAATCTGACTCAGTGTGAATTCCCAGCTCCGGCTGGTTCTAACACACTGTGGGATCTGACTCTGGTCTGAGCGCTAACACGTAACTCTTCGCAACAGCAGACAACTTGCAAGTGATAGGCAAGTCCTATAAATACTAAAAGCGCTCCACAGCGCTGCCCCAGTCACTCAGCCAATCCAGAGCATAGCTGGAGTCAGCTGATCGGCCTGATCAGCTGACTCCCCTTCTAGCAGCATAATGGTCCTGTCGCCTGGCGCGCGCGCGCGTAGCTCTCCATCTGTGTGAACTAGAAGGACCAGGCAAAGCAATATCAGCAGCCGCTGGCTGAGACGCGGAGATAGCCGCCATGCCACTTGTCCATGCGGCAGCATCTCCGCTATTCATTACAGTACACCCCCCCCCGAGGAGTGGACCCTGGACACTTCCTACCCGGTTTCTCAGGATGTAAGTCATGAAATTCTTTTTTCAATTCCTCAGCATGCATGCGACAATCCGGCACCCAAGTTCTCTCCTCCAGACCATACCCCTTCCAGTGGACCAGATACTGCACAGAATTTTGCACCAATCGAGAATCCAAAATCTTCTCGATCTCATACTCAGGTTGGTCGTTAACCATCACAGGTGGAGGGGAGAGGAATCCACGTGCACTGCAGGCTTCAACAGAGACACATGGAATGATCTCACACCTTTCATGCTAACTGGGAGATCAATCGCATACGTGACATCATTAATCCTTCTGGAGTGGACACCGGGTATGGTCCTACAAATCTGGGTCCCAGTTTAGGTGACGGTTGCTTTAAAGCTAAATGCCGAGTAGAGACCCACACCATGTCCCTTGGAGAAAACTTCCACTCTGCAGACCATCTCTTATCTGCCTGTTTCTTCTGAGTCTGGAAAGTTTTTCCCAAATTCCTTTGAACCAAGACCATTTTGCCCTCAAACTTGGGGAGTTCTTCGACAAAGTCCATTGACAAATGAGTCCAAGGTTCATTTGGAACTGGTAAGGGTTGTAATGTACCCACTGATGTCTGACGAGAGGGCTTACCCCTAGCACAAACTGAGCACTCTCTCACAAACTCTCCACAATCAATTGCCATAGTAGGCCACCACTAGAGATGAGCGTAATGGAGTAATTACGATTTCGCAAAATTTTGCGTAATTAGTGTAATTACGTTTATGGCCGTAAGTACATAATCGTAATGAAGAAGGATTTCGCGAAATTTCGCGTAAGCGTAATTTTCACTTAATTTTCGCATTGCAACGGGTATTACGAAATTAATGCGTATGGTCATGCTCCCGAAGCGGAAAAGTTGATGCATGTATCAATGTTAGGTAGCCGCCGACTTTAAGGGTTAATAGCAAAGCCCCCTTAAATGCTAAGAGCCTCAAATTTGGAGAATATATTAAGGAGATCAGGAGGAATAAGAGGAAAAATTTTTCTTTCAAAAAGACCTTATAGTTTTTGAGAAAATCGATGTTAAAGTTTCAAAGGAAAAATGTGAACATTTAAAAACCCGCCGACTTTAACGGTTAATAGCAAAGCCTGCTTAAAGTTTAGGAACACCAAATTCCCAGGGTATATTAAGGGGATCAGTGGGAATAAGAGGAACATTTTTTTTTTCAAAAAGACCTTATAGTTTTTGAGAAAATCGATTTTTAAGTTTCAAGGGCGAAAATGTCTTTTAAATGCAGAAAATGTCAGGTTTTTTTGCACAGGTAACAATAGTGTATTATTTTCATAGATTCCCCCAAGTGGGAAGAGTTTTACTTACTTCGTTCTGAGTGTGGGAAATATTAAAAAAAAACGACGTGGGGTCCCCCCTCCCAGACCTCTTTAACCCCTTGTCCCCCATGCAGGCTGGGATAGCCAGAATGCGGAGCACCGGCCGCGTGGGGCTCCGCACCCTGACTATACCAGCCCGCATGGTCCATGGATTGGGGGGTCTCGGAAGGGGAGGGGCAGCCAAGCTTTCCCCTCCCCCTACGAGCCCTTGTCCAATCCAAGGACAAGGGGCTCTTCTCCACCTCCGATGGGCGGTGGAGGTGGAGGCCGCGATTTCCTGGGGGGGAGGTTCATGGTGGAATCTGGGAGTCCCATTAAAAAGGGGTCCCCCAGATGCCCACCCCCCCTCCCAGGAGAAATGAGTATAGAGGTACTTGTACCCCTTACCCATTTCCTTTAAGAGTTAAAAGTAAATAAACACACAAACACTTAGAAAAAGTATTTTAATTGAACAAAAAACATAACCACGAAAAAAGTCCTTTAATATTCTTAATTAACCATTAATACTTACCTGTCCCTTTAAATAAATTATCCCTCGAAATAGCCTCGGAAATGTTCTATCAGTTACAATGTAACAAAGTTATTACAATGTAACAACTTTGTTACATTGTAACTACGCCGCACCCGACGTCACTCGCCGCCGCCGCATATGCGTCTGCGCTGCACACATTCCCGACAGAGCTCTGAGCTATATAGCTCAGAGCTCTGAGAAGCATCTTTGTATTTTGGCTCCAAGGAGCCCCATTGGTCCTTAGCAGACCAATGGGGTTCCTTCAAATCAAAAAGAACCCCATTGGTCTGCTAAGGACCAATGGGGCTCCTTGGAGCCCAAATACAAAGATGCTTCTCAGAGCTCTGAGCTATATAGCTCAGAGCTCTGTCGGGTCCGTGCAGCGCAGACGCGTATGCGGCGGCGGCGAGTGACGTCGGGTGCGGCGTAGTTACAATGTAACAAAGTTGTTACATTGTAATAACTTTGTTACATTGTAACTGATAGAACATTTCCGAGGCTATTTCGAGGGATCATTTATTTAAAGGGACAAGTAAGTATTAATGGTTAATTAAGAATATTAAAGGACTTTTTTCGTGGTTATGTTTTTTGTTCAATTAAAATACTTTTTCTAAGTGTTTGTGTGTTTATTTACTTTTAACTCTTAAAGGAAATGGGTAAGGGGTACAAGTACCTCTATACTCATTTCTCCTGGGAGGGGGGTGGGCATCTGGGTGACCCCTTTTTAAAGGGGACTCCCAGATTTCACCATGAACCTCCCCCCGAGGAAATCGCGGCCTCCACCTCCACCGCCCATCGGAGGTGGAGAAGAGCCCCTTGTCCTTGGATTGGACAAGGGCTCGGAGGGGGAGGGGAAAGCTTGGCTGCCCCTCCCCTTCCGAGACCCCGCAATCCATGGACCATGCGGGCTGGTATAGTCAGGGTGCGGAGCCCCACCGGTGCTCCGCATTCTGGCTATCCCAGCCTGCATGGGGGACAAGGGGTTAAAGAGGTCTGGGAGGGGGGACCCCACGTCGATTTTTTTTTATATTTCCCACACTCAGAACGAAGTAAGTAAAACTCTTCCCACTTGGGGGAATCTATGAAAATAATACACTATTGTTACCTGTGCAAAAAAAACCTGACATTTTCTGCATTTAAAAGACATTTTCGCCCTTGAAACTTAAAAATCGATTTTCTCAAAAACTATAAGGTCTTTTTGAAAAAAAAATTTCTCTCTTATTCCCACTGATCCCCTTAATATACCCTGGGAATTTGGTGTTCCTAAACTTTAAGCAGGCTTTGCTATTAACCGTTAAAGTCGGCGGGTTTTTAAATGTTTACATTTTTCCTTTGAAACTTTAACATCGATTTTCTCAAAAACTATAAGGTCTTTTTGAAAAAAAAAAATTTCCTCTTATTCCTCCTGATCTCCTTAATATATTCTCCAAATTTGAGGCTCTTAGCATTTAAGGGGGCTTTGCTATTAACCCTTAAAGTCGGCGGCTTTTTTATATTATACGGAGCGTTACTGTTTAACGCGAAATTACGGTAGCGTTTAATGCGAAATTACGACATGAATGAAACGCGAAATTATGCGTTGAAAATTACGCTTACGGTATTTTCAATTACGATTTTAATGGCAATTACGCTACTGTAATTTCGCATCGTAATCACAAATTTCGCATGCGTAGTTTTAGTAATGCGAAATTACGAAAATTTCAGCTCAACTCTAGCCACCACACACATCTGGTCATCAAATCCAGAGTCCGAGCTGCCCCGGGGCGCCCAGCATTATCATGAGAATGGAACAATTGTAAAATTTGTAGGCGAAAAGGAAGTGGTACAAACATAACCCCCTCAGGTTTCCCCTCTGGAATGTCCTGTTGATAAGACTCCAGAGTAGCCGTCCAATCCTCCCAGGTTTCGGTAGCTGCCAACACCACCTTTTGAGGTAGGATGGTCTCAAGGGTTGAAGGCTGAACTGTCCCTGGCTCAAAACACCCAGCTAGAGCATCTGCTTTGACGTTCTTATTACCTGGTGTATACATTACAGGTAACCGGGAAGGACAGATGAAGCCTTTGCCCAAGTTTTCTTTAATGTATTCCTGCATTACCAGTCCCTCAGATCCCGACAGATTATGGAGATGGCCACTAGGAGGCCTACAACCGGGTCCTAACTCCATGGAATAATCAACATTCCAGGGAGGCGAGAGTTTACCTGCAGAATCTGGACAGAACTCGTCAGTGAATTCTGTACACTGCCTTGACACCCCTTTGAGCTGTATCTTGGTAGCGTAAACAGCAACTCTCTCCAAACAATGATGATGACAATGGGTTGACCAACTCTGTAGCTGACCTGAAGCTAAGTCAATTTGAGGGGAGTGGAGTTGCAACCAGGGCATACCAAGAATAATGGTAGAGGTTGCCATTGGCAGAACAAGGAACTGTAGTTTCTCTTTATGTAACACCCCTATATTACACAATAACAAGGGGATCTGGAAAAGAGCCTGTCTACACTGTAATGGCGAATCATCCACCGCCGTGACTAGAATCTGCCGGTCTAGAGGGAGTAAAGGAATCCCCAATTTTTTTACAAAATCATAATCTATAAAATTGGCTGCAGAGCCAGAGTCCACAAAGGCTTCTGTGAATCTGTTCTGACCCTCCCATGTAATGGAACAAGGAAGGAAAAGACGATTATTGTTTAGAGATAAAGACTGCTCGCCTATGGTATGACCTCTGACTACCCCTAGGCAGCAGCATTCTCCCGATTTTTTAGGACAATTGTGGACAACGTGACCCTCCTCAGCACAATTTAGACCGAGTCTTTCTGACCTTCTGCAAGTTTTTTCCACTTGCATCAATCTAGAGTACCCGATTTGCATCGGCTCGTCTGGAGGTGACGAGGGTGGAGAGGAGTCGTATGAGACAGATCTTATAGCATTCCTACCACGAATCTGTTTCTGGTAGTGCAAGCGGCGATCTATCCGCACGGCCAACGAAATCGCTTCGTCTACAGATTTGGGCTCAGGATGTCCTAACATCAGATCATAAACTGCATCAGACAATCCTGCCAGAAAACAGTCTAATAATGCATATGCTCCCCATCTAGCTGACACAGCCCACTTCCTGAACTCAGCGGCGTAAACCTCAACCGATTTACAACCCTGCCTGAGCATCTGGAGTTTCCTTTCAGCAGTGGAAGCAATATCCAGATCATCATATATAATGGCCATGGCCTTAAAAAATTCCTGAACTGAGGACAACGCCTCATGTTCTGCATGAAGGCTATATGTCCATGTTTGAGAATCCCCTGACAAAAGGGTCTTTATAAATGTTACCCTCTGAGACTCAGTTCCTGACAAGGTAGGCATCAACTCAAAATAAGACAACACACGATTCCTGAAATTCTGAAAGTCAGATCTATGGCCAGAAAACTTTTCAGGTACGGACATGTGAAGGTCCGTGACTGGAGGGGATCGCACTGTATTTATAGTCAATTGAAGTTCCTGAACAGCTCCAGACAGTTGTGTAATCTGGGTTTGTTGGTTAACAATCACCCCGAAAGACTGTTAACCGCAGTGGTCAGGACTTCAACATGACTATGCAGTGTGTCCATAATGTTTTGGTCTACTGTTCTGTAACGATTGATGTCAGCAACACAGATTTTTTTCTGATTATTGGTGATCTGCAGTATCACCAATAATACAGATGCTATACCTGATTATGTGGTGATCTGCAGAATCACCAATAATACTAGTATAAATAGACACAGGACACCCAATGTAGTATAGTGTTTGGTGCAACAGTACTCGGGGGAGTTATCTCCCGAGAAGCGGGAGATACAGACACTACTGCAGCCAAGGATTCCCTGGGGGGCAGGGAATCAGACTGTACTGCAGCCAGTGGACACCTGAGGGGCAGGGACCACTGTTTGGAAAGATATGGTGAAGATTGGTCTGCAGTTAGAGATTCCTTGATGAGCAAGGAATCAGACTGTACTGCAACCAAGGATAACCTGAGAGGCAGGGAATCAGACTGTACTGCAGCCAGTGGACCGAGAGAGGTAGGGATCCACTGACTATGCTGCCTGATGGCCTCCAGAGGAGCTGATGACCATAGGACTGAGATGGTCGCAAGTAACCACCTGAAGAGCAGGTGTCACAGGTGTACAGTAAGGCTGCTCACCCAAGAGCTAGGTGACAGCCAGGAAGGTCAGACAAGCCAGGTCGGCAACACACGGACAGACAAAGTACAGAAGCGGAAGACTGATTCGGTATCCAGGTACAGGCAATGTCGGCAACAGATAATCAGATGGGCAGAAGTACCGAATCAGAGGACAGGAGAATGGTCAGGAAAGCCAAAGGTCATAACAGGTAACAATAATGTGTCACAGTTCTAGACTTAGGTGTGAGGTCCTTGATCTCAACACCCTGGAACTAGTCTAACAGATAAGTGGTGACAGTGATCCCCTAGTCTTGGGTGTGAGGTCCTTGGTCACAACACCCTGGAACTAGTCTAACACATAAACAGTAACAGAGCAGTGATCTCCTAGTCTTGGGTGTGAGGTCCTTGGTCACAACACCCTGGAACTAGTCTAACACATAAACAGTAGCAAGCAATAGTACTTTAAGCAATGGAATCTGACTCAGTGTGAATTCCCAGCTCCAGCTGGTTCTAACACACTGTGGGATCTGACTCTGGTCTGAGCGCTAACACGTAACTGTTCACAACAGCAGACAACTTGCAAGTGACAGGCAAGTCCTATAAATACTAAAAGCACTCCACAGCGTCGCCCCAGTCACTCAGCCAATCCAGAGCATAGCTGGAGTCAGCTGATCGGCCTGATCTGCTGACTCCCCTACTAGCAGAATAAAGGTCCCGTCGCCTGGCGCGCACGCGCGTAGCTCTCCATCTGTGTGAACTAGAAGGACCAGGCAAAGCAATATCACGCTGCTGCGCGGCAGCAGCCGCTGGCTGAGACGCGGAGATAGCCACCATGCCGCTTGCCCATGCGGCGGCATCTCCGCTATTCTTTACACATTAGCTCTCAAAAGAGCTGTTGTGGGATGCTATTTTAGCAATAAGAATCAGCAAGGAACAAGCTAACAAGTCTACAAGAGCCTAACTAATCTTTCCCTATGAGAGTCTGCCAGCAGCTTGCCCTTCTCTCACTATTGCAGGAACACGAGTGAGTGTAATGGCCTGCACTCCCGGTCTTATATACAGGGGGGAGTGGCTCCAGGACTGAGTGTAGCCTGATTGGCTACAATGTGCCTGCTGACTGTGATGTAGAGGGTCAAAGTTGACCCTAATGGAGCATTATGGGGGCGAACTGAACTTCCGGGAAAGTTTGCAGGTCTCCGCGATCGCGAACACCCAGAAGTTTGCCGGGAACCGTTCGCCGGCGAACCGTTCGGGCCATCTCTAACTGTTAATGATATGGTTCTCAAACTTTGCACAATTTTTCACTGGGTGACCAGGATTAATATTCAGAAAAGTGGGTGGAGCTTACAAGAGCCAATAAAAAATCACCTATTGATTTTCAAGGGGAATATTTCATTGATGCCATTTGTGATGATTTGCTCAGCTGCCTGTGCAGGCAGGCAGCTTTTTGACCATTGTTTAGGTTTGCATGCTGCAGGACTCTGGAAAGAAGAGCTTCTGTCAGTTTTGCAGCTTGTACTTGCTAAGGAATTTGCATACGTTGTCATGCAAATTGCCTGGCCACATTCATTGGAGGCGTGTACTATAAGTACTATGTGTGTTCCACAATGCTTTGCTGGTCATATGGATTCCTTCCTGTGAAACACTTTGGAGAGTGTCAGCCATGCTCTTTGTTTGAAGATCAGCTTAGAGTAATTCCTGGAAACTGTGCTAGGCAGATTCCCTAGTGCAGTTAGGATTGTTTATCTGTTTTGTTTGTCTGTTGCGATTGTCCTGTCCCAGCGGTGGTCGACAGGAAATCGTTCTGATCTCTGTTCTTGAAGCATAGCTGGTGCGGCGGTTGCTACCAGCTATCTCTTCTGTTCTGCCTCTCTGGATCGCACTAGCATCCTGCGCTAGTGCTGTGGATCCTTCTGTTCTGTTACTCTTTCCCTGGATCACACTCGCTTCATGCTAGTGCTGTGGATCCTTCTGTTCTGCCTCTCTGGATCGCACTAGCATCCTGCACTAGTGCTGTGGATCCTTCTGTTCTGTTACTCTGTCCCTGGATCGCACTCGCTTCGCGCTAGTGCTGTGGATCCTTCTGTTCTGCCTATCTGGATCGCACTAGTCTCTTTTTGCTAGTGCTGTGGATCCTGGCTCTCGCTTGTTCCTGTTTTAGTGTGTCTGTCTTGTCTGCTACGAACGCTTGCTGGAGGCTCGGTGAGGTAACCGTTAAGCAAGCGCTCGCGTCCTCTATTTTACGTTTGTCTGTCGTTGGTTAGTTAGGCGTGCTTGTCCCTGTTGTGCTTATCACGTGGGGACCGCGCACAAATGCGTGCACTGTTGCGAATGCACGAGTGCGGGGTACGCGTTCAGTTAGCGTTTGTTATTTTCCTTGTCTTCTCATTGGCCCTGATTCACAAAGCGGTGATAACTCAGTTATCACGCCTAAAAGACTTTAGGCGTGATAAGCCGTGCAAAGCTGAGTTATCACCGATTTGTGCTGCTCTTCGCGCGAAGCTCCCGCACGCAAAGTTTTGCGCGCGTAGCGCACCGCGCTGCGCGCGCAAAGTCTCATAGGGCTCAATGGACGCTGCGCGCGAAGCATGGTACACTGCGCGCGCAGCGCGGTGCGCTACGCGCGCAAAACTTTGCGCGTGGGAGATCGCGCGAGTTTCTTCTTATCACGCCTAAACTGAGTTTAGGCGTGATAAAGGGCTTTTCACAGGCGTGCAAACACTTTGCACCGCTTTGTGAATCAAGCCCATTGTATGATTTGCTGTGCCTTTACTATCCTCGTATTCTGTTCTGATCTTCCTTGTGTCGCTTCTGGCAATCGCCTTTCTTGCGGTTGCGTTTCTGTTTCGTATCTGCTGTTGTGTGTGCGCTGTCGCGGGGTGACGACTGGGTTGGCGCACACACATACAACCTGTCCCTTTGCTCGTTCTCATTCGCAATCGCTTCTCTTGCGATTGCGTTCTGCGCTTCGTACAATTCCTGTCTGGCATTTGTGGAGGTACAGAGGATTGGTTCCTCTGCACTCCCCAGCGCCATCTGCCGACAGGAATTTCTCTCTACGGGTGCGTAGCACCTTTTGCTGGGTGCCTGCAATTATACGCTTGTGGAGGATTTCCGCCGTATCAGCGCACGCGTTGTGTGCTGCTCACGGAGAAAGTTCCACAATCGTTACACCATTCTTGCACTATTAATGGCACAAGTCTCAAATCTGGTACAGTTGGTCATTGGGTGACTAAGGTTAAAAAGAAAAAAGGGTGGAGCCACAAACAGACAATCATTTTTGTTTCATTTCTATTCAAATTATTGATGCCAAAGACCGCAAAGCTACCGTATTTTTCGGACTATAAGACGCTCCGGACTATAAGACGCACCTAGGTATAGAGGACAAAATCCAGGGGAAAAAATAATATACTAAACCTGGTGCGTCCATGGTGCAGGAGCGTCTTATGGACCTTTTCCCCAATTATGTCTGTCTTTCTTATACTTCTTGTGCCCCCTGTGTTCTCCTATGTTTCTCTGCCCCCCTTGTGTACTCTGCCCCCTGTGTCCACTGGTGTCTCTGTGTTCTTTTTACCCCTTTCTCTCCATGTCCTCTGTCCTCCTGTGTCCCCTGTCCTGGTGTCTGATGCCCTGTGCTCTGTCCTCCTTCCTCTGTCCCCTTTTTCCTCCATGTCCAGTGTCTTCTATCCCCATTGTCCCAGATTTTGCTATCCATGTGTCCCCATGTCTACATGTCCCCTTGTACCAGTGTCTGCATGTCCCCTATGTCCGCCTGTCCCAGTGTCTTTGTGTCCCCTATGTCCCAGTGTCTGTGTGTCTGCATGTATTCCATGCCCCTGGTGTCTGTTGTCCTGGTGTCTTAAACACATATATGCAGCTGCCACTCATCATCAGGCTGCCCCCCTGTCCCAAATACACAATGTTTGCGTGTCCCGATGTATCAAACACATACTTGCAGCTGCCACTTGTTCATCATCAGGCTATCCACGTGTCCCAAATACACTGTGTTTGCATGTCCCCGGGTGTTCCGATTACACACTTGCAGCTGCCACTTGCTCATCAGGCTGCCTAGTTTACCTCCCTTGAAGCTTTGATCATCGCGGTGTCCCCCGGTACAGCCGAAGTTTGTATCGATCAGGAAGTCCCGGGCGTCCGTGCAGACAAATGGACCAATCAGTTGGGGAGCGCTGTGATTGGTCCCGATGACGGAGAGGTGGCCCCGCCCTCGAGACATCACTTGAGCAGTGCGCAGCGTGATTGGCGGTTAAGGCTAGCGCCGCCGCCTGATTGGTGCATTTGTCTGCACGGACGCCTGGGACTTTCTGATCGATACAAAGTGCGGCGATACCGGGGGACACCGCGATGATCAAAGATTCAATGAAGGTAAACCGGGGAAAGCCTGTTGAGCAAGAGGCAGCTGCAAATATGTGTTTAAGATATCGGGACGCCCGGGGACGCGCAAACACCGTGTATTTGACACGGGGAACAAGTGGCAGCTGCAAATGATACATCGGGACACCCGGGGACACGCAAACATCAGGGACACAAATACTCAGATACTGGGACACAAGGGGACACACAGACACTGCAACACAGGGAGACATGCAGTCACTGGGGCACAGGGGGGCATGTAGACACGGGATAAGGAACAAGGGAAGGGAGGTGCAGGACCAAAAATGTAGCATTCGGACTATAAGACGCACTGATATTTTCCCCCCACTTTTGGGAGAGAAAAAGTGCATCTTATAGTCCGAAAAATACGGTAGTTCACAAACTAGGTCATTAAGTAACTGAGCAATTGTGTGTTAGGGCTAGAAAAAGTGGACGCAGCCAACACCAGGCAAATATATACGCTGGGTCATCAGTCGGTGGAGACAAATACAAATTTCACTGGGAAACTGTAAATTGCAGCCATTATTACGCTGTTAATGGCAGGGTTCGCAAACTTTGCACAGTTGGTCACTGGGTGACTGGGGTTAATATTCAGAAAAGTGGGTGAAAAAGCCAATCAAAATTCAACTATCGCTTTTCAAGGGGAATATTTAATTGCTGCCAGGGGCGTCGCTAGCCCTATTTTGGGGTGGCACGTGCCCCCAATCTGTCCTGGGGTGCCACAGATCTCAGCGGCTCCCTCCAGCCGCCGCCACCGCCGCCACGTCACTCAGACCTCAGGGTCAGGCAGCGAGCCGGCGACCAATCGTGCGGGCGCTAGGACCCAGCGCCTGCACTGATATGCGGAAGTGACATCACTTCCGCATATAGAGCGGGTGCGTCCGGCGCCCGCTCTTACTGGTCGGGTCGCCGCTGATCCTGAGGTCTGCTGCAAGGTAAGGGGGCGGGGAGCGGCGGCGGCAGTGGCGGCTAGAGGGGGGCCTCCCTGTCACTCACTCACTCCCTAAAGGGCCTCCCTGCCACTCACTCACTTCCTAAAGGGGCTCCCTGGCACTCATTCACTTCCTAAAGGGGCTCCCTGCCACTCACTCACTTCCTAAAGGGCCTCCCTGCCACTCACTCACTTCCTAAAGGGGCTCCCTGGCACTCGCTCACTCCCTAAAGGGGCTCCCTGTCACTCACTCACTTCCTAAAGGGGCTCCCTGGCACTCACTCACTCCCTAAAGGGGCTCCCTGGCACTCACTCACTACCTAAAGGGCCTCCCTGTCACTCACTCACTTCCTAAAAGGGGCTCCCTGGCACTCACTCACTCCCTAAAGGGGCTCCCTGGCACTCGCTCACTGCCTAAAGGGGCTCCCTGGCACTCACTCACTGCCAAAAGGGGCTCCCTGGCACTCACTCACTCCCTAAAGGGGCTCCCTGGCACTCACTCACTCCCTAAAGAGGCTCCCTGGCACTCACTCACTGCCTAAAGGGGCTCCCTGGCACTCACTCACTCCATAAAGGGGCTCCCTGTCACTCACTCACTCCCTAAAGGGGCTCCCTGGCACTCACTCACTACCTAAAGGGCCTCCCTGTCACTCACTCACTTCCTAAAGGGGCTCCCTGGCACTCACTCACTCCCTAAAGGGGCTCCCTGTCACTTACTCACTCCCTAAAGGGGCTCCCTGGCACGCACCCACTCCCTAAAGGGGCTTCCTGGCACTCACTCACTACCTAAAGGGGCTCCCTGTCACTCACTACCTAACTGGAGGCGCCTGTCACTCACTAGCTAACCTGGGGGTCCCTGTCACTCACTACCTAACTTGGGGGCTACCATATTAAGGGGGCATTCTGCCTATTTATGTGAAATGCTGTCTATTTATGTGCCTCATGACTGCTGAATTTGTCTTGTTGGGAGCCTTATGATTTGTTGGGGGCCTCATGATTGCTGAATTTGTCTTGTTGGGGGCCTCATGATTGCTGAATTTGTCTTGTTGGGGGCCTCATGATTTGTTGGAGGCCTCATGATTGCTGAATTTGTCTTGTTGGGGGCCTCCTGATTTGTTGGGGGCCTCAAGATTGCTGAATTTGTCTTGTTGGGGGCTTAATGATTTGTTGGAGGCCTCATGATTGCTGAATTTGTCTTGTTGGGGGCCTCCTGATTTGTTGGGGGCCTCATGATTGCTGAATATGTCTTGTTGGGGGTCACATGATTGCTAACTGCGAGACTATGGGAAAAGCTGAATCCTTATCATATGAGACAATAGCATTAAACTTACTTTTTTAGCTTTTTAAAACAGAAAATAAAACTGGGAGGTTCTAAAAAATTGAATACATTTTTCAGAAGTAGGATGGATGAAATTGTTTATCTTCACAGTTTATTTTCAACTTGGATTTTCCATAATGTTCATGTATGAGTTAAAACGTTTGTACAGTATTTAGTTTAAATTGCGGTTGCCACTTTGCGATAGATAAGTGACTTTTGGGTTGCAGTTTGGGCACTCTGCCTCCAAAAGGTTCGCCACCACTGTCATAATCTAATGTCCCACCATTGCTAGGTTCATGTAAATTTGTCTCCACCCATTACCACACCTATATTCTGGTCCATGGCCCACCCATTTTTCGGTGCGACGCGATAAGCACGCCGCACAACCTGATCCTCATATTTTTGGCACGCTAGCTGCAGTGTGCTGAATTCTGCTGCCTACAGTATGTACAGTATACGCTGTTCTCTAGTGCTTGCACTGTGTGCTGATTTACCTCCAGTGTGTACAGCGTAAGGTGTTACTCTGTGCCTTTACTGATTGTAAACCAGCTATATTGTATGCTGATCCCTGCTACTTTCAGTATGTACAGTATTAACTGTAAAGCCTGGTACACACATACAATTTTGATTAGCCAATTTTAGCTCTGTTCATAAAATTCATTGTCTGTTGTCCCATTTACTGCACTGGGGTGGTAAAATTGGGGGTCAGTGATTGACCAATCAAAATTGTATGTGCGTATACATCTTTGATCTATGCCTATACTGATTGTAAATTATCTAAATAAAGGACGGGGCTCCATCCAATATTTCGATGGGCAGGCCCGTTATCTGTAGCTTACACCGCTGCTAAGTTCATGTACATTTGGCCCCACCCATGGCCACGCCCACTCACCTCATGGCCACGCCCATTTTTTTGCCGCTGCGCGTATACCTCCCCGCCTGCTGCCCACAGGTGCCCCCGATCTCCAAGGACCCTAGAAACGCCCCTGATTGCTGCCATTCTTGCACTGTTAATGGCACAAGCCCCAAACCCGGGTACAGTTAGTCATTAGGTGACTGGGGTTCAAATTGAGTAATTGAGTAATTGCGTGTTAGGGTTAGAAAAGTGGGCAGAGCCAACACCAGCCAAATACATAAGCGGGCAATGCCAGGCCATCAGCTATTAGCTAATAAAGGCTTTTTTATTGATTATTGAGAAGGGTATGAATATTTTTTTTAGTATACTGCAATTTATCGTTATCGTCAATCTGCTTATGGATTGCCTGGTGCCACTGCCTATGGCTTTCCAACATCTGATATGGTTGTGTGACCACTAATCATGCCTGCTTGACTGGTGACAATTGCGAGACTTTGCTGGGATGACTAATATACATGCATTCAGACCTTGCCTGAAACTTGCTTTAAAGCCAAACTGGAAATACTTTTTTAAATACTCTGTTTCACTTACCTGCAGCTTCTGTAAGCCCCCAGCAGGTGTCCTGTCCCGTGCCGGTCCTCCACGAGCTTCCGTTCTTCCGCCGCCGCTCCGTCCCGTACCTCGACTTGTAATTTGAGGTCAGCGCAGCCCTGCCAAGCGTATCTTTTCTTCGCAATCCCCTCTGCAATAGCGGGGAACACGAAGAAAGGATACGCGTGGCCAGAGCCACGCAGGCGCAGCGGTCCGGCAGCAAAACCGAAAGTAGCTGGCGGCGGGGGAACGGAGGCTCGTTGAGGACCTGCGTGGGACAGGACGGCTGTTGGGGGCTTGCAGAAGCCCCAGGTAAGTGAAACAGTGAATTTAAAAAGTATTTACAGTTCCGCTTTAAGCCACTACATGCTTCTTGTTCATATGGGATCCCTGATCACACTAGGGGATTGTATTTAGGTGCAGTTGTATGTGGGTGTGTGGATGTGAGTGGTCATGTCACACACAGTGAGTCAGTGCACTTTTAATGTTTATTATTTTATGTAAATTGATGATTAATAAAGTGATGCTTTTGTATTTTTACATGAAGATAGTGTTGTCAGTGTAGGTTTGTTGCACTTGCCCCTCAACCCAACCCTGTCCCCCCTCCCCCGCATTTCTCTTGATCCATATATGAATCATTTTGGACTGGATACTTTTTGCTCAAATGTAAATAAAAGCTGAGAAATGTTTTTTTTTTTTATTCCCCACAATAATTCCTCTTGTACATCATCTTATTATCTTTTGGGAGACACCTATGTCATTTCCCATCAAAAAATTACTTGCTGGTTGAATAAAAGTAAATTTAAGTCAAAATGTGGGTATAAATAATTATGGGCGACACTGTAGATCATTTACGTGTGATGAGTAGTGATAAAGTTATTGGTGAATGAATGGGAGATTGCTTCCGTCCTGAAGGTGAAAACACTTGCGGGTTGAAGTGGTTAAAGATGATTTTGCTCTGGCTATACTTAGTATAGCTGCCAAGCGTATCTTTTCTTTGCAAACCCCTCTGCAATAGCGGGGAACATGAAGAAAGGATACTTAGTATAGCTAGAGCTGCGGCGAGGAGTGGCAGTGTGTGGTGGTGGCAGTGTGTGCTCATTTTTTTAAAAAAATTCCCACCACTCTGAACAAAAAAAGTTTAAAAAAATCAGGTAAAGTTGCCAGGGATTTTTCTACAGCCATATTGCGGCTGTATAGCTATCCCTGGCCAAATCGTTGCCGGGGGTCTGCTCCGTACGCACTGCATATGGACCCCCTGGAAACCCCTGGTAAGGGGGCTTTGCTATTAACCATGAAATTTGGGAGCCATTAGGCGAAAACACAAACATTTTAGTGTATTTTTGTAAAAAGAATCTTGAAAATGAAAATGGCACATCGGTTGCAAAAATGCCTTTGACGAAAATTTTCAAGCAACACTGCAAATAACATGAATACAAAAAGCAATATATTTCTAAGATAATAAAGTTCAAAACGATAATTTATGATATTATAATTCTCAGAATGCATTTCAAAACAATATTTATTGAAACACTAAATTCCCAAAATGAAAAATTTTGGTTGACCACTTCTAAGAGAAGTAGCTTGTTTTCTGACATAAATGCAAAGGTGCCAATATTTTATCCAAGACTATATACAGTCCATGTGCCAACATAAAAAGTAATCGGTTCTTTTCTTTCTCTTTTGGGGGTGATTGAACAGACATTTCTTATTGCATTTTCCTGCAGACTTATTGGTTTCCTAAACTTTGGATTTTCTGTTCACTTCACAGCCAGTAACCTCACTGCTCAGCTGGAGAAGTATAAACAGGATACAGGTAAGTCAACAAATAATTTCCATGATGAGGGCTGAGATACAAGTTTATATTAATTGACTCCTAGAACAAATCAGGTCATCTGATGCTGCTCTCCTCAATCTACTCATATTTGTTGATTTCCAACAAAAGTCTGTACTAGTCAAGGTTGCTCATTACGAGCTGTTGATCACGGAACACCCGTAATCACAAGTATTTTTTTTGTCTTCGAATTCAGAACCCGTGAGCAATAAAGATCACGGAATCCGAATTCAAGTGCACCCGTGATTACATCGAATTTGGGCGTGATCACGGGTGAAATCTGTGATCCCAAACCCAGATACACGCGCAGTAACCGTTGGATGACGTTGTTGGGCCAATCAGAGGGCCCCCAGCTGCTGCTGTGTCTTATAGCAAGTGCTTTTCTACTGTTTTACAGTGCGTTTTGCTTCTGTAACAACTAGTAGCTCAGCGGCTGCCGACACGCAGGGGGTGTCTGCAGCCTCTTCCTTTCCTGGCTCGCAGGCATTTTCCGTTCCCTCGGCATCTGGCATGCCGGGAACGGTCGGTTCTCTGACTCACAGGAGGTCTGTCTCGCGCGGGCGCACGCAGAGACAGGACCTTTATGCTAGCAGAAGGCGCGTCAGCTGACCTGCCGGTCGGCTGACTTCAGGGATGACTCTCGCCGCTCGGATTGGTGGAAATCCGAGGTGGGAGTGGCTGAGAGTCTCCCTCTTCCTCATAAGTCTTCACTTGTCATTCGGTCTTTGTCTGCTGTCGTGAATACTTACGTGTTAGCACTCAGACCTTAGACTAGATCCCAGGTGTTGAAACCAAGGACTTCACACCTAGACTAGGAATTGTTATATTGTTATTGATTACCTGTGTATGATTCTGGCTAAATCTCTGACCTTGCTTCCTGTTTAACGTTTCAGTACTTCTGCCTTTCTTCTAGTTGCTGAACCTCTGCCTGTTACCCGTTATCCCTTTGCCTCACGATTCTGTACTGATACTTACCTCTCTGTTGCCGAACCTAGCCTGTCTGACCACTCTGTCCTCTAGAGTTGGGCCGAACCTCCGATTTTAGGTTCGCGAACCTGGTTCGCGAACTTCCGCGGAAGGTTCTGTTCGCGTTAAAGTTCGCGAACCGCAATAGACTTCAATGGGGATGCGAACTTTGAAAAAAAAAATAATTATGCTGGCCACAAAAGTGATGGAAAAGATGTTTCAAGAGGTCTAACACCTGGAGGGGGGCATGGCGGAGTGGGATACATGCCAAAAGTCCCGTGGAAAAATCTGGATTTGACGCAAAGCAGCGTTTTAAGGGCAGAAATCACATTGAATGCTAAATGACAGGCCTAAAGTGCTTTCAAACATCTTGCATGTGTATACATCAATCAGGTAGTGTAATTAAGGTACTGCTTCACACTGACACACCAAACTCACCGTTAGAGTTGGGCCGAACGGTTCGCCTGCGAACGGTTCCATGCGAACTTCAGTGGTTCGCGTTCGCGTCCCGCAGGCGAACCTTTGCGGAAGTTCGGTTCGCCCCATAATGCACATGGAGGGTCAACTTTGACCCTCTACATCACAGTCAGCAGGCCCAGTGTAGCCAATTAGGCTACACTAGCCCCTGGAGCCCCACCCCCCTTATATAAGGCAGGCAGCGGCGGCCATTACGGCCACTCGTGTGCCTGCATTAGTCAGAGTAGGGCGAGCTGCTGCAGACTGTCTCTCAGGGAAAGATTAGTTAGGCTTAGCTTGTTCCTGTCTGGCTGCATACCTGTTCTGTGAACCCACCACTGCATACCTGTGCTGTGAACCCACCACTGCATACCTGTGCTGTGAACCCACCACCAGTGGTGCTCAGCAGAGCTCGAATATTCGAGTAGCTCGAATATTCGAGCTCTTTTTCAGCTATCCGAGCTCGGTATTCGAGCTCCGAATAGCTGTAGCTATTCGAATGGGCTATCCGAGTACACTCGAATAGCCCATTCACTATTCGAGCTATTCGAGCAAACGGCGCTATTCGAGCTCCGTACCGAGCTCGAATAGCGTCATAGCCCAGATTGATGTCCTTAGAGCCAATCAGAGGGCTCCCAGGCCCTCTGACGGCAGCCAATCACAGAGGGGGACCCTGGCCAGCCCCTACCCTATAAATAGCGGCCGCCATGTTCCGTTTCTCCATGCTTGCCTGAGACTTGTACAGAGAGAGAGTTGCTCCTTTGTGCTTTGGCTTAGCAAGTGCTCTATTGTGATCATTTACCTAGCGTTTTTGCTCACCTACACCTGCCATATACACCTATATTGTTGTTAGTTAGATAGACATTGTATTTTAGTTAGTAGCTTGTGTGTTACATTAGAGACAGGCAGCTGCTGCAAGCTTACAGGTTTAGGCCTCAGGGGGGCCTTGCCTCTGTGGGCAGCTGTCCTCTGTTTATTTCTCTCATCTATACCAGTATTTCTGCTGTCCTTTACTAATAGTATTGTAGTTATACTGTACTAGGAGTAGGACACTCACTGACTGTCACTGTTTATAGGCTACTAGCTAGCTCCTGCGTGTGTGCACTCACTCACTGTCTGTGTGTACACACACTCTATTTCCTTCTGATTACTGATAGATTATTGTTAGTTAGTTGTACTTACTGTTACTACTTACTCTTACTGTACTAGGAGTCTAGGACACTCAGTCAGACAGTCACTGTGTTCATAGGCTACTAGCTCCTGCGTGCGGTCACTCACTGTCTGAGTGTACACACACCACCCACACTCCATTTCCTTCTGATCGCTGATTGATTATTGTAATTAGTTAGTTCTACTTACTGTTACTACTTACTCTTACTGTACTAGGAGTCTAGGACACTCAGTCACTGTGTTCATAGGCTACTAGCTCCTGCGTGCGGTCACTCACTGTCTGAGTGTACACACACCACCCACACTCCATTTCCTTCTGATCGCTGATTGATTATTGTAATTAGTTAGTTCTACTTACTGTTACTACTTACTCTTACTGCACTAGGAGTCTAGGACACTCAGTCACTGTGTTCATAGGCTACTAGCTCCTGCGTGCGTGCACTCACTGTCTGAGTGTACACACACTAAATTTACTTGTGATTACTACTGATTATTGTAACTGCTAGTTGTACTTCCTGACTGTTACTACTCACTTACTGTACTAGGGGACACTCACTCAGTCACCTCACCAACCAACCCACTCCATTAAAGTACCCCACTTTTCACCCGCCCTTTTACAAAACTTTTGTCTATACGCCCAAAACATTTAAGATGTCTGGAAGTGGCAGCCAGCGCGGTTTGGGCAAGGGGAAGGGCAGCAAGGGAATCAGGAGGAGAGGGAGCAGCATTGTGGCAAGCCGCGGCCGCGGGCGCGCCACCATGCACAGTTCCGCAGCAGCAGCAGCAGCGTCAGTGGCTAACATTCCTCCCATAGCCACTGGCCGTGGACGCCTTGGGCGCCGCCCAGCAGGAGCATCTGCAACTCACGCTGCAGAGACACAGCAGCAGCAGCGTGTAGCACCTGCTCCCATTTTCCTCCAGCCGGGTCGGAAACGTCCCATTGAGGAAAAGGATGCAGACACTGTGGTGCAACTCATGACGGAGGATGAGCAGCCCGCCATCAGCTCTGCATCCGAGGCCTCCACCCTCACCACCACCACCACCCCTGTTCGCAGCAGCCGCCCAGCAGGGTCTGGGGAGGAGGCCAGTTCACCGTCACTCGCCGACCTGTCATTCAGCAGTCTTTTGACCCCAGGCATCATGAGTAAATTGTCTGCTGTTGTTGGCGATCTTGAGGAGGAGATGCTGATGGGCACTTTGGGGGATGAGGGATTGGACAGCAAGACTGTGGCGACAGTCAAGCAGCCCATCCATGCATCAGGAGAGGAGTTTGGGGGGTCCTCATCCCAGCAGGACATGTTTCAGGAGGGGGAGGATGATGATGACCCGGTGACAGACAGAGACTGGGTGCCACCACCTCCAGGGGATGTCGTCCTCAGCAGCTCTGAGGAGGAGGAGGAGGATGCTCTTGTGGGCCTTGCAAGGAGGCGCATCATTGCAAGCATTGGCAGCAGCAGTAGGCAGGTCCCACAGCCTGCTGGTGTCTCAGGCTCAGCAGCAGCAGCATCTGCCAGTACCACCACCAGCCGCACCCAAGCCCCCCAAGCCCCCCCCCCAACCACCACAGGGAGACAGGCAGCAGCGCTTCCATGCCGTAGGGGGATGTTTAAGTCACCAATCTGGCGATATTTCACCATGCCCACTGTGTACAGCAAGTACGCCACTTGCAACCACTGTCAGCGGAAGTTGAGCAGAGGTGCAGACCCCTTAAAGTTCTGCACCAGCTCGCTCATCAACCACCTTGCGGCTAAACATTTCCACCAGCATGAGGAGTTCCAGAGGCTGAAGGCATCTGGTGCTGGCAGTGGCACCACACCCATCACTGCACAGCCTTCAGCAGCAGCAGCAGCAACAGCAGCCACCCGCCCTCCTGCTCCTCCAGCAGCACCAGCAGGAGTGCGGAAACGCACTGCTCCTCCCCCCTCTGCAACTCCTGCCGCCGACACTGAGGCCTGTTCTGGCAGCCAGTCCTCAGTGGCCTCCTCTGCTGTGTCTGCTGATTCCCGTGTCAGCAAAAGGCCACGCCAGAGCCTTTTGAGCGAGTCCTTCCAGGGGGTGGTTAGGGCTCTGCCTCCCAGCAGCCGTCGCGTGCGGCAGCTGAACGGCTTGCTGGCACGGGCCATGTGCTCCCAACTCCTGCCGTACACGCTCGTGCAGGAGGGGAGCGACATTCGTGCGCTGCTTGCTTGCGCAGCCCCAGACTGGCAGCTCCCCAGCAGACACTTCTTTGCCCGCAAGGCCATTCCTGCACTGCACCGCTTTGTGATGGCCAATGTGGAGCGAGGGCTGGAGCACGCGGTTGGTGAAAGGGTCCACGTCACCATGGACTCCTGGAGCAGCCGCTTCGGGACAGGCCGCTACCTGTCCTTCACTGTCCACTGGGTCAGCTTGGTGGAAGGGGGTGAGGATGGGAGAGCAGCAGCGGGCACAGCAGCAGCAGCAACACAGTGGGTGGTGCCACCCCGCAGGCTCAGGGGAACTGCAGCAGGTTCCTCCGATCCTCTGCCATCCTCCGGCACACCTGGCCAAACCCCCCGCCTCAGCAGCAGCGTGAAGGCCCGCCACTGCCAAGCGCTGCTGCACTTGGTCAGCCTTGGGAAGACCAAGCTGACGGCAACCCATGTGTTGGCCAAACTCCAGGAGCAGGAGAGGATTTGGCTGACACCCAGAGGCCTCAGAGTTGGAGAGGTGGTGGCCGACAATGGGGCCAATCTGGTTGCCGCAATAGACAGGGGAAACCTGACCCACATCCCCTGTCTTGCCCACGTGCTGAACCTGGTGGTGCAGAAGTTCCTGCGCACCTACCAGGGGATGGGCGAACTGCTGGAAACGGCAAGGAATGTTGTGCGTCACTTCCGGCGCTCGGCTGCAGCCTGTGCGAGCCTGGAAGACGTGCAAAAGGAGCTGGATCTGCCACGCCATCGGCTGATCCTTGACGTTCCGACTCGCTGGAACTCCACCCTGGCGATGTTGGAGCGTCTGGTTGAACAGAGGCGCGCTGTCAAACAGTACCTTGCCCTGGCCACTGTTTCCGCAGCTCAGAGAAGGGACAAGACCAGCAACTTCCCGTCCATCGTCCCCGATGATGACTGGAGGCACATGCAGCAGGTGTGCTTAGTGCTGGCTCCCTTCCTGCAGGCCACAAACATGGTGAGCAGGGACCATGCTATGGTCTGCGAGTGGGTGCCCCTGGTTTCTCTGCTGAACAGGGCCCTCGATGCTTTGCTGGAACAGGGAGCGGCAGCCTTGGACCAGCAGGAGCGGCAACCAGCTGCGCAGTCCACCTCTGAGGGGGAGGAGGAGGAGGACTTGGTGGAGGTCCCTGACCTGGCTGCTGATGAGGGGGATCAGCACAGCGCAGCTGAGTTGGTGCGGGGGTGGAGAGAGGATGAGGCGGCAGAGGAGGAGGATGAGGACAGCACTGACGTCGATGTGCCAGCAGACGTGGCCCGCCTCTTCCCAATGGCAGCGCACATGCTGACGTGCCTGCGCAGGGACCCCAGGGTGATCCAGATGAAGCAGAGGGAGGACATCTGGATCAGCATGATGTTGGACCCACGCCTCAAGGGGAAGTTGAGCCAGTTCCTGCCACCTGCAGGAGGAGACCCAGCGCAACAAATAAGGAGCTTGCAGCAGGCCCTTGTTGAGCGCTTGGAGGAAGCCTTCTCCCAGCCTTCCACCCCCACTGTCCAGCAGCCAGCACAGAGGCAGCAGCAGGTGCCTGCATCCAGCAGCAGCAAGCGCCCCACAGACCTGCTGTCTCTCAGCCACGAGCTCTACAGGACTGTAGAGGCTCCGGCAGCAGTGACTAGAGAGGAGATGCATGCAGCAGCATCCTCCTCCGGTCACAGCCAGCGCCTGACCCGCATGGTGGCTGACTACATGGGGTCGTACAGCGGGCTTGACAGCGATGCCCCTGTTGATCCCATGGAGTATTGGGTCAAGCGCATGGAGATCTGGAGCGAGCTGGCGCAGTACGCCCTGGAAGTGCTGTCCTGCCCCCCTTCCAGCGTGCTGTCCGAGCGCTGCTTCAGTGCAGCTGGTGGCGTGGTCACCGAGAAACGCTCACGTCTGTCTCACAAGTCTGTGGACAGACTGACGTTTCTCAAGATGAACCAGGCGTGGGTGGAAGGCGAGTTCCTGGCCCCTGTTGTCGGCGAGAGGGGGACATGAACTGGCTGCCGGAACCATCGTTAATGTGCCTTACCACCCTTTACCACCTCCTGGCTCCTGCTCACTAAGCCAGCCTGGTTCACTTTGACTATTACGTCGCCTGCAGCCACACATTTTACACCTACAGTGGGCTGCTGTGTACTGCCCTTCTGCTGTCTGTCTGTGTTTCCCACTGCCAGGGTACACAGATGATTTACCTTCTGCTGCCACTCTGCCACCAGCTATTACGTCAAACAATAGCTGCTCGCCTACTCCTCCATTCCTCCTCCTGCTGCTGCTGTCTGTCTGTGTTTCCCACTGCCAGGGTACACAGATGATTTACCTTCTGCTGCCACTCTGCCACCAGCTATTACGTCAAACAATAGCTATATTGGTTGCAAAACCAAAAACCAAAAAACCATAAAAAAAAAAAAAAAGGTTTAATTTTTCTGAGGTGCCCGGGTTGAAAACTGTGTTGTCCCAGTTGTGTATTGGACACAATGTGGGCTGCACGACCGCTGTCTGGGACCTCCTGTTGTGTTTATTTACAGCCCTGGTATCACCGCTAGGTACCAGGGCTATTATGTCACGCTGCCTACCTGCTGCCACACTCACACTGCTCCTCCACACCTCCTCCTGCTGCTGCTGCTGCTGTCTGTCTGTGTTTCCCACTGCCAGGGTACACAGATGATTTACCTTCTGCTGCCACTCTGCCACCAGCTATTACGTCAAACAATAGCTGCTCGCCTACTCCTCCATTCCTCCTCCTGCTGCTGCTGTCTGTCTGTGTTTCCCACTGCCAGGGTACACAGATGATTTACCTTCTGCTGCCACTCTGCCACCAGCTATTACGTCAAACAATAGCTGCTCGCCTACTCCTCCATTCCTCCTCCTGCTGCTGCTGTCTGTCTGTGTTTCCCACTGCCAGGGTACACAGATGATTTACCTTCTGCTGCCACTCTGCCACCAGCTATTACGTCAAACAATAGCTATATTGGTTGCAAAACCAAAAACCAAAAAACCATAAAAAAAAAAAAAAAGGTTTAATTTTTCTGAGGTGCCCGGGTTGAAAACTGTGTTGTCCCAGTTGTGTATTGGACACAATGTGGGCTGCACGACCGCTGTCTGGGACCTCCTGTTGTGTTTATTTACAGCCCTGGTATCACCGCTAGGTACCAGGGCTATTATGTCACGCTGCCTACCTGCTGCCACACTCACACTGCTCCTCCATACCTCCTCCTGCTGCTGCTGCTGCTGTCTGTCTGTGTTTCCCACTGCCAGGGTACACAGATGATTTACCTTCTGCTGCCACTCTGCCACCAGCTATTACGTCAAACAATAGCTGCTCGCCTACTCCTCCATTCCTCCTCCTGCTGCTGCTGTCTGTCTGTGTTTCCCACTGCCAGGGTACACAGATGATTTACCTTCTGCTGCCACTCTGCCACCAGCTATTACGTCAAACAATAGCTATATTGGTTGCAAAACCAAAAACCAAAAAACCATAAAAAAAAAAAAAAAGGTTTAATTTTTCTGAGGTGCCCGGGTTGAAAACTGTGTTGTCCCAGTTGTGTATTGGACACAATGTGGGCTGCACGACCGCTGTCTGGGACCTCCTGTTGTGTTTATTTACAGCCCTGGTATCACCGCTAGGTACCAGGGCTATTATGTCACGCTGCCTACCTGCTGCCACACTCACACTGCTCCTCCATACCTCCTCCTGCTGCTGCTGCTGCTGTCTGTCTGTGTTTCCCACTGCCAGGGTACACAGATGATTTACCTTCTGCTGCCACTCTGCCACCAGCTATTACGTCAAACAATAGCTGCTCGCCTACTCCTCCATTCCTCCTCCTGCTGCTGCTGTCTGTCTGTGTTTCCCACTGCCAGGGTACACAGATGATTTACCTTCTGCTGCCACTCTGCCACCAGCTATTACGTCAAACAATAGCTATATTGGTTGCAAAACCAAAAACCAAAAAACCATAAAAAAAAAAAAAAAGGTTTAATTTTTCTGAGGTGCCCGGGTTGAAAACTGTGTTGTCCCAGTTGTGTATTGGACACAATGTGGGCTGCACGACCGCTGTCTGGGACCTCCTGTTGTGTTTATTTACAGCCCTGGTATCACCGCTAGGTACCAGGGCTATTATGTCACGCTGCCTACCTGCTGCCACACTCACACTGCTCCTCCATACCTCCTCCTGCTGCTGCTGCTGCTGTCTGTCTGTGTTTCCCACTGCCAGGGTACACAGATGATTTACCTTCTGCTGCCACTCTGCCACCAGCTATTACGTCAAACAATAGCTGCTCGCCTACTCCTCCATTCCTCCTCCTGCTGCTGCTGTCTGTCTGTGTTTCCCACTGCCAGGGTACACAGATGATTTACCTTCTGCTGCCACTCTGCCACCAGCTATTACGTCAAACAATAGCTATATTGGTTGCAAAACCAAAAACCAAAAAACCATAAAAAAAAAAAAAAAGGTTTAATTTTTCTGAGGTGCCCGGGTTGAAAACTGTGTTGTCCCAGTTGTGTATTGGACACAATGTGGGCTGCACGACCGCTGTCTGGGACCTCCTGTTGTGTTTATTTACAGCCCTGGTATCACCGCTAGGTACCAGGGCTATTATGTCACGCTGCCTACCTGCTGCCACACTCACACTGCTCCTCCATACCTCCTCCTGCTGCTGCTGCTGCTGTCTGTCTGTGTTTCCCACTGCCAGGGTACACAGATGATTTACCTTCTGCTGCCACTCTGCCACCAGCTATTACGTCAAACAATAGCTGCTCGCCTACTCCTCCATTCCTCCTCCTGCTGCTGCTGTCTGTCTGTGTTTCCCACTGCCAGGGTACACAGATGATTTACCTTCTGCTGCCACTCTGCCACCAGCTATTACGTCAAACAATAGCTATATTGGTTGCAAAACCAAAACCAAACAAACCATTAAAAAAACAAAAAAAGGTTTAATTTTTCTGAGGTGCCCGGGTTGAAAACTGTGTTGTCCCAGTTGTGTATTGGACACAATGTGGGCTGCACGACCGCTGTCTGGGACCTCCTGTTGTGTTTATTTACAGCCCTGGTATCACCGCTAGGTACCAGGGCTATTATGTCACGGCGAGCTGCCTGCCTCATTGACTGCCTGCTGCCACACACTCATCCTCCTCCTCCTGCTGCTGAATTTACCTCCTGCTGTCTTTGTGTTTCCACTGCCAGGGAGCACATACAATGGCGCTTCCAACATGCGTGCACCCACCAGCTATTTGTTACGCTCAAAAATAGCTGCATTTCTTTAAAAAAAAATTGAAAAGAGAAATACGTGAAGAAGAATAAGACTATATTGAAAAGGAAGGAGAAGAAGAAGAAGAAGAAGAAGAAGAAGAAGAAGAAGACGATATAGAAGAAGAAGAAGAAGACGATATAGAAGAAGACGATATAGAAGAAGAAGAACAAGTATATACAGTAACACTACTGAACAAAATTAAGGACACAACTTCTCTTTCCACATTTTTTTTTAAAGGAACATCCCCACATAATCACTTGCTGTTGTTACTTGGAAAAAAAGAGGTTTCTTGCATCATTCACCCTCAAAACAAGTGTTGGAAGCTATTTAAGGCCAATTCGAATAGTCAGCTCGAATAGTCAGCTCGAATACCGACTCGAATAGTGAGCTCGAAGTCCGAGGTCGAATCGAATAGTAAAAATTATTCGACTCGAATATTCGAATGACCTCGAATAATTTACTATTCGAATTCGACCAAACTCGAATTTTAAAAAGGGGTATTTGAGCACCACTACCCACCACTGCATACCTGTTCTGTTCAGTGGACCCGCCACTGTATACCTGTTCATTGAACCCACCACTGCATACCTGTGCTGTGAACCCACCACTGCATACCTGTGCTGTGAACCCACCACTGCATACCTGTGCTGTGAACCCACCACTGCATACCTGTTCTGTTCAGTGGACCCGCCACTGCATACCTGTTCTGTTTAGTGAACCGCCACTGTATACCTGTTCTGTTTAGTGGACCCGCCACTGCATACCTGTTCTGTTCAGTGGACCCACCGCATCAGTGCGCATACCTGTGCAGTTAAGTGAACCCGCCACTGCATACCTGTTCTGTTCAGTGGACCCGCCACTGCATACCTGTTCTGTTTAGTGAACCCGCCACTGCATACCTGTTCTGTTCAGTGAACCCACCGCATCAGTGCGCATACCTGTGCAGTTAAGTGAACCCGCCACTGCATACCTGTTCTGTTCAGTGAACCGCCACTGTATACCTGTTCTGTTTAGTGAACCCGCCACTGCATACCTGTTCTGTTCAGTGGACCCGCCACTGCATACCTGTTCTGTTCAGTGAACCCACCGCATCAGTGCGCATACCTGTGCAGTTAAGTGAACCCGCCACTGCATACCTGTTCTGTTCAGTGGACCCGCCACTGCATACCTGTTCTGTTTAGTGAACCGCCACTGTATACCTGTTCTGTTTAGTGAACCCGCCACTGCATACCTGTTCTGTTCAGTGAACCCACCGCATCAGTGCGCATACCTGTGCAGTTAAGTGAACACGCCACTGCATACCTGTTCTGTTCAGTGGACCCGCCACTGCATACATGTTCTGTTTAGTGAACCGCCACTGTATACCTGTTCTGTTTAGTGAACCCGCCACTGCATACCTGTTCTGTTCAGTGGACCCGCCACTGCATACCTGTTCTGTTTAGTGAACCCGCCACTGCATACCTGTTCTGTTCAGTGGACCCGCCACTGCATACCTGTTCTGTTTAGTGAACCCACCACTGCATACCTGTTCTGTTCAGTGGACCCGCCACTGTATACCTGTTCATTGAACCCACCACTGCATACCTGTGCTGTGAACCCACCACTGCATACCTGTGCTGTGAACCCACCACTGCATACCTGTGCTGTGAACCCACCACTGCATACCTGTTCTGTTCAGTGGACCCGCCACTGCAAACCTGTTCTGTTTAGTGAACCGCCACTGTATACCTGTTCTGTTTAGTGAACCCGCCACTGCATACCTGTTCTGTTCAGTGGACCCACCGCATCAGTGCGCATACCTGTGCAGTTAAGTGAACCCGCCACTGCATACCTGTTCTGTTCAGTGGACCCGCCACTGCATACCTGTTCTGTTTAATGAACCCGCCACTGCATACCTGTTCTGTTCAGTAAACCCACCGCATCAGTGCGCATACCTGTGCAGTTAAGTGAACCCGCCACTGCATACCTGTTCTGTTCAGTGAACCGCCACTGTATACCTGTTCTGTTTAGTGAACCCGCCACTGCATACCTGTTCTGTTCAGTGGACCCGCCACTGCATACCTGTTCTGTTCAGTGAACCCACCGCATCAGTGCGCATACCTGTGCAGTTAAGTGAACCCGCCACTGCATACCTGTTCTGTTCAGTGGACCCGCCACTGCATACCTGTTCTGTTTAGTGAACCGCCACTGTATACCTGTTCTGTTTAGTGAACCCGCCACTGCATACCTGTTCTGTTCAGTGAACCCGCCACTGCATACCTGTTCTGTTTAGTGAACCGCCACTGTATACCTGTTCTGTTTAGTGAACCCGCCACTGCATACCTGTTCTGTTCAGTGAACCCACCGCATCAGTGCGCATACCTGTGCAGTTAAGTGAACCCGCCAATGCATACCTGTTCTGTTCAGTGAACCGCCACTGTATACCTGTTCTGTTTAGTGAACCCGCCACTGCATACCTGTTCTGTCCAGTGAACCCACCGCATCAGTGCGCATACCTGTGCAGTTAAGTGAACCCGCCACTGCATACCTGTTCTGTTCAGTGGACCCGCCACTGCATACCTGTTCTGTTTAGTGAACCGCCACTGTATACCTGTTCTGTTTAGTGAACCCGCCACTGCATACCTGTTCTGTTCAGTGAACCCACCGCATCAGTGCGCATACCTGTGCAGTTAAGTGAACCCGCCACTGCATACCTGTTCTGTTCAGTGGACCCGCCACTGCATACCTGTTCTGTTTAGTGAACCGCCACTGTATACCTGTTCTGTTTAGTGAACCCGCCACTGCATACCTGTTCTGTTCAGTGGACCCGCCACTGCATACCTGTTCTGTTTAGTGAACCCACCACTGCATACCTGTTCTTTTCAGTGGACCCGCCACTGTATACCTGTTCATTGAACCCACCACTGCATACCTGTGCTGTGAACCCACCACTGCATACCTGTGCTGTGAACCCACCACTGCATACCTGTGCTGTGAACCCACCACTGCATACCTGTTCTGTTCAGTGGACCCGCCACTGCATACCTGTTCTGTTTAGTGAACCGCCACTGTATACCTGTTCTGTTTAGTGAACCCGCCACTGCATACCTGTTCTGTTCAGTGAACCCACCGCATCAGTGCGCATACCTGTGCAGTTAAGTGAACCCGCCACTGCATACCTGTTCTGTTCAGTGGACCCGCCACTGCATACCTGTTCTGTTTAGTGAACCGCCACTGTATACCTGTTCTGTTTAGTGAACCCGCCACTGCATACCTGTTCTGTTCAGTGGACCCGCCACTGCATACCTGTTCTGTTTAGTGAACCCACCACTGCATACCTGTTCTTTTCAGTGGACCCGCCACTGTATACCTGTTCATTGAACCCACCACTGCATACCTGTGCTGTGAACCCACCACTGCATACCTGTGCTGTGAACCCACCACTGCATACCTGTGCTGTGAACCCACCACTGCATACCTGTTCTGTTCAGTGGACCCGCCACTGCATACCTGTTCTGTTTAGTGAACCGCCACTGTATACCTGTTCTGTTTAGTGGACCCGCCACTGCATACCTGTTCTGTTCAGTGGACCCACCGCATCAGTGCGCATACCTGTGCAGTTAAGTGAACCCGCCACTGCATACCTGTTCTGTTCAGTGGACCCGCCACTGCATACCTGTTCTGTTTAGTGAACCGCCACTGTATACCTGTTCTGTTTAGTGAACCCGCCACTGCATACCTGTTCTGTTCAGTGAACCCACCGCATCAGTGCGCATACCTGTGCAGTTAAGTGAACCCGCCACTGCATACCTGTTCTGTTCAGTGGACCCGCCACTGCATACCTGTTCTGTTTAGTGAACCGCCACTGTATACCTGTTCTGTTTAGTGAACCCGCCACTGCATACCTGTTCTGTTCAGTGGACCCGCCACTGCATACCTGTTCTGTTTAGTGAACCCACCACTGCATACCTGTGCTGTTCAGTGGACCCGCCACTGTATACCTGTTCATTGAACCCACCACTGCATACCTGTGCTGTGAACCCACCACTGCATACCTGTGCTGTGAACCCACCACTGCATACCTGTGCTGTGAACCCACCACTGCATACCTGTTCTGTTCAGTGGACCCGCCACTGCATACCTGTTCTGTTTAGTGAACCGCCACTGTATACCTGTTCTGTTTAGTGGACCCGCCACTGCATACCTGTTCTGTTCACTGGACCCACCGCATCAGTGCGCATACCTGTGCAGTTAAGTGAACCCGCCACTGCATACCTGTTCTGTTCAGTGGACCCGCCACTGCATACCTGTTCTGTTTAGTGAACCCGCCACTGCATACCTGTTCTGTTCAGTGAACCCACCGCATCAGTGCGCATACCTGTGCAGTTAAGTGAACCCGCCACTGCATACCTGTTCTGTTCAGTGAACCGCCACTGTATACCTGTTCTGTTTAGTGAACCCGCCACTGCATACCTGTTCTGTTCAGTGGACCCGCCACTGCATACCTGTTCTGTTCAGTGAACCCACCGCATCAGTGCGCATACCTGTGCAGTTAAGTGAACCCGCCACTGCATACCTGTTCTGTTCAGTGGACCCGCCACTGCATACCTGTTCTGTTTAGTGAACCGCCACTGTATACCTGTTCTGTTTAGTGAACCCGCCACTGCATACCTGTTCTGTTCAGTGAACCCACCGCATCAGTGCGCATACCTGTGCAGTTAAGTGAACACGCCACTGCATACCTGTTCTGTTCAGTGGACCCGCCACTGCATACATGTTCTGATTAGTGAACCGCCACTGTATACCTGTTCTGTTTAGTGAACCCGCCACTGCATACCTGTTCTGTTCAGTGGACCCGCCACTGCATACCTGTTCTGTTTAGTGAACCCGCCACTGCATACCTGTTCTGTTCAGTGGACCCGCCACTGCATACCTGTTCTGTTTAGTGAACCCACCACTGCATACCTGTTCTGTTCAGTGGACCCGCCACTGTATACCTGTTCATTGAACCCACCACTGCATACCTGTGCTGTGAACCCACCACTGCATACCTGTGCTGTGAACCCACCACTGCATACCTGTGCTGTGAACCCACCACTGCATACCTGTTCTGTTCAGTGGACCCGCCACTGCATACCTGTTCTGTTTAGTGAACCGCCACTGTATACCTGTTCTGTTTAGTGAACCCGCCACTGCATACCTGTTCTGTTCAGTGGACCCACCGCATCAGTGCGCATACCTGTGCAGTTAAGTGAACCCGCCACTGCATACCTGTTCTGTTCAGTGGACCCGCCACTGCATACCTGTTCTGTTTAATGAACCCGCCACTGCATACCTGTTCTGTTCAGTGAACCCACCGCATCAGTGCGCATACCTGTGCAGTTAAGTGAACCCGCCACTGCATACCTGTTCTGTTCAGTGAACCGCCACTGTATACCTGTTCTGTTTAGTGAACCCGCCACTGCATACCTGTTCTGTTCAGTGGACCCGCCACTGCATACCTGTTCTGTTCAGTGAACACACCGCATCAGTGCGCATACCTGTGCAGTTAAGTGAACCCGCCACTGCATACCTGTTCTGTTCAGTGGACCCGCCACTGCATACCTGTTCTGTTTAGTGAACCGCCACTGTATACCTGTTCTGTTTAGTGAACCCGCCACTGCATACCTGTTCTGTTCAGTGAACCCACCGCATCAGTGCGCATACCTGTGCAGTTAAGTGAACCCGCCACTGCATACCTGTTCTGTTCAGTGGACCCGCCACTGCATACCTGTTCTGTTTAGTGAACCGCCACTGTATACCTGTTCTGTTTAGTGAACCCGCCACTGCATACCTGTTCTGTTCAGTGAACCCACCGCATCAGTGCGCATACCTGTGCAGTTAAGTGAACCCGCCAATGCATACCTGTTCTGTTCAGTGAACCGCCACTGTATACCTGTTCTGTTTAGTGAACCCGCCACTGCATACCTGTTCTGTCCAGTGAACCCACCGCATCAGTGCGCATACCTGTGCAGTTAAGTGAACCCGCCACTGCATACCTGTTCTGTTCAGTGGACCCGCCACTGCATACCTGTTCTGTTTAGTGAACCGCCACTGTATACCTGTTCAGTTTAGTGAACCCGCCACTGCATACCTGTTCTGTTCAGTGAACCCACCGCATCAGTGCGCATACCTGTGCAGTTAAGTGAACCCGCCACTGCATACCTGTTCTGTTCAGTGGACCCGCCACTGCATACCTGTTCTGTTTAGTGAACCGCCACTGTATACCTGTTCTGTTTAGTGAACCCGCCACTGCATACCTGTTCTGTTCAGTGGACCCGCCACTGCATACCTGTTCTGTTTAGTGAACCCACCACTGCATACCTGTTCTGTTCAGTGGACCCGCCACTGTATACCTGTTCATTGAACCCACCACTGCATACCTGTGCTGTGAACCCACCACTGCATACCTGTGCTGTGAACCCACCACTGCATACCTGTGCTGTGAACCCACCACTGCATACCTGTTCTGTTCAGTGGACCCGCCACTGCATACCTGTTCTGTTTAGTGAACCGCCACTGTATACCTGTTCTGTTTAGTGAACCCGCCACTGCATACCTGTTCTGTTCAGTGGACCCACCGCATCAGTGCGCATACCTGTGCAGTTAAGTGAACCCGCCACTGCATACCTGTTCTGTTCAGTGAACCGCCACTGTATACCTGTTCTGTTTAGTGAACCCGCCACTGCATACCTGTTCTGTTCAGTGAACCCACCGCATCAGTGCGCATACCTGTGCAGTTAAGTGAACCCGCCACTGCATACCTGTTCTGTTCAGTGGACCCGCCACTGCATACCTGTTCTGTTTAGTGAACCGCCACTGTATACCTGTTCTGTTCAGTGGACCCGCCACTGCATACCTGTTCTGTTTAGTGAACCCGCCACTGCATACCTGTTCTGTTCAGTGAACCCACCGCATCAGTGCGCATACCTGTGCAGTTAAGTGAACCCGCCACTGCATACCTGTTCTGTTCAGTGAACCGCCACTGTATACCTGTTCTGTTTAGTGAACCCGCCACTGCATACCTGTTCTGTTCAGTGGACCCGCCACGGCATACCTGTTCTGTTCAGTGAACCCACCGCATCAGTGCGCATTAGTGATGCTCAAATACCCCTTTTTAAAATTCGAGTTTGGTCGAATTCGAATAGTAAATTATTCGAGGTCAGTCGAATATTCGAGTCGAATAATTTTTACTATTCGATTCGACCTCGGACTTCGAGCTCACTATTCGAGTCGGTATTCGAGCTCACTATTCTAGCTGACTATTCGAATTGGCCTTAAATAGCTTCCAACACTTGTTTTGAGGGTGAATGATGCAAGAAACCTCTTTTTTTCCAAGTAACAACAGCAAGTGATTATGTGGGGATGTTCCTTTAAAAAAAAATGTGGAAAGAGAAGTTGTGTCCTTAATTTTGTTCAGTAGTGTTACTGTATATACTTGTTCTTCTTCTTCTTTATCTTTCTTCTTCTTCTAGATCTTCTTCTTCTATATCTTCTTCTTCTTCTTCTATATTTTCTTCTTCTTCTTCTTCTTCTTCTTCATCATCTTCTTCTTCTTCTTCATCATCTTCTTCTTCTTCTTCTTCTTCATCTTCTTCATCTTCTTCTTCTTCTTCATCTTCATCTTCTTCTTCTTCTTCATCTTCTTCATCTTCTTCTTCTTCTTCATCTTCATCTTCTTCTTCTTCTTCATCTTCATCTTCTTCATCTTCTTCTTCTTCATCTTCTTCTTCTTCTTCATCTTCTTCTTCTTCTTCTTCTTCTTCTTCTTCTTCATCTTCTTCATCATCTTCTTCATCTTCTTCTTCTTCTTCTTCATCTTCTTCTTCTTCATCTTCTTCTTCTTCATCTTCTTCATCTTCTTCATCTTCTTCTTCTTTTTCATCTTCTTCTTCATCATCTTCTTCATCTTCTTCTTCATCTTCTTCTTCATCTTCATCTTCTCCTTCTCCTTCTTTTTCAATATCGTCTTCTTCTTCTTCACGTATTTCTCTTTTCAAATTTTTTTTTAAAGAAATGCAGCTATTTTTGAGCGTAACAAATAGCTGGTGGGCGCACGCATGTTGGAAGCGCCATTGTATGTGCTCCCTGGCAGTGGAAACACAAAGACAGCAGGAGGTAAATTCAGCAGCAGGAGGAGGAGGATGAGTGTGTGGCAGCAGGCAGTCAATGAGGCAGGCAGCTCGCCGTGACATAATAGCCCTGGTACCTAGCGGTGATACCAGGGCTGTAAATAAACACAACAGGAGGTCCCAGACAGCGGTCGTGCAGCCCACATTGTGTCCAATACACAACTGGGACAACACAGTTTTCAACCCGGGCACCTCAGAAAAATTAAACTTTTTTTTTTTTTAATGGTTTGTTTGGTTTTGGTTTTGCAACCAATATAGCTATTGTTTGACGTAATAGCTAGTGGCAGCAGAAGAAGGTAATTCTGTGTACCCTGGCAGTGGGAAACACAGACAGACAGCAGCAGCAGGAGGAGGAATGGAGGAGTAGGCGAGCAGATATTGTTTGACGTAATAGCTGGTGGCAGAGTGGCAGCAGAAGGTAAATCATCTGTGTACCCTGGCAGTGGGAAACACAGACAGACAGCAGCAGCAGCAGCAGGAGGAGGTATGGAGGAGCAGTGTGAGTGTGGCAGCAGGTAGGCAGCGTGACATAATAGCCCTGGTACCTAGCGGTGATACCAGGGCTGTAAATAAACACAACAGGAGGTCCCAGACAGCGGTCGTGCAGCCCACATTGTGTCCAATACACAACTGGGACAACACAGTTTTCAACCCGGGCACCTCAGAAAAATTAAACCTTTTTTTTTTTTTATGGTTTTTTGGTTTTTGGTTTTACAACCAATATAGCTATTGTTTGACGTAATAGCTGGTGGCAGAGTGGCAGCAGAAGAAGGTAATTCTGTGTACCCTGGCAGTGGGAAACACAGACAGACAGCAGAAGGGCAGTACACAGCAGCCCACTGTAGGTGTAAAATGTGTGGCTGCAGGCGACGTAATAGTCAAAGTGAACCAGGCTGGCTTAGTGAGCAGGAGCCAGGAGGTGGTAAAGGGTGGTAAGGCACATTAACGATGGTTCCGGCAGCCAGTTCATGTCCCCCTCTCGCCGACAACAGGGGCCAGGAACTCGCCTTCCACCCACGCCTGGTTCATCTTGAGAAACGTCAGTCTGTCCACAGACTTGTGAGACAGACGTGAGCGTTTCTCGGTGACCACGCCACCAGCTGCACTGAAGCAGCGCTCGGACAGCACGCTGGAAGGGGGGCAGGACAGCACTTCCAGGGCGTACTGCGCCAGCTCGCTCCAGATCTCCATGCGCTTGACCCAATACTCCATGGGATCAACAGGGGCATCGCTGTCAAGCCCGCTGTACGACCCCATGTAGTCAGCCACCATGCGGGTCAGGCGCTGGCTGTGACCGGAGGAGGATGCTGCTGCATGCATCTCCTCTCTAGTCACTGCTGCCGGAGCCTCTACAGTCCTGTAGAGCTCGTGGCTGAGAGACAGCAGGTCTGTGGGGCGCTTGCTGCTGCTGGATGCAGGCACCTGCTGCTGCCTCTGTGCTGGCTGCTGGACAGTGGGGGTGGAAGGCTGGGAGAAGGCTTCCTCCAAGCGCTCAACAAGGGCCTGCTGCAAGCTCCTTATTTGTTGCGCTGGGTCTCCTCCTGCAGGTGGCAGGAACTGGCTCAACTTCCCCTTGAGGCGTGGGTCCAACATCATGCTGATCCAGATGTCCTCCCTCTGCTTCATCTGGATCACCCTGGGGTCCCTGCGCAGGCACGTCAGCATGTGCGCTGCCATTGGGAAGAGGCGGGCCACGTCTGCTGGCACATCGACGTCAGTGCTGTCCTCATCCTCCTCCTCTGCCGCCTCATCCTCTCTCCACCCCCGCACCAACTCAGCTGCACTGTGCTGATCCCCCTCATCAGCAGCCAGGTCAGGGACCTCCACCAAGTCCTCCTCCTCCTCCCCCTCAGAGGTGGACTGCGCAGCTGGTTGCCGCTCCTGCTGGTCCAAGGCTGCCGCTCCCTGTTCCAGCAAAGCATCGAGGGCCCTGTTCAGCAGAGAAACCAGGGGCACCCACTCGCAGACCATAGCATGGTCCCTGCTCACCATGTTTGTGGCCTGCAGGAAGGGAGCCAGCACTAAGCACACCTGCTGCATGTGCCTCCAGTCATCATCGGGGACGATGGACGGGATGTTGCTGGTCTTGTCCCTTCTCTGAGCTGCGGAAACAGTGGCCAGGGCAAGGTACTGTTTGACAGCGTGCCTCTGTTCAACCAGACGCTCCAACATCGCCAGGGTGGAGTTCCAGCGAGTCGGAACGTCAAGGATCAGCCGATGGCGTGGCAGATCCAGCTCCTTTTGCACGTCTTCCAGGCTCGCACAGGCTGCAGCCGAGCGCCGGAAGTGACGCACAACATTCCTTGCCGTTTCCAGCAGTTCGCCCATCCCCTGGTAGGTGCGCAGGAACTTCTGCACCACCAGGTTCAGCACGTGGGCAAGACAGGGGATGTGGGTCAGGTTTCCCCTGTCTATTGCGGCAACCAGATTGGCCCCATTGTCGGCCACCACCTCTCCGACTCTGAGGCCTCTGGGGGTCAGCCAAATCCTCTCCTGCTCCTGGAGTTTGGCCAACACATGGGTTGCCGTCAGCTTGGTCTTCCCAAGGCTGACCAAGTGCAGCAGCGCTTGGCAGTGGCGGGCCTTCACGCTGCTGCTGAGGCGAGGGGTTTGGCCAGGTGTGCCGGAGGATGGCAGAGGATCGGAGGAACCTGCTGCAGTTCCCCTGACCCTGCGGGGTGGCACCACCCACTGTGTTGCTGCTGCTGCTGTGCCCGCTGCTGCTCTCCCATCCTCACCCCCTTCCACCAAGCTGACCCAGTGGACAGTGAAGGACAGGTAGCGGCCTGTCCCGAAGCGGCTGCTCCAGGAGTCCATGGTGACGTGGACCCTTTCACCAACCGCGTGCTCCAGCCCTCGCTCCACATTGGCCATCACAAAGCGGTGCAGTGCAGGAATGGCCTTGCGGGCAAAGAAGTGTCTGCTGGGGAGCTGCCAGTCTGGGGCTGCGCAAGCAAGCAGCGCACGAATGTCGCTCCCCTCCTGCACGAGCGTGTACGGCAGGAGTTGGGAGCACATGGCCCGTGCCAGCAAGCCGTTCAGCTGCCGCACGCGACGGCTGCTGGGAGGCAGAGCCCTAACCACCCCCTGGAAGGACTCGCTCAAAAGGCTCTGGCGTGGCCTTTTGCTGACACGGGAATCAGCAGACACAGCAGAGGAGGCCACTGAGGACTGGCTGCCAGAACAGGCCTCAGTGTCGGCGGCAGGAGTTGCAGAGGGGGGAGGAGCAGTGCGTTTCCGCACTCCTGCTGGTGCTGCTGGAGGAGCAGGAGGGCGGGTGGCTGCTGTTGCTGCTGCTGCTGCTGAAGGCTGTGCAGTGATGGGTGTGGTGCCACTGCCAGCAGCAGATGCCTTCAGCCTCTGGAACTCCTCATGCTGGTGGAAATGTTTAGCCGCAAGGTGGTTGATGAGCGAGCTGGTGCTGAACTTTAAGGGGTCTGCACCTCTGCTCAACTTCCGCTGACAGTGGTTGCAAGTGGCGTACTTGCTGTACACAGTGGGCATGGTGAAAAACCGCCAGATTGGTGACAGAAACTTCCCCCTACGGCATGGAAGCGCTGCTGCCTGTCTCCCTGTGGTGGTTGGGGGGGGGGGGCTTGGGTGCGGCTGGTGGTGGTACTGGCTGATGCTGCTGCTGCTGCTGCTGAGCCTGAGACACCAGCAGGCTGTGGGACGCTGCCAATGCTTGCAATGATGCGCCTCCTTGCAAGGCCCACAAGCGCATCCTCCTCCTCCTCCTCAGAGCTGCTGAGGACGACATCCCCTGGAGGTGGTGGCACCCAGTCTCTGTCTGTCACCGGGTCATCATCATCATGCCCCTCCTGAAACATGTCCTGCTGGGATGATGACCCCCCAAACTCCTCTCCTGATGCATGGATGGGACGCTTGACTGTCGCCACAGTCTTGCTGTCCAATCCCTCCTCCCCCAAAGTGCCCATCAGCATCTCCTCCTCAAAATCGCCAACAACAGCAGACAATACCCTGATGGTGCCTGGGGTAAAAAGACTGCTGAGTGACAGGTCGGCGACTGATGGTGAACTGGCCTCCTCCCCAGGCCCTGCTGGGCGGCTGCTGCGAACAGGGGTGGTGGTGGTGGTGGTGGTGGTGGTGGTGAGGGTGGAGGCCTCGGATGCAGAGCTGATGGCGGGCTGCTCATCCTCCGTCATGAGTTGCACCACAGTGTCTGCATCCTTTTCCTCAATGGGACGTTTCCGACCCGGCTGGAGGAAAATGGGAGCAGGTGCTACACGCTGCTGCTGCTGTGTCTCTGCAGCGTGAGTTGCAGATGCTCCTGCTGGGCGGCGCCCAAGGCGTCCACGGCCAGTGGCTATGGGAGGAATGTTAGCCACTGACGCTGCTGCTGCGGAACTGTGCATGGTGGCGCGGCCGCGGCTTGCCACAATGCTGCTCCCTCTCCTCCTGATTCCCTTGCTGCCCTTCCCCTTGCCCAAACCGCGCTGGCTGCCACTTCCAGACATCTTCAATGTTTTGGGCGTATAGACAAAAGTTTTTTAAAAGGGCGGGTGAAAAGTGGGGTACTTTAATGGAGTGGGTTGGTTGGTGAGGTGACTGAGTGAGTGTCCCCTAGTACAGTAAGTAAGTAGTAACAGTCAGGAAGTACAACTAGCAGTTACAATAATCAGTAGTAATCACAAGTAAATTTAGTGTGTGTACACTCAGACAGTGAGTGCACGCACGCAGGAGCTAGTAGCCTATGAACACAGTGACTGAGTGTCCTAGACTCCTAGTACAGTAAGAGTAAGTAGTAACAGTAAGTAGAACTAACTAATTACAATAATCAATCAGCGATCAGAAGGAAATGGAGTGTGGGTGTGTGTACACTCAGACAGTGAGTGCACGCACGCAGGAGCTAGTAGCCTATGAACACAGTGACTGAGTGTCCTAGACTCCTAGTACAGTAAGAGTAAGTAGTAACAGTAAGTAGAACTAACTAATTACAATAATCAATCAGCGATCAGAAGGAAATGGAGTGTGGGTGTGTGTACACTCAGACAGTGAGTGCACGCACGCAGGAGCTAGTAGCCTATAAACACAGTGACTGAGTGTCCTAGACTCCTAGTACAGTAAGAGTAAGTAGTAACAGTAAGTAGAACTAACTAATTACAATAATCAATCAGCGATCAGAAGGAAATAGAGTGTGTGTTGTGTGTGTACACTCAGACAGTGAGTGCAGTGCGCACACGCAGGAGCTAGTAGCCTATATGAACAGTGACAGTGAGTGTCCCTACGGGTACAGTAAGAGTAAGTAGTAAGTAAGTACAACTAACTAACAATAATCTATCAGTAATCAGAAGGAAATAGAGTGTGTGTACACACAGACAGTGAGTGAGTGCACACACGCAGGAGCTAGCTAGTAGCCTATAAACAGTGACAGTCAGTGAGTGTCCTACTCCTAGTACAGTATAACTACAATACTATTAGTAAAGGACAGCAGAAATACTGGTATAGATGAGAGAAATAAACAGAGGACAGCTGCCCACAGAGGCAAGGCCCCCCTGAGGCCTAAACCTGTAAGCTTGCAGCAGCTGCCTGTCTCTAATGTAACACACAAGCTACTAACTAAAATACAATGTCTATCTAACTAACAACAATATAGGTGTGTATAGGAGGTGTATGTGAGCAAAAACGCTAGGTAAATGACCACAATAGAGCTCTTGCTAAGCCAAAGCACAAAGGAGCAACTCTCTCTCTGTACAAGTCTCAGGCAAGCACGGAGAAACGGAACATGGCGGCCGCTATTTATAGGGTAGGGGCTGGCCAGGGTCCCCCTCTGTGATTGGCTGCCGTCAGAGGGCCTGGGAGCCCTCTGATTGGCTCTAAGGACATCAATCTGGGCTATGACGCTATTCGAGCTCGGTACCGAGCTCGAATAGCGCCGGGTTGCTCGAATAGCTCGAATAGTGAATGGGCTATTCGAGTGTACTCGGATAGCCAATTCGAATAGCTCCAGCTATTCGGAGCTCGAATACCGAGCTCGAATAGCTGAAAAAGAGCTTGAATATTCGAGCTACTCGAATATTCGAGCTCTGCTGAGCACCACTGGTGCGCATACCTGTGCAGTTAAGTGAACCCGCCACTGCATACCTGTTCTGTTCAGTGGACCCGCCACTGCATACCTGTTCTGTTTAGTGAACCGCCACTGTATACCTGTTCTGTTTAGTGAACCCGCCACTGCATACCTGTTCTGTTCAGTGGACCCGCCACTGCATATCTGTTCTGTGAACCCGCCACTGTATACCTGTTCTGATCAGTGAACCCACCGCATCAGTGCGCATACCTGTGCAGTTAAGTGAACCCACCTACCTACGTGAGTGCACGCAGTGTGATATACCACTCCGTGCATACCCGATATGGACAAAACAGGTAGAGGAAGAGGTAGTGGCAGAGCCAGAGGAAGGCCACCCAGCAGGTCTGCGCGAGGTCGTGTAAATGTAATTTCGTGTGGACCTGGCCCACAGTACAGTGCTCGGAAGAAGGCACGTCCCATCACCTCCCAAGATTGTCAGGACGTGGTTGAGTATTTAGCGACACAGAACACCTCATCTTGCTCAGCCACCAGTGCTACTACTAGCACCACTTCCGCTGCATTTGACACTTCGCAAGAATTATTTAGTGGTGAAATCACTGATGCACAGCCATTGTTGTTACAGCCAGATGAATTTTCACCAGCTCATATGTCTGAGTTACGCGGCAACATTATGGATGTAACGTGTAAGGAGGATGAAGGACCTACTGATGTTGGTGCATGTTTGGATTTGTCTGAGGCAAGCGAAGCTGGGCAGGATGATTACGATGATGACGATGATAGGGATCCTCTGTATGTACCCAATAGAGGAGATGAAGAGGGGGACAGTTCAGAGGGGGAGTCAGAGAGTAGGAGGAGGAGAGAAGTTGCTGAAAGAAGCTGGGGCAGCTCTTCGTCAGAAACAGCTGGTGGCAGTGTCCGGCACCATGTATTGCCACCTATGTACAGCCAGCCAACTTGCCCTTCAGCATCAGCTGCTGAGGTCCCCATAGTGCCCACATCCCAGGGTGGCTCAGCGGTGTGGAAATTTTTTAATGTGTGTGCCTCAGATCGGACCAAAGCCATCTGTTCGCTCTGCCAACAAAAATTGAGCCGTGGAAAGGCCAACACTCACGTAGGGACAAGTGCCTTACGAAGGCACCTGGAGAAAAGGCACAAACAGCAATGGGATGGCCACCTGAGCAAAAGCAGCAGCAGCACACAAAAGCAAAGCCACCCTCTTCTCCTCTTCCTCCTCCATCAGGTGCATTATCTGCTTCTGCCGCTTTCTCCCTTCCACCTTCACAGGCACCCTCCTCCACTCCGCCTCTGCCCTTGAGCGGTTCCTGCTCCTCTGCCCACAGCAGCAGTCAGGTGTCCGTGAAGGAAATGTTTGAGTGGAAGAAGCCAATTTCGGCCAGTCACCCCCTTGCCCGGCGTCTGACAGCTGGCGTGGCGGAACTGTTAGCTCGGCAGCTGTTACCATACCGGCTGGTGGACTCTGAGGCCTTCCGTAAATTTGTGGCCATCGGAACACCACAGTGGAAGATGCCAGGCCGCACTTATTTTTCGAGAAAGGCCATACCCCAACTGCACCGTGAAGTTGAGAGGCAAGTGGTGTCATCTCTTGCGAAGAGCGTTGGGTCAAGGGTACACCTGACCACGGATGCCTGGTCTGCCAAGCACGGGCAGGGCCGCTACATTACCTACACAGCCCATTGGGTGAACCTGGTGGTGAACGATGGCAAGCAGGGCGCAGCGGACCAAATTGTGACACCTCCACGGCTTGCAGGCAGGCCTCCTGCCACCTCCTCTCCTCCTGCTACATGCTCTTCGCTGTCCTCCTCCTCCTTGGCTGAGTGGCAGTTCTCCTCTCCAGCTACACAGCCCCAGCTCCGCAGGGCCTATGCTGCATGCCAGGTACGACGGTGTCACGCCATCTTAGACATGGCTTGTCTCAAAGCGGAGAGTCACACTGGAGCAGCTCTCCTGGCTGCTCTTAAGAAACAGGTGGATGAGTGGCTGACCCCGCACCACCTGGAGATAGGCAACGTGGTGTGCGACAACGGCAGCAATCTGCTTGCCGCTTTGCATATGGGGAAGCTGACACACATACCCTGCATGGCACATGTCATGAATCTAGTGGTTCAAAGATTTGTGGCAAAGTACCCTGGCTTAGCGAATGTCCTGAAGCAGGCCAGGAAGTTCTGTGGGCATTTGAGGCGGTCTTACACAGCCATGGCACGCTTTGCGGAAATTCAGCGCAAAAACAACATGCCGGTGAGACGCCTCATTTGCGATAGCCCGACTCGCTGGAACTCGACCCTGCTCATGTTCTCCCGCCTGCTAGAACAGAAGAAAGCCGTGACCCACTACCTCTACAACTACAGTAGAATGAAACAGTCTGGGAAGATGGGGATGTTCTGGCCCGACAACTGGACACTGATGGAGAATGCATGCAGGCTCATGCGGCCGTTTGAGGAGGTGACCAACCTGGTGAGCCGCAGTGAGGGCACCATCAGCGACTTAATTCCCTACGCTTACTTCTTGGAGCGTGCTGTGCGTAGAGTGGCGGATGAAGCTGTGAATGAGCGTGACCAGGAACCGTTACGGCAGGAACAGGCATGGGACCAATTTTCATCAGACCCAGCTGTTTCCTCAACACCTGCGGCAGCACAGAGGGGGGAGGAGGAGGAAGAAGAGAAGTCGTGTGCAGAAGACGAATCAGACTCAGAGGATGATGAGCAAGGTGTTTCTTTGGGGGAGGAGGAGGAGGAGGAGGAGGGGACAGCGGCAGGAGAACAACCTCAGCAGGCATCGCAAGGGGCTTGTGCTGCTCAACCTTCCCGTGGTATTGTTCGCGGCTGGGGGGAGGAGGTTGACTTACCTGACGTCACTGAGGAAGAGCAAGAGGAGATGGAGGGTACTGGATCCGACTTTGTGCAGATGTCGTCTTTTATGCTGTCCTGCCTGTTGAGGGACCCCCGTATAAAAAACCTCAAGGGGAATGAGCTGTACTGGGTGGCCACACTACTAGACCCTCGGTACAGGCACAAAGTGGCGGACCTGTTACCAACTCACCGGAAGGTGGAAAGGATGCAGCACATGCAGAACCAGCTGTCAACTATGCTTTACAATGCCTTTAAGGGTGATGTGACGGCACAACGCCAGCAAGGTACCACTGCCACTAATCCTCCTCCCGTGTCCACGCAGTCAAAGACAGGACGCTCCAGCGATCTCATGGTGATGTCGGACATGCGGACGTTCTTTAGTCCAACGCCTCGCCGTAGCCCTTCCGGATCCACCCTCCACCAACGCCTGGAACGGCAGGTAGCCGACTACCTGGCCTTAAGTGTGGATGTAGACACTGCTGTGAACAGCGATGAGGAACCCTTGAACTACTGGGTGCGCAGGCTTGACCTGTGGCCAGAGCTGTCACAATTTGCCATCCAACTTCTCTCCTGCCCTGCCGCAAGCGTCCTCTCAGAAAGGACCTTCAGCGCAGCTGGGAGCATTGTCACAGAGAAGAGAAGTCGCCTAAGTCACAAAAGTGTTAAGTACCTCACCTTTATCAAAATGAATGAGGCATGGATCCCGGAGGGCTGCTGCCCGCCCCAAGACTAAGTCAGTCCCCGCACATACAGCATCTCTGCCTGCACGCCGTGTGACTGGCTGCCTGGCCTGCCCCAAGAAGACTAAGTCGCTCCCAGTCCCTCCACACAGCATGTCTGCCTGCAGGCCGCTTGACTACCTTCTCCGCCACCACCAACAGGGTCCGGGACTCCAGGCGGATTGCTGAATTTTTTAGGCCGCCGCTGGCCGCTGTAATAATTTTTCGGGTGCGTGTACATGACTGCCTAATTTTTCTGGCTGCACTGCGGGCAGCTGCAACAACAAAAGAAAAGGCATGTACATGCGCCCATTCCCCTTCGTGATCATTACCTTGCCGTGGTGAAGGGGCTTGCGTATCACAATGGAGCAATGACCGGCGCCTAGATGAGTGTCTCGGGGGGCACACCCACGATAATAAGGTCGTTGCCTCATTGTGGTCAGACCAAATTTGATCAGCTGGACAGTCACTGTTCTGTCATTCAGCTACATCAGCCAGGTGACCATATGGGCTGTAAAGCCACCAAAACCTGCACTCTCGCCATGGTGCGCACCAGTCCAGCACGGCCATCACTACACAAACAGCTGTTTGCGGTGCGTTACACGGTGAGTTTGGTGTGTCAGTGTGAAGCAGTACCTTAATTACACTACCTGATTGATGTATACACATGCAAGATGTTTGAAAGCACTTTAGGCCTGTCATTTAGCATTCAATGTGATTTCTGACCTTAAAACGCTGCTTTGCGTCAAATCCAGATTTTTCCCGGGGACTTTTGGCATGTATCCCACTCCGCCATCCCCCCCTCCAGGTGTTAGACCCCTTGAAACATCTTTTCCATCACTTTTGTGGCCAGCATAATTATTTTTTTTTTTCAAAGTTCGCATCCCCATTGAAGTCTATTGCGGTTCGCAAACTTTAACGCGAACCGAACCTTTCGCGAAAGTTCGCGAACCCGGTTCGCGAACTGAAAATCGGAGGTTCGGCCCAACTCTACTCACCGTGTAACGCACCGCAAACAGCTGTTTGTGTAGTGACGGCCGTGCTGGACTGGTGCGCACCATGGCGAGAGTGCAGGTTTTGGTGGCTTTACAGCCCATATGGTCGCCTGGCTGATGTAGCTAATTGACAGAACAGTGACTGTCCAGCTGATCAAATTTGGTCTGACCACAATGAGGCAACGACCTTATTATCGTGGGTGTGCCCCCCGAGACACTCATCTAGGCGCCGGTCATTGCTCCATTGTGATACGCAAGCCCCTTCACCACGGCAAGGTAATGATCACGAAGGGGAATGGGCGCATGTACATGCCTTTTCTTTTGTTGTTGCAGCTGCCCGCAGTGCAGCCAGAAAAATTAGGCAGTCATGTTCACGCACCAGTGGCGGGTCCACTGAACAGAACAGGTATGCAGTGGCGGGTTCACTAAACAGAACAGGTATACAGTGGCGGGTTCACTAAACAGAACAGGTATACAGTGGCGGGTTCACAGAACAGGTATGCAGTGGCAGGTTCACTGAACAGGTATACAGTGGCGGGTCCACTGAACAGAACAGGTATGCAGTGGCGGGTTCACTAAACAGAACAGGTATACAGTGGCGGGTTCACTAAACAGAACAGGTATACAGTGGCGGGTTCACTAAACAGAACAGGTATACAGTGGCGGGTTCACAGAATAGGTATGCAGTGTCAGGTTCACTGAACACAACAGGTATGCAGTGGCGGGTTCACTGAACAGGTATACAGTGGCGGGTCCACTGAACAGAACAGGTATTCAGTGGCGGGTTCACTAAACAGAACAGGTATACAGTGGCGGGTTCACAGAACAGGTATGCAGTGGCAGGTTCACTGAACACAACAGGAATGCAGTGGCGGGTTCACTGAACAGGTATACAGTGGCGGGTCCACTGAACAGAACAGGTATGCAGTGGCGGGTTCACTGAACAGGTATACAGTGGCGGGTCCACTGAACAGAACAGGTATGCAGTGGCGGGTTCACTAAACAGAACAGGTATACAGTGGCGGGTTCACTAAACAGAACAGGTATACAGTGGCGGGTTCACAGAACAGGTATGCAGTGGCAGGTTCACTGAACACAACAGGTATGCAGTGGCGGGTTCACTGAACAGGTATACAGTGGCGGGTCCACTGAACAGAACAGGTATGCAGTGGCGGGTTCACTAAACAGAACAGGTATACAGTGGCGGGTTCACAGAACAGGTATGCAGTGGCAGGTTCACTGAACACAACAGGTATGCAGTGGCGGGTTCACTGAACAGGTATACAGTGGCGGGTCCACTGAACAGAACAGGTATGCAGTGGCGGGTTCACTGAACAGGTATACAGTGGCGGGTCCACTGAACAGAACAGGTATGCAGTGGCGGGTTCACTAAACAGAACAGGTATACAGTGGCGGGTTCACTAAACAGAACAGGTATACAGTGGCGGGTTCACAGAACAGGTATGCAGTGGCAGGTTCACTGAACACAACAGGTATGCAGTGGCGGGTTCACTGAACACAACAGGTATGCAGTGGCGGGTTCACTGAACAGGTATACAGTGGCGGGTCCACTGAACAGAACAGGTATGCAGTGGTGGGTTCACTAAACAGAACAGGTATACAGTGGCGGGTTCACTGAACAGGTATACAGTGGCGGGTCCACTGAACAGAACAGGTATGCAGTGGCGGGTTCACTGAACAGGTATACAGTGGCGGGTCCACTGAACAGAACAGGTATGCAGTGGCGGGTTCACTGAACAGGTATGCAGTGGTGGGTTCACAGCACAGGTATGCGGTGGTGGGTTCACAGAACAGGTATGCAGTGGTGGGTTCACAGCACAGGTATGCAGTGGTGGGTTCAATGAACAGGTATACAGTGGCGGGTCCACTGAACAGAACAGGTATGCAGTGGCAGGTTCACTGAACAGGTATGCAGTGGTGGGTTCACAGCACAGGTATGCAGTGGTGGGTTCACTGAACAGGTATGCAGTGGTGGGTTCACAGCACAGGCATGCAGTGGTGGGTTCACAGCACAGGTATGCAGTGGTGGGTTCACAGCACAGGTATGCAGTGGTGGGTTCACTGAACAGGTATGCAGTGGTGGGTTCACAGAACAGGTATGCAGCCAGGAACAAGCTAAGCCTAACTAATCTTTCCCTATGAGAGAGAGTGTGCAGCAGCTCGCCCTACTCTCACTAACGCAGGCAGCACACGAGTGACCGTAATGGCCGCCGCTGCCTGCCTTATATAAGGGGGGGTGGGGCTCCAGGGGCTAGTGTAGCCTAATTGGCTACACTGGGCCTGCTGACTGTGATGTAGAGGGTCAAAGTTGACCCTCCATGTGCATTATGGGGCGAAGCGAACTTCCGCAAAGGTTCGCCTGCGGGACGCGAACGCGAACCACCGAAGTTCGCATGGAACCGTTCGCAGGCGAACCGTTCGGCCCAACTCTACTGTCCTCACCAGTGGGCTTAGCCTCTGGTGAGGGATTCTTAGTATTGAATCACCTGCTCCTCAGGTGATCCTTTCTTGCAGTATTGTTTGTAACACCTGCTCCTCAGGTGTCCACTAGACTGCGGTATAGTCTTAATCACCTGCTCCTCGGGTGATCATTAGTTGCAGTATTGTTTGTAACACCTGCTCCCCAGGTGATCACTAGACTGCAGTTTAGTCTGAATCACCCGCTCCTCGGGAGAGTCCATCAGCATCACCAGTTGCTGGGGCTCGTTCTCTGTTACACTGTCTGTGTACTGATTGTACCTCCAGCCCCTCTGGTGAGGCCTCGCCAAATTACTTAGTTACAGTCTGCGTATTTTAGTACCTTACCAGCCCCTCTGGTAAGGTCTTGCAAAACTAATAAAGTTACGGTTGGACCAAGCACTACACTCTTAGCACCCTATTCTGCAGATCACCACATAATCAGGTATAGCGTCTGTATTATTGGCGATTCTGCAGATCACCATATAATCAGACATCTGAGTTGCTATACCCAACCGTTACAGAACAGCAGACCAGAAAAAATATGGAGACACTCTGCAACCGGGTCGATGTGTTAGCCACTACTGTTAATGAACTCATCAAAATGGTTAAGGCACCACAGACTCAGATTGAGCAACTGACTGAGTCAGTTAACCGCTTACTAGACCCCAATGCACGAGTGTCACCCCCTTCTGTGATAGAACCGAGGGTGCCCCACCTGAGAAATTCTCGGGGCATCGCTCAGATTTTCGTAATTTTAAGCATAGATGTTTATCATATTTTGATTTACGACCCATCTCTTCAGGTACAGAAGGTCAGAGGGTCACTTTTATTAAGACATTGTTTACTGTATGTCCCCTTTAAATGATCGTTGTATTCTAGTATCACCTGTAAGGGACCTAAACATGGGTAAAGCATGTTGCTTAACCACCCTGGCGTTCTATTAAGATCGCCAGGGCGGCTGCGGGAGGGTTTTTTTTAAATAAAAAAAAACTATTTCATGCAGCCAACTGAAAGTTGGCTGCATGAAAGCCCACTAGATGGCGCTCCGGAGGCGCTCTTCCGATCGCCTCCGGCAGCCAGAAGTAACACGGAAGGCCGCAATGAGCAGCCTTCCGTGTTTGGCTTCTCCTGTCGCCATGGCGACGAGCGGAGTGACGTCATGGACGTCAGCCGACGTCCTGACGTCAGCCGCCTCCGATCCAGCCCTTAGCGCTGGCCGGAACTATTTGTTCCGGCTGCGCAGGGCTCAGGCGGCTGGGGGGACCCTCTTTCGCCGCTGCTCGCGGTGGATCGCCGCAGAGCGGCGGCGATCGGGCAGCACACGCGGCTGGCAAAGTGCCGGCTGCGTGTGCTGCTCTTTATTTGAGCAAAATCGGCCCAGCAGGGCCTGAGCGGCAGCCATCGGCGGTGATGGATGAGCTGAGCTCGTCCATACCGCTAAGGTGGTTAAATGGGTAAAGCATGTTGCATGTATGGATCCGCAGTAAATGGTAACTGTGCTCTTAAGGGGAATATGTGCCTTCAACAATGAACTATCCATTGGGCTGTGATGTGAGCCCACAACATTGAGCAAACCCATTGGATTGGTCTGATTTTATCATGATAAATTGTTGTGAGGAACTGCACTGTGAATTGTTTACACAGACATCTTTCCCCATCTGTGATGGATTTCTATTGCGCTGCTGTATTAAGGCTTATGCAAATTAATTGTAATATACAAAGTCCTGGGTATTGGTTGACCAATCTGGATATGAACTTTCTACTGTTGATATGCCTTACCTTCAATAAAATACCTGCGTAGTGGCCGTGTTACAGTGTTAAGCACAGGCAAGCCGCATGTGACATACTCCATGCAGTGAAATAACAAATGGTCAGCATGGTAACGTGATGCGGTGGGTGGAGCTTGAATTACTACATATGAGGTGACATCTACTAGCTAAACCACACCCTGATGAAACGCCCAATTAGAGCGTGAAACGCGTCGGTGGGCGGAGCTGACGCGGCTGCGTGTGCTGCAGCACTCATCCACACATGTAGTTTACGGAACTCCGGGCTGGCGTCCTCCGTGTTTGATGTCCCTGGTGTAGTGGAGCCGACAGTGTTACGTTCTTAAGCCATTCAAGTAGTATGGACTAAACCACATGGACCAGCGGATGTTTCGGTAATTGGGTACCCACGTGGATATGGGTGAGAGCTAATCCTCCCTGCTTGTTTAAAGTGGCATATATTCACACCTTCTCTCCTTTGTTTTACAGATTCTCTGTCCAGCAACGTTCAGAAGATTCAGGGAGCTGTGAAGAACTTGGACATGATAATCCATGATGTAAATAGTAAGTTTGTGTTACCTTAGGACAGCGACATTTACCTACAGACTGATACTCACCAGTAGCCCAGAGTCCCAATCCTACCAAACTACACTCCAACACTGTACTCGTTCACTGGCCCGTTAACCCTTTCAGAACCTATGCTAAGATCACCTAGTACAAGGAGGTGACCCATCCATCAGTGTGTGTGTGTGGGGGGGGAGGGGTCTGGCACTGGCTCAAGCACCCTATCCTCACCACTGATCAAAGTGTTAAACTGAGGGACTTGATGCTGTGTCAGTTCCAAAAGTGGCAAAAGCAATAGGAGAATATGTACTGTGTCCAAGGTTGAGAAAACTTTATTCTGGACGTCTATATATATAATAGGCTACGTGCCTCAACCTTCAAGCAAGAAGAAGAAGTATCGCCCTGCCCCCAGGGCCAGTCCAAGCAAGAAGAAGGGGCTGGTCCAAGCAAGAAGAAGAAGTAGCGCTCTGCCTCCAGGGGCGGTCCTACACTTGCCGCCGAGCTGGAGGGGGTAGCGGGCAGGAAGGGGGTATTGGGCAGAGCGGCGGGGAGGGGGGTCGGACCCCCCCTCACCTGGGTCCTCCATGTGCGCTCCCCCTCTAGCTTAAGTTCAGCAGCAGCCACCTCTATTAGTAAGAGGCAGTGGGTGGGGATGACTCACCTCTTCCGTGTTCCAGCGTGCATTCCACTGTTGTCACTTCCTGCAATGCCGTCCACTTACAATACAGTGGGCAGCATTGCAGGAAGTGATGACAGTGGAACACACGCTGGAACGCGGAAGAGGTGAGTCATCCCGGACCACTGCCTCTTAGTAATAGTGGTGGCTGCTGTTAAGAATCAGAATCACTTTATTTTGCCAAGTACAATGGGAGTTGCACCCGGAATTGTTTTTGGCACATACAGGGTCGGTGATGTACAGTAAGTGTTACATTTACAGTAAGCATAGCAGGTACAGTACAACATAGGAAGGCATTTGCACAGTACATAACCATCATGAAAGAAGAACCAGAGGGGTAGTTTGACTGAGTGCTATGTGAGTGGAGCTGCAACATTAACCTGCGGCGCTCAACAACTGTGCAGCAATTCCAGATGCCCGCTGTGTGTCCTTGTGACAGAAAGAGAGAAGAAAAGAGAGAGATAGAACAGAGAAAGAGATAAAGGATAGACAGAGATTGAAGAGAAAGAGAGTAGAGATAGAGAAGGAGAGAAAGAAAAATGAGAGATGGAAAGTCCTACTGGAGTTGCTGCGGTGAATCGGTCGACTAAGTGGGCTGTCGAGTCCTCAGGGCTCCCCAAAGGGCCCTTGGCTTGCAGATTAGTGTGGGGCCAGGTAGACAGCACTGGCCTGCAGCTTATTGTGGGGCCAGGGGATCATCACTGGCCTGCAGTTTTGTGTGGCCATAGGATAGGTACTGGCCTGCGGCTTAGAGTGGAGCCAGCGTGTGGCATAATCCTACAGCTTTGTGCGGTGCCAGGGAATTGACATTGGCCTGCAGCTTGGTGGGGGGGCCAGGGGACCGGCACAGGTCTGCGTCATGGTGTGGGGCAACACTGACCTGCCAGCGATGAGCCTCAGCAGCCTAGAGTGGTCCAAGGGCGATGGTGCAGTGGATCCAGGCATCACACACAGGAGGAGGCTGTCGGCAGTGATGGAGAGCCAGGTTCCCACATACCGTGCTGGACTGCCGAAGAACGACTGCATGGTGCACCCAGGCAGTGGCAGCAAGGACTGGGATTCCTCAGAAGCAGCTGGGGCCAGCATCACATCTCCAGGCTGTGAGGTGTCCCAGTCAACGGCGATGGAGTGCTGGAGCAGCGGCAGGGGGGCCGTGTGTCTGGAGTGTCCCAGGCAGCGGTGGTGAAGAGTCCCCGGGCAGCGGTGGTGAAGCGGGCAGCAGAGATGAGATCGGAGTGGCTGGTGGTGAAGCAGCAGCAGCGTGGAACCCTCCTGCGGGCGGGGTGCTCATCAGGACTCTCGAATTCGATTGTACCTGAAATTCGGGTAGAATTTCATGGTTGCCAAAGTTGAAGCCGAAGCCCGATGCTGTTGCTGAATTTGAAGGTTCCCGAATAGTCACTCTCGAATTCAGCCGGATGACGCGGTGATCACTAGGTTCGGCTTCGGTATCCGGGAATTACGTCACTGGGCCTCCCCTCCTCTATATACGGTGGCGGCCATGCTGCGGAGTCCCGTCCTTGCTTAGTGCCTTGTGGTACTGAGAGCATCTCCAGTGCTGCTACGTCTGAGAGCAAGTGCTTTTCTTGTGCTAAGCCCAGTGTTTTGCTTTATAATCACCTCCTGAACACTTCTATTATACTCATTTATAGTTAGCTAGTAATTTGTTTTTAGTCAGCTAGTGTATACAGTATACTGTGCTAGGCTAGTGTTAGTCTGTGTGCAGGCTAGGCCTGCTAGCCTAGGGCAGCCTTAGTCTACTACAAGCTTAGGTAGGTTAGGGATTCTAGTTAAGTTGTTAGTTGTGTACTAGTACTATAGGAGTTTAGTGAATTTGTACTGCTGTATTCTGTTAGTTTATTAGCTTCAGTACTGTGTTAGTTACTGACTGTGTACATGCCAGCAAGCATCTGTTGTGATCTGTGACTGTCATCTGCCCGATCCTATTGATTGCGTCTGTGTGCGATTGACTCAGTGATGCTCGGATAGTGCTTTTTAAAATCCGAATTGACCCCAATCCGGATACCTAGATATCCGGATCCGGCTCGGATATCCAAATCTGGCCTTTTAGATATCCGGTCGCATTATCCGCGGATATCTGGCCTATTCGGATATCTGGATAGAAAAACCGGAAGTGCCCTTTAAATAGCTTTAAAAGGGGTTTTGAGGGTAAATGAGGCATGTAGCATCATTATTTTGCAAAGGGAAACACTAATTGATGATGTGGGGACTTCGAATCCCCCCCCCCCCAAAAAAAAAATGACTGTCAATTAACATTAGGCCTAGATTCCAGACAGCGGTCGTGCAGCCCACATGGGGCTTGATTCACAAAGCGGTGCTAACTGTTAGCACGCCTGTGAAAACCCCCTTAGCACGTCTAAACAAACTTTACGCGCGCAAAACTTTATGTGCATAAAACTTTACGCGCATACTGCACAGAGCGCAGGGCGCTCCGCGCGAAGTGCCCATTAGAGCCTATGGGACTTAGCGCGCGTAAAACTTTGCGCGCGTAAAACTTTGCGCGCGCAAAGTTAGCGCGCGATCTGATTGAGAAATTTGGTGCTAACCTACTTAGCACCCTGGTTAGCGGGTCTAAAGACTTTAGACATGCTAAGTAGGTTAGCACCGCTTTGTGAATCAAGCCCATTGTGTCCAAAGTCCAACCGCACAACTGGGACATGACAGTTTTCAGTCAAGACACCTCCAAAAATTGATGCTGCAATTTTGTTTTGGGTTAAATATATGTAGTATCAGTGGCCTGTGGCACCCTGTCCTGGCGGTGGGAGCTGCACAGGCAGCAGAAGCAGGGCAATGCAGCAGCAGCAGGTGTAACGTGTGCCAGGAGCATGACGGACGTGGTACGTGGCACTTGCCAAGTGTCACGTGACAAGTGCAGAGTGACAGACAGCAGAGGAGAAGACACTAACTGGTGCACACTAACACATTAATGAATTAACAAGAGTGGAGTGATAGTGAAGGGGTTAATCACTGAGCTTATCACTCTGTACAGCCCTTGGCCCAGCAGCAGCACTGCAGCTGTACAGCACACACTCTAACTGTCACACTATGAGACATCAGTCAAGCTAATTAACGATTACTATGGAGTAGTGAAGGGGTTTATCAATGAACAGCTTTAGGTTTATAACTGTGTACAGGCAGCCCTGGCTAGGCCAGCAGCACTGGAGCATGTCTCTCAGGAAGCATTCAGCAAGCTAGGACGATATGTCTGATCATGGCAGCCCTCCTTATTATACAAGGGGGGCTGGCCAGTGTTCCTTTCTGTGATTGGGTGCCAGGGCTTAGGCTAGGAGGCCTCTGATTGGCTCAATGAGGTCAGGTGGGGCTGGCCAGGGTTCCCCTCTGTGATTGGTTGCTAGGGCTTCTGCTGGGAGCCCTCTGATTGGCTCCAGGACGTCATCACCTTAGTTACAGTATTTCGGGTCCGGATATCCGCGGATATCCGCAGATATCCGGGTCATGCGTCAAACTATCCGCAGATAGCTATCCGGATATCTATAGCTATCCGGGATCTGGAATCTGACCCGGATAGCGTAAAAAATGCTCGGATATCGGGGTTACTCGGATATCCGGAATCTAGATGAGCATCACTGGACTGACTTTAATTGTCACTCACTGTCTGCAACACGAGTTAGTTATCATGTACTACACTAGGGATTATAGTTAGTTGGTAACTACTACTACCACTACTACTAGTTCACTTAATTTCTACTGTTAGTCTGTGAGTTTAGTAGCTTCTGTACTGTAGTTACTTCACAGGCCAGCAGCATCTGTTGTGATCTGTGACTGTCATCTGACCAACCCTATTGATTGCGTGCCTGTGTGACCAACTTTGATTGTCACTGTCCGTCACACAAGTTAGTTCAGTGCTGGGCCGAAATTACGCATTAGCGTAATTACGCATCGTAATTCACTACAAATGCACCGTAAGCGTTACGTGTAAGGCTACGGTTTTATGCGTAATTAATTACGCATAGACCGTAGGGTTACGTTTTACGCGTAACAAATTACGCGTAAGACAGTAAACTCCCATTGAAATTACACAGTCTGCCGTAATCGCGTAATATTACGCTCCCGTATAATATAAAAAAGCCGCCGACTTTAAGGGTTAATAGCAAAGCCCCCTTAAGTGCTAAGAGCCTCAAATTTGGAGAATATATTAAGGAGATCAGAAGGAATAAGAGGAAAAAATTTTTTTCAAAAAGACCTTATAGTTTTTGAGAAAATCGATGTTAAAGTTTCAAAGGAAAAATATATACATTTAAAAACCCGCCGACTTTAACGGTTAATAGCAAAGCCTGCTTAAAATTTAGGAACACCAAATTCACAGGGTATATTAAGGGGATCAGTGGGAATAAGAGGAAAATTTTTTTTTCAAAAAGACCTTATAGTTTTTGAGAAAATCGATTTTTAAGTTTCAAGGGCGAAAATGTCTTTTAAATGCAGAAAATGTCAGGTTTTTTTGCACAGGTAACAATAGTGTTTTATTTTCATAGATTCCCCCAAGTGGGAAGAGTTTTACTTACTTCGTTCTGAGTGTGGGAAATATAAAAAAAAAACGACGTGGGGTCCCCCCTCCCACACCTCTTTAACCCCTTGTCCCCCATGCAGACTGGGATAGCCAGAATGCGGAGCACCGGCCGCGTGGGGCTCCGCACCCTGACTATACCAGCCCGCATGGTCCATGGATTGGGGGGTCTCGGAAGGGGAGGGGCAGCCAAGCTTTCCCCTCCCCCTCCGAGCCCTTGTCCAATCCAAGGACAAGGGGCTCTTCTCCACCTCCGATGGGCGGTGGAGGTGGAGGCCGCGATTTCCTGGGGAGGGGTTCATGGTGGCATCTGGGAGTCCCCTTTAAAAAGGGGTCCCCCAGATGCCCACCCCCCTCCCAGGAGAAATGAGTATAGAGGTACTTGTAGTACCCCTTACCCATTTCCTTTAAGAGTTAAAAGTAAATAAACACACAAACACATAGAAAAAGTATTTTAATTGAACAAAAAACATAACCACGAAAAAAGTCCTTTAATATTCTTAATTAACCATTAATACTTACCTGTCCCTTTAAAAGCCAGTTCCCACGCAATATCCTCGGAAATATACTAATCAGTTACAATGTAACAAAGTTATTACAATGTAACAACTTTGTTACTTTGTAACACCACCGCACCCGACGTCACTCGCCGCTCACCCGCCGGCCGCCGCATACACGCTAGTCCCCGCTGGCTCCCGCCGTCCACTCCGCCCACACCTGTCACTCATATACATGCTGGCACCCATGGGTGCCAGCATGTATATAGGTGACATGTGGGAGAGGCGGGGAGGGCAGCGGAGCCGGCGGGGACTTAGCGTCCCTTCACCCGACAGAGCTCTGAGCTATATTAGCTCAGAGCTCTCGAAAGCATCTTTGTATTTGGGCTCCAAGGAGCCCCATTGGTCCTTAGCAGACCAATGGGGTTCCTTCAAATCAGAAGGAACCCCATTGGTCTGCTAAGGACCAATGGGGCTCCTTGGAGCCCAAATACAAAGATGCTTAGAGAGCTCTGAGCTATAGCTCAGAGCTCTGTCGGGTCCTGCAGCGCAGACGGTGGCGGCGGCGGCGGTGAGTGACGTCGGGTGCGGCGTAGTTACAATGTAACAAAGTTGTTACATTGTAATAACTTTGTTACATTGTAACTGATTAGTATATTTCCGAGGATATTGCGTGGGAACTGGCTTTTAAAGGGACAGGTAAGTATTAATGGTTAATTAAGAATATTAAAGGACTTTTTTCGTGGTTATGTTTTTTGTTCAATTAAAATACTTTTTCTATGTGGTTGTGTGTTTATTTACTTTTAACTCTTAAAGGAAATGGGTAAGGGGTACTACAAGTACCTCTATACTCATTTCTCCTGGGAGGGGGGTGGACATCTGGGGGACCCCTTTTTAAAGGGGACTCCCAGATGCCACCATGAACCCCTCCCCAGGAAATAGCGGCCTCCACCTCCACCGCCCATCGGAGGTGGAGAAGAGCCCCTTGTCCTTGGATTGGACAAGGGCTCGGAGGGGGAGGGGAAAGCTTGGCTGCCCCTCCCCTTCCGAGACCCCCCAATCCATGGACCATGCGGGCTGGTATAGTCAGGGTGCGGAGCCCCACGCGGCCGGTGCTCCGCATTCTGGCTATCCCAGTCTGCATGGGGGACAAGGGGTTAAAGAGGTCTGGGAGGGGGGACCCCACGTCGTTTTTTTTTTTATATTTCCCACACTCAGAACGAAGTAAGTAAAACTCTTCCCACTTGGGGGAATCTATGAAAATAAAACACTATTGTTACCTGTGCAAAAAAAACTGACATTTTCCGCATTTAAAAGACATTTTCGCCCTTGAAACTTAAAAATCGATTTTCTCAAAAACTATAAGGTCTTTTTGAAAAAAAATTTTTTCCTCTTATTCCCACTGATCCCCTTAATATACCCTGTGAATTTGGTGTTCCTAAATTTTAAGCAGGTTTTGCTATTAACCGTTAAAGTCGGCGGGTTTTTAAATGTATATATTTTTCCTTTGAAACTTTAACATCGATTTTCTCAAAAACTATAAAGTCTTTTTGAAAAAAATTTTTTTCCTCTTATTCCTTCTGATCTCCTTAATATATTCTCCAAATTTGAGGCTCTTAGCACTTAAGGGGGCTTTGCTATTAACCCTTAAAGTCGGCGGCTACCTAACATTGATCCATGCGTCAACTTTTCCGCTTGGCAGCATGACCTTACGCATTAATTGCTAGTAGGATTTTACGCCTAAACCTATAACGTAATAACCTGAATTACGGTATACTTACGCGTAATTGCGTAAGTGCTATGCGTAATTATAGACATGTACCGAAATTGACTGTCTATGCCGTAAGCGTAATTTCGTAATGCGTAATAGCGTAAAATTACGCGTAATGATCCGTAAGCGTAGCTTTCTCCATTACGACCAGCACTGAGTTAGTTAGCGACTACTGTAGAGTACACTACTGTTATTTTTTGTTGTCAGTCACCAGTCACCACCACCAACCCAGACTCTTTATTAAAGTTTACACCCTTTCTCGCCCTTTTCTACACATTTTTTTTCTTATTGTATTTGTATAATTGTACAATGAATGGCAGAGGTAGAGGGCGAGGCACCACCAGGAGAGGCAGCGCCATTGCAGCAGCCACTGCCAGCAGCAGCAGGTCTGTGACTGGTCCGCCGCCAGCCACTGACCACAGAGTTGTGCAGGAGGGAGCAGAGGCACAACAGCAGCGGGTTGCACCCATCTGTGAGACGGGTCATCGCCCCCAGCCCATTGGGGAGAGTCAGGTGCTGGCTGTGGTGGAAATGATGGCGGAGCAGCAAGCCACCATTTCCAGCCAGACCTCCAGCACCAGCAAGACCAGTGCCACTGTAACAATGCGCATGTGTGTCATGGCAATGGACACTCCCACCAAGGGTTAAATATGCAATTACTTTTTGTGTGAAGTGCTGCTGTAAAGGGAGCCTGCAGGTGCCGCCAGGGGGAGCCCATGAGCAGGAAAGAGGAGTGAGAAGCTAGGCATGTGCAGGGGGAAATGGCAGTTGGGTTTTGGTAGTTGAAGGCTAGTGAGGGGGAGGAGCCTAGGAAGCTGTTGGGGCAGTGTTGATGATGCGGCAAGAAATAAGCTGGATGTGCGATGATATGGAGGAGAGGCACAAAAAATAGCAGCAATTGGTGAGACAGACTGAGCAAGGCACAGCCACAGACAAGAGAGCACAGCCACAGATAAGAGAGCACAACTAAAAACTAAAGCGAGGAAGAGAAAGAGAGCTGCAGACATACAGGAGAGGAGAGAGAGAGAGAGAGAGACCACTAACAACTACAGGCCAATAAAGAGCCGCATTACTGGAGAGATAAGCCAGAAGAAAAATAGGAAAGTAAAAATTACCTGTAACCGAGTGAGGTAACAGAAAACAGCAGAGACATGACAGTGACACAGAGACAGCAAGACAGCAAGACAGCAATGCATACAAGAGTGAGACAGAGAAACAAGTGACAGGATTACAGAAAAGGAGTGCAGACTGCAGTGCAGTGTCTGGAGAGATTGTGTGACAGCGGCTGGCAGACAAGCTACAGAGGAGACAGCAGTGAAGAAACCTTAAAAAGACAGCGGTGAAGAGGTGGCAGAATGAAGAGTGTTGTGTGAGGAAAATTCTTGCAAGTTATTGCTAATAAACTGTATCACATACATGTTTCCTGAACTAGCCCTGATCCTAGCAGGCGAATGTATATAAGAGGCATATCTATACTTACCTGCTAAGAAGAAGTTTATGAATGTGTTTTGTCACTTAATTTTTTTATCCATATGATTTAATACAAATATATTTTTTAAAGAACTTGATTGGTGTCTGGAGGATTTCTTGACAGTTAAAGTGTTCTGAAGGTGTTACACCACCACCAGCACTCCGGTCCGCAGCAGGCCTCCACCACCGCTTGAGGTCATGTCGACCCCAGCAACCAGCCTGCCCACATTGAGCTCTTTCTTCACCCCAGTGACTGCAAGCATTTACAGGGATGTTGTGGAACAGTTTGAAGCGGAGATGATGGGGACATCATCATGCAAGGAGGAGGAGTTTAATGCGGAGCAGTTTGTTGTTGGCGGTGAGGAGGAGGGACGTGATGCAGGGGATGTTGGGGTAGCGGAGTCGGTTGAGGTGGGCTCAGAGGAGATGTTTGGGGATGATGATGATAACGTGCTGGATCCTCCCTATGTGCCAGCAGTACCACCAGCACAGTTGGTTGAAGGCAGCTCATCATTGGAGGTGGAGGCATCTCTGGCACAGAGGCGTGGCAGCAGCAAGGCAGCCAGCACAGGGCGTGGAAGGCAGGAGCCACAGCCTGCTGCTTCAGCCGCTACCACCACCCGCAGCAAACCTCCCCAAGCAAAGTAAAAAAACCACAACCCTCTCAGGCCAAAAAAAAATCCCCAGCCCTCAACCTTGAAGGGCAAGTTGAAATCCCCAGTCTGGTGGTTCTTCACTGTGCGCAAAGACGACAAGACCCGTGCAATTTGCCACAGTTGCAGTGTCAGGCTGAGCAGAGGTTGCGATCTCAACAAGTTGAGTACCTCGTGTCTGCAGACCCACCTTGAGACCAAACATTTCAATGAGTACAGTGAGTTTCTGAAGCTGAAGGACAGTGGCGCAGGCAGTGGTCAGAGCCAGACATCCACTGCACAGACTTCAGCAGCAGCATCCCAGCAGCAGCAGGAGCACAGCAACTCACTGCCCCCCCTCCCTGGGCAGCCAGTCCTCAGTGGCCTCATCAGCTCCCTCCACAGTGGCCTCCTCTTCCTCCCATGCAAGCAAACGCCGCCAGACCCTGCTCAGCGAGTCGTTCCCTGGTGTGACCAAGGTGCTGCCTCCCACCAACAGGTTCATCCAGGTGCTGAACGGGTTGCTTGCTCGGGCCATGTGCTGCCAGCTCCTGCCATACTCCTTTGTGCAGGAGGGGAGTGACATGAGAGCGCTGCTTCAGTTTGGGATCCCTGGAGTGGCAAGTCCCCAGCCGCCACTACTTCTCCTGCACGACGATCCCAGCACTGCACCGGTTTGCTATGGCGAATGTGGGCCGCTCGCTCGATCACGCAGTGAGTGAGCGGATCCACATAACCATGGATTCGCGGAGCAGCCAGTTTGGGACAGACCGCTACCTGTCCTTCATGGCCCACTGGGTCAGCCTGGTGGAATGCGCCAGCGAGGAAGCAGCAGGTCCATCCTCGGGCGCATCAGCACCAGTTGCCCACTATGTGGTTCCACCACACGGGGTCAGGGGAGAAGCAGCAAACCCCGCCGCCAAGTGACCCAGCATCAACAGCAGCGTTAAGGCCGGCCACTGCCAAGCGCTGCTGGAGATGAGATGCCTGAGGAAGAACAGTCTCACAGCAGCCAACGTGCTCCACTACCTGAGAGAGCAGGAGAAGATGTGGCTGACCCCCAGAGGCCTCAAGGTTGATTTGGTGGTGTCCGACAATGCGGCCAACCAGCTGGCTGCCATCAGCAGGGGACACTTGACCCACATCCCCTGCTTGGCCCACGTCCTCAACCTGGTGGTGCAGAAGTTCATGCGCACCTACCAGGGGATGGATGAGCTGTTGGAAACAGCAAGGAAAATTGTGCACACTTTCCACCACTCAGCTGCTGCCACAGCAAACTTGGCAGACATCCAGCAGCACAAGGGCCTGCCACGACACCGCCTTGTCATTGATGTGCCAACTCGCTGGAACTCCACCCTGGCAATGTTGGAGCGGCTGGTTGAGCAGAGGAGGGCTGTCAACCGCCACATCATTGAGGGCACTCTCGCCGGCACCACAAAACTCCAGCTCCTCTCCAACACGCAGTGGGGGCAGATGCAGCAGGTCTGCTTGGTGTTGGCTCCTTCCTGCAGGGAACCAACCTGGTCAGTGAGGAACGGGCATCCCTCTGCCAATGGGTGCCCTTTGTTTGTCTGCTGGACAGGGCACTGTGCAATTTGCTGGATTTGGGAGAGGATGCCCTGATCCAGCTGGAACAGCAGCCACCTGCGTAGTCCACTTCTGCGTAGAAATTTGAGTTGTTGGAGGAGGATGAGGAGGAGTTGGAGGTGATGGACGTCGCTGTTGAGGGGGAACAGCAGAGCACAGCAGCAGTGGTGAGAGGGTGGAGAGAGGAGGAAGTGGATCAGGTGCCAGAGGAGGAGGTCAGCGAACTGGAAGCCACTGACCCTGATGTCTCTGGTGGAAGGACCACCCTGTTCACCATGGCTGGGCACCAGTGTTGATCGAACAGTGTTCGACACTGTTCGTTATTCCCCGAATATCGGGGTGTTCAGGTTCGGCTCGAGCCCAGCCGAGCACCACATGGTGCTCGGCCGAACAGAACGGTCTCCTCCCCTCACTTATTGGCGCCTTCAGGCAGCCAATAAGCGGCGACGATGGTTTTTTGCACAGCTATGGTTGCACAGCCTAGCTGGCTGTGACCATAGCTGTGATTGGCCAGGCGGGTCACGTGAGTCGGGTATATAAACCCACTAAATACCCCCCATATTGTACGGGCAAAAACAACCCTCAATAACCCACAAGAACGGGACCAGGTACTTCAGTGGTTGACTTCTCAAGCGTCCAGCAGCGGGTTAAGCACCAGCCCATCCTTGTCAGGCAGTTACAAGAAGCCAGTGAGCACAAACGTGACACAACCGGCAGCTACACCATGCACACAGTGGCAACATACTGACTCCGAGTCTGAGCAATTGATCCATGACACAATGGGATATTCGCAGGAGCTATCAACCCCCCCCCCCCCCAACATGTGCAAACTTACATATGTGAAAGGCCAATGGAACAGCCACAAATGTGCCTGGATTCACAAGCATTGGATGCAGAAAATGCATCAATTATTACTTAAAGAGGACGAAGAAACCCGAAGCTTGCAGCAGTGTGCACAGAAATTTGGATCGCAGGATGCCTGCCAAGATGAGGAAGGGATGGGATGCGCAGAGGTTCTTCTGAGGAGCTCTACTCCAGTGCAGACACATGACATGGAAGAAGTGGAAGAGGAGGTTAAGGACGATGAGTTCAGAGACCCAACATGGTAAGCAGGCCGTGGACGTCGGAATCATAGCACTACAGATGAGTCATCTGAAAAATCCACTGCTGCAAGAGTTTGCGTTGTGCCAGAAAGTATTCAGGGAAGCGCACAAGTGAGATGCAAAAGAGGCATCTGCCAAACTCCCCAGCAAAGCAGTAGGTCATCCAAAGTCTGGTCATTTTTTGAAGACAGCAGGAAGGATGTAACCAAGGTGGTTTGCAAGGTGTGCAGGACCACAATCAGCAGGGGGAAAAATGTAAACAACCTCACCACCTCCAGCATGCGCCGGCACATGGAAGCCAAACATCGTAATCTGTGGGCAGACACACAAGGCCAGAGTACCGGCTCGCTTCCAGCCCCCAGCAAAACTGGCTCCGTTTATGACACCAGACCCTCCTCAGCAGCCCAGCCATTACGTGTAGACCAACCATCAGTACCCGATGTCAGTCGCAGCAGTAGTGCTCTTGACTGCTCCCAGTCATTGATGACAACAACAATCAACTGCCCTTCAGTGTGCGATCCTACTGTTCAATTGTCTGTCCCGCAGATGTTGGAGCGCAGGAGAAAATTGCCAGCAAACGACCCCCGGGCCATAGCACTAACAGCCAGCATTGCCAAATTCCTGGCCTGCGAAATGCTGCCATATAGAGTGGTGGAGACAGAGAGCTTCAAATCCATGACGTCAACAGCCATACCACGTTACGTGGTTCCCAGCCGCCACTACTTTGCACGCTGTGCCGTGCCAGCATTACAGGAGCACGTGGAAGCAAACATCACCCGAAGCCTGAAAAATGCAGTTGCCTGCAAGGTTCACCTCACCATTGACACGAGGACGAGTGTGTTTGGCCAGGGTCGCTACATCTCCCTTACGGCGCACTGGGTTAACCTTGTGAAGCCTGGGAGCGACTCCTCACCCGCTATGGCACAGGTTTTGCCAACACCTCAAATAGCTAGACCTGCGACCCTATGAGTTGATACCTACCTCTCTGGCTCCTTCTCCTCCACTGCCTCTCCAAACTCTACCTCATCCGGCAGCGCTAACTCAGCAATAGGTGCGTGGAAGTGGTGCAGCACAGCTGCTGCCATGCGTCAGCAGGCCTTATTAAAGCTGATCTGCCTTGGAGATAAGCAGCACACAGGTTCTGAGATTTGGAAGGGAATACAGGAACAGACCCCAATGTGGCTGGCACCGCTGGACCTGGAACCAGGCCTGGTTGTGTGTGATAATGGGAGCAATCTCATTAGCGCATTATGGTTGGTAAAGCTGAGACACATCCCTTGCCTGGCCCACGTTCTGAACCTAGTGGTTCAGCGGTTCCTGAGGACATACCCAGAAGTGGCGGATCTTCTGCAGAAGGTGCGACGAGTGGCAAAGCATTTTCGCAAATCCAGTACCGCTTCGGCTGCACTCACCAAGTTGCAGCAGCCATACATTCTACCCAACCATCGCTTGGTGTGTGATGTCCCCACGCACTGGAATTCGACACTGTACATGTTAGCACGCCTTTGCGAGCAGAAGAGTGCAGTAGTCCAGTACCAGATGGAGCAGTACCGAGGCTTATCCAGTCAGCTGCCAAACTTCTGTGGTTCAGAATGGGCCACCATGTTGGACCTCTGCTAAGTCCTCCAAAATTTTGAGCAATCCACGCTGATGGTGAGCGGTAATAACTCATTAGCAACATTACAATATCACTGCTGTGTTAACTTTAGAAGTCAATGTTGAAGATCAAGGATGACGCAATCAGGATGGACCAGGAGGAATTCAGAGAGGAGTTGGACACCGCACAGTGTGATATCCACATCAGACAGTCTGCCACAGTTACTGCTGGTCCCTTGTATGATGAAGAGGATGAGGAACAGTTGGAGTTGGAGCTGGACATGGATGCCTCCACTGCCGAGAGAAATGGCCACAATTCAGTGGGAATGGGCAGGAGAAGGCAAGGAAGAAGGTGGGCATGATGCTGGTGATGGTGCATCACAAGCAAGCACAGAACATGATGATGATGACAAGCAACCTGTTGGGACTGGCACACATGGCTCAGTTTATGTTAAGGCTGCATTGAACACGACCCGTGCATTGTCCGAATTCTGGGGGAAGTGGAGTACTGGGTTTATACCCTTCTGGATCCACGCTACAAAGAAACTTTCCAACATTGATTGAAGAAAGTGTCAGACAGGTAAAAATGCAAGAATACCAGAAGGCCCTTGTGAAGAAATTGGTGAGGAGATTTGCATCCTCCTCCAGCCACGCCGACAGACTGACTTCCGCAAACCCAGGAGGACTAGGAGGGGAGCTGTAATGATCCGCTTGGCTGGCTGCACAGGCAGACAGCTGTTTGACCATTCCTTGTGTCTGAGGGATGCAGGTCTCTGGATAAGAGACCTGGCTTTGTCTTGCAAGTTCCAGACCTGCTCTGTTGCTGAGGGATTTGCATACATTGGTTATGCAAATCATCTAGCTGCTGGCAGTATAAAGGTTGGGATCACAATCCTTTGCTGGTCATTCCTTCAGGGTTTGTTGAAACACTCCTAGAGTGTCAGCCATGCTAGTTCTTGTTAAAGTTATCTTAGAGTAATTCGTGGAACTGTACTAGGCAGTTTCCTAGTGCAGTTAGATTGCATATCTGTTTTGTCTGTCTGTTGTGATTGTCCTGTCCCAGCGGTGGTCGACAGGAAATCTTTCTGTTTGTTTGCTTGCTAACCGGGGCAGCGGTTGCTACCGGTAGCCCCTTCTGATCTGTCTTGCCTGGATCGCACTAGCCTTGCGCTAGTGCTGTGGATCCTTCTGATCTGTCTTCCTGGATCGCACTAGCCTCTAGTGGTAGTGCTGTGGATCCTTCTGATCTGTCTTCCTGGATCGCACTAGCCTCTAGTGGTAGTGCTGTGGATCCTTCTGATCTGTCTTGCCTGGATCGCACTAGCCTTGCGCTAGTGCTGTGGATCCTTCTGTTCTGTTTTCTTGGAGTATAGCGGGAGCAGCGGTTACTACCAGCTATCTCATCTGCCTGTCTTGCTTGGATCGCACTAGCCCCTAGCGGTAGCAGCTGTGGATCCTTCCTAGCTTATTCCTGATTTCCGTTTGTCTGTCTTGTCTGATACGAACGCTTGCTATAGGCTCGGTGAGGTAACCGTTAAGCAAGCGCTCGCGTTCTCTGTTTCGTGTATGTGTGTCGGTGGTTAGTTAGGGTGGCGTGCTTGTCTCTGTTGTACTTAACACGCGGAGACCACGCTGTAAACGCGTTGCGAATGAGTGCGGTGTTCACGTTTAGTTAGCGTTGATTTGCTGTGCCTTTGCTACCCTTTGCTACTCTTGTCCCCTGTCTTGCTTAAGCCTTGTGTCCCCTCTGGCAATCGCCTCTCTCACGATTGCGTTCTTACTTTGTTTCTGCTGATGTGTGTTCACTGTCGCTGGGTCGCGACTAGATTGGTGAACACACATTCATACTGTACCTGTGCTCTTTCTCTTTAAGGGCTGTTCAGCCCCGCATTGTCTTGATCCGTACAATCCCCATCTGGCATCTGTGGCCGTGCAGCGGTTGTACTCGTCTGCACTCCACAGCGCCATCTGCCGGTGGAAATTGCCCTCTACTGGTGCTTGCACCAAAACTGGGTTCCCCCCTTCATACGCTTGTGAAGGATTTTCGCCGTGTCAGCGCACGCCTTGTGCGCTGATCACGGAGATTATTCCGCAATCGTTACAGGAGCAAAGAACAACACAACAGCTAGTCCCCACAAGGGAATGGTATCGGTAGTGTCCAAGGAGTGGCAACATTTTCTGACACCCATGCAGCAGCCCACAGAACAGTGTTCGTGCAGTTCCACCTCCAACACCGCTCGCCTGCAGAGGATGGTCAAGGACTACATGTCAGATGGCGTAGCCGTGTTCAACCAGTCCCCTTTAATTATTGGGTCTCTAAGCTAGACACCTGGCACAAACTGGCAATGTATGCAATAGAGGTGCTGGCTTGCCCTGTCGCCAGCGTTATATTCGAACGTTGTTTCAGTGCTGCCGGAGGCATCGTTACAGATCGGCGTATCCGCCTCTCCACAGAAAATGCAGACCGTCTGACACAAATAAAAATGAATCAATCGTGGATTGGAACTGACTTCGCAACACCCCCCAACCAAGCGCCATGAACATCTGTGTTGGGTTAGCGTTGCCGTTCCCAGATAGGAATAGGACTGCTTTTCAGGAATATCTACTTTGTATAATATTTATCAATGCATGGCGGCAAAATGCATTGGTTTAAAGTGAACCTGAGGATAATGAGATTGAGGTTGCCATATTTATTTCCTTTTAAACTATACCAGTTACCTGGCACCCATAATGATCTATTTGGACGCAGTGGTGTGTGAATTACACCAGAAAGAAGCATGCAGGCAATCTTGCCAGGTGGGACATTATTGTCAGAAACATCTGATCTGCTGCATGCTTGTTCAGGGTCTATGCCTGAACGTATTAGAGGCAGAGGATCTGCAGGACAACCAGGCAACTGGTGTTGCTTAAAAGGAAATAAATATGGCAGCCTCCATGTCACTCTGACCTCGGGTTCACTTTCAGCATGCATTCTGTATTCATGCAAGGCCTGGGTTGTGTCACAAAGCGTGGCCTTGTTCTCCTGTTGTACCTCCTCTTCCATTCTGTGTGCTGGGTTAGCGTTGCCGGTCCCATTGGTAGGACTGCTTTTCAGGAATATCTCATTTTTATTATATTTATCAATGCATGACGATAAACTGCATTAGCCTTAAGCATGCAGTTTTCCCCCATACATGTCACGTATGCCTTTTTTGAGGGGTTTTATTTGTTTTATTGGCAGTCAAGTATAATTGGCGCACTGTTCTGCAAACATGAGTCCCTGCTTTTGTTCTGAGCCTACGATCTATGTGTAAAATGCCTCCCCACTATTTCCAACCCATTTTACAGAAGTTTCCCTCATTTTCAAGTTTTTCCAGGCTGAAAAGCAGGCATGCTCGGGTCCTCATCGACTTCCATTAGGCTCAGAGTGAGCTGCACATCTGGAGTGAGCTGGCGCGTACTGCGCCTGGAAGTTTTGTCTTGCTCCCCTTCCAGCGCGCTGTCCGAGAGGTGCTTCAGTGCGGCCGGTGGCGTGGTCACCGAGAAGCGCTCTCGTCTGAGGGTGTGGACAGACTCACATTTTTGAAGATCAACCAGGCCTGGATTGAAGGCACGTTCCAGGCACCTGTTGTCGGAGAGAGGAGGACATGAGGTGCCTGGGAATTATTGTTTGACATCAACCTTCAGTCAGTGGGCCCTGATAATTTGGCCTATTTTTTCTTTAGTTGCTGTGGTACTAACGCTAGGTACCATGGCCCGTTACATGCCTGCTGCCAAACGTCACTCACCCTTCCTGCTGCTGCTGCTGCTGTATTTATACTCCTGCTGTCTGTGTTCCCACCACTAGGGTCCACAGAATTATGCACTGCTGCCCTGCGCCACTAGCTATTATGCCACTACAATAGCTACATTTTAACAAAAAAAAATCTGAGGTGTCTGGGTTGAAAACTGTGCTGTCCCAGTTGTGCATTGGACACAATGTGGGCTTCACAACTGCTGTCCGGAACCTCCTGCTGTTGGTGTTTATTTACAACGGTGGTACCAACGCTAGGTACCATGGCCTGTTACATTGCCTGCTGCCAAACGTCACTCACTCCTCCTGCTGCTGCTGTATTTATCCTCCTGCTGTCTGTGCTCCCACCACTAGGGTCCACAGCATTATGCGCTGCATGCGCCACTAGCTATTACGTCACTACAATAGCTACCTATATACTGTTGTAAAAAAGAAAAAAAAATCTAAAGTGTCTGGGTTGAAAACTGTGCTGTCCCAGTTTTGCATTGGACACAATGTCTGCATCACGACTGCTGTCCGGAACCTCCTGCTGTTGGTGTTTATTTACAGCCATGCTACCAACGCTAGGTACCATGGCCCATTCACCGCCTGCTGCCACACATCACTCCTCCCCCTCCTCCTCCTGCTGCTGCTGTATTTAACCTCCTGCTGTCTGTGTTCCCACCGCCAGGGTCCACAGAATACATTGCCTGCTGCCAAACGTCATGTCACTCCTCCTCCTCCTGCTGTATTTATCCTCCTGCTGTCTGTGTTCCCACCACTAGGGTCCACAGAATTATGCGCTGCTGCCATGCGCCACTAGCTATTATGCCACTACAAAAGCTAGCTATATACACAGCACCACGGAATATGTTGGCGCTTTATAAATCAATAATAATAATAATAATAATATACTGTTGTAAAAAAAAAATTCTGAGGTGTCTGGGTTGAAAACTGTGCTGTCCAAGTTGTGCATTTGGCACAATGTGGGCTTTACGACTGCTGTCCGGAACCTCCTGCTGTTGGTGTTTATTTCGGATCAGTGAATAATGGCGCACAGCGCCTATGCATACAAATGGCGCCGCATTAAAAAGATACTCTTATCGCTATTTATCGTTAGTACTGCATAGTAATGGCGCACAGGGAAAAAAGAAGAAAAACGGCACACACTAACGTTATTTATCAATAGTGCCGTTCATTTGCCAAACAGCAGACGTTATTGTGCACAGTAATGTTATTTATCAATAGCGCCCTACATAAGCCAAACAGCAGAAATTATTTAACTGCAAAACAGTGAATGGATTTAATGTAACACTGTCAAGGTTAGGGTTAGGCACCACCAGGGGAGATTTAGGGTTAGGCACCACCAGGGGGGTGGTTAGGGTTAGGCACCACCAGGGGGGTGGTTAGGGTTAGGCACCACCAGGGGGGTGATTAGGGTTAGGCACCACCAGGGGGGTGGTTAGGGTTAGGCACCACCAGGGGGTGGTTAGGGTTAGGCACCACCAGGGGGTGGTTAGGGTTAAGCACCACCAGGGGGTCTTAGGGTTAGGGATAGGTACAGAGAGGGTTCTGTGTGTTAACGCTAAATAACAATAAGGCTTTAACGTTAAATAGCGATAAGGCTTTAACATTAAATAGCAATAAGCGTCAAACAGATTAGCAGCAACACCCTGCACCATTATTCGCAGGCGCCATTTTCAGATGGACCAGTTTATTTACAGCCATGCTACCAATGCTAGGTACCATGGCCCGTTACATGCCTGCTGCCACACGTCACTCCTCCTCCTCCTCCTGCTTCTGCTGTATTTAACCTCCTGCTGTCTGTGTTCCCACCGCTAGGGTCCACAAAATTATGTGCTGCTGCCATGCACCACTAGCTATTACGCCACTACAATAACTAGCTATATACTGTTGTAAAAAAAAAAAAAATCTGAGGTGTCTGGGTTGAAAACTGTGCTGTCCCAGTTGTGCATTGGACACAATGGGCTTGATTCACAAAGCGGTGCTAACCTACTTAGCACGTCTAAAGTCTTTAGACGTGCTAACCAGGGTGCTAAGTAGGTTAGCACCGGATTTCTCAATCAGATTACGTGCAAAGTGTAGCACATTTTAGAGCATAGGCTTTAATGGGCACTTCACACGGAGCACCCTGCGCTCTGTGCAGTGCGTGCGTAAAGTTTTGCACACATAACTTTGCACGCGATGTGGTTCACCGTGCAAATTAGCACGTGAAAAGTTTGTTTAGACGTGCTAAGGGGGTTTTCACAGGCGTGCTAACAGTTAGCACCACTTTGTGAGTCAAGCCCAATGTGGGCTTCACGACTGCTGTCCGGAACCTCCTGCTGTTGGTGTTTATTTACAGCCGTGCTACCAACGCTAGGTACCATGGCCTGTTACATTGCCTGCTGCCAAACGTCACTCCTCCTCCTCCTTCTCCTCCTGCTTCTGCTGTATTTAACATCCTGCTGTCTGTGTGCCACCGCCAGGGTCCACAGAAGTATGCAATGCTGCCTGCTGCCATGCGCCACTAGCTATTATGCCACAAATTTAGCTATGCTGCCGGTGTTGATGAAAATTTTTTACAACAGTAGAGTTCTGTAAGAGAAAAAACATTAAGTTGGGTACAAGAGGAAGAATATGAACACAAAACAAAAAAAAAAAAAAAAAGAAAAAAGGAGGAGGAGGATGGAATTTGGATACATTTGAGCATGCCTACGTGTGAGCGATGATGAAGTGCTGGAGCAGCGCCGGCGGGGACCTGCTCATCGGAGCCTCCAGGTTGAGTGGTGGCTCAGGCAGCATCAGTGAGGAGACCCAGACAGTGGGGGTAAAGAGGCAGCAGGGGAGAGATACGGAGCGGCTGGGGCCGGCACCACGTGGGCCATCAGCTGAGCCGACCACGTGGTGAGCTGAACCTCAGCATGTGTGCCCTGTTGCCGGAGTCTGGGAGCCAGAGAGTCTCCCATCCTCCTGATGGTGTAGCAGAGCTGGAAGGAGACCATCAGAACAGTCACGGCCGTGAGTCCAGGAGGGAAAGGTTAAAAAAAGATAGATCTAGCCGAAACCCTGTGGCCGTGGCTACCAGTCAGGTGCCATCTTGGTGGCCTGAGCTTAAGCTGGAGGGGGAGCACAGATGGGGGACCCAGGTGAGGGGGGTCCGACCCCCTTTTTCTAACCCTAATACACAAACACTCATTGCCTAAGTTTGTGAGCTTTGGGGTCCTTGGCATCAATAATTTGTATTTTCCCACTAAAATCTGATTGGCTGTTTGTGGCTCCACCCCCTTTTCTGAATTTGAAGCCCATTCACCCAATGACCAACTGTACCAGGTTTGAGGCTTGTACCATTAACCACTTCAGCCTTCAGTCGTTTTTCACCTTATGCATCCGAGCAATTTTCACCTCCCATTCATTCACCAATAACTTTATCACTACTTATCACAATTAATTGATCTATATCTTGTTTTTTTTTCCGCCAATAATTAGACTTTCTTTGGGTGGTACATTTTGCTAAGAATTATTTTTTTCTAAATGCATTTTAACTGGAATATTAAAAAAAAAGTGGAAAAAATCATTTTACCTCAGTTTTTGGCCATTATACCTTTAAAATAATACATGCTACCATAAATAAAATCCATGTATTTAATTTGCCTATTTGTCCCGGTTATTACAGAATTTAAATTATGTCCCTATCACAATGTATGGTGCCAATATTTTTTGGGGAAATTCTTTTTTTTTCATTTTTGCGTCCATCACTATTTACAAGCTTATAATTTAAAAAAAAAATGTAATATACCCTCTTCTTATGCATATTTAAAAAAAATCAAACCCTTAGGTAACTATTTATGTTTTTTGCTTTTTTATTGTACTTTTTTTATTTAAATTAAAAAAAATATATATATAATTGAATATTCTTGTGGAGTGTGGAGGTAAACAGTTAATTTTAAATGTAATAAACTGTATTTATTTAACAAAAATGTATGTAGATGTAGTTTTACTAGATGGCCACAGTCATATTTTTTTTTTTAGTCCTGTAAGTGAGCACTCTCACTCTCACAGGATGTGAATGGAGGACAGGAAACTTTTTTTTTCTTCAGAAAGATTGCAGCTCCTGAAAGAAGCCATCAGTCTTTCTAACAGGGACTTAGATCAATAAATGGGAACTGTGTTCCCATTTATTAATCTCCAGGCTAACGGGCAGCAGCATGGGAGTGTACGGGCGTGCACACGATTGCGCGTGGGAGTGCATAACTGCACGCAGCAGCATTAGAGCAGCCTTTTGGATGTAGCAGCTACGTTCAAAAGGAGAAAGTGGTTAACAGTGCAAGAATGACAGCAATTTCAATATTCCTCTTGAATTTTGATTGGCTTTTGTAGGCTCTACCCACTTTTCTGAATATTTTTCCCAGTCACCCAGTGACCAACTGTGCAAAGTTTAAGAACCCTGCCATTAACAGTGTAAAAATTGGCTGCTGTTGACATTTTCCCAGTGAAATTTGTATTTGTCTCCGCCCCCTTTTTGTTACCTTAAAACTCAGTCACTCAATGACCAAGTTTGGGAGCTTTCAGGTTCCTGGCATCAAAATTGTGTAACTAGAAGTAGGTTATCAAAGAAATCTGGATGTTTGTGGCTCTGCCTCCTTTAGAGAATTTGAACCCCAGTCACTTAATGACTGACGGTAGCAGGCTTGGGGCCTCTGCCATTAACAGTGTAAGAATGGCAGCAGTTTAAATATTCCCCTTGAAAATCAATAGTGAATTTTGATTGGCTGTTGTAGGCTCCACACACTTTTCTAAATATTAACCCCAGTCACCCAATGGCCAACTGTGCAAAGTTTGAGAACCCTGCCATTAACAGTGTAAGAATGGCTGAAGTTTATATTTTCCTAGTGAAGTTTGTTTTTGACTCCACCCACTTTTTGTAACCTTGACACACAATCACTCAATGACCAAGTTAGTGAATTTGGACCCGATTCACCCAGTGACAGACTGTACCGGGTTTGAAGCATCTGCTATTAACAGTGTAAGAATGGCAGCAATTTAAATATTCCCCTTGAAAATCAACAGGTGAATTTTAATTGGCTGTTGTAGGCTTCACCCGCATTTCTGAATATTAATCCCAGTCACCCAGTGACCAACTGTGTCATGTTTGAGAACCCTGCCATTAACAGTGTAAGAATGGCTGCAGTTTATATTTTCCCATGTAAAAAATGTAGTTGTTGGTGCCGCCCACTTTTTCTAACCTTGACATACAGTCACACCAAGTTTATGAGCTTTGGGGTCCTTGGTATCAATAATTTGTATACTCCCATTGAAACAAAGCAAATCTGATTGGCTGTGGCTCCACCCCCTTTCTGAATTTGAACCCCAGTCAACCAGTGACCAACTGTACCAGGTTTGAGGCATCTGCTATTAACAGTGTAAGAATGGCAGCACTTTAAATTTTATGCTTGACAATCAACAGGTGAAGTTTGATTGACTGTTGTAGGCTCCACCCATTTTCCTGAATATCAGTCCAAGTCACCCAGTGGCCACCTGTGCAAAGTTTTAAAACCCTGCCATTAACAGTGTATGAATGGCTGTAATTTGTATTTTCCAAGTGATTTTTTTTGGCTCCACCCACATTTTGTAACCTGGACACACAGTCACTCAATGACCAAGTTTGTGACCTTTTAGGTTCCTGGCATCATAACTGTGTGAATGGAAGCAGTTTATCCTCCAAGGAAATATGATTGGATGTTTGTGGCCCCGCCCCTTTAGTGAATTTGAACCCCAGTCACCCAATGACCGACTGTAGCAAGTTTGAAGCCTCTGCCATTAACAGTGTAAGAATGGCAGCAGGGTAAATATTCCCCTTGAAAATTAATGGATGAATTTTGATTGGCTGTTGTAGGCTCCACCCACTTCCCTAAATCTTAATCTCATTCACCCAGTGACCAAGTGTGGCAAGTTTAAAAAAACTGCAATTAACAGTATAAAGAATGACTGCAGTTTACATTTTCCCATTGAAAATGAATGGCTGAATGTTGATTGACTGTTTTATGCTCCGCCCACTTTTCCTGGAATTGTCACCTCGGTCACCAAGTGACCAACTGTGCCAAGTGTGGGGACTCTGGCTTGATTACTGTGAGAAAGGCAGCCTTTTACATTTTTTCCATTGATATGAATGGGTGAAATCTGATTTGCTGTTTGTAGCTCCGCCCAGGTGTGCAGGGGGGACGCAAGACCCCCAGAACATATCATCCCAGGTAGTAAGGGATCTGTGTATCAAGTTTCGTTCAAATCGGTCAAGCCGTTTTCGCGTGATCGCGGCACATACACACACACACACATATACACACACACACACACACACACACGCACGCACGCACATCCAAATAGATAGATAGATAGATGAATAGATAGATAGATAGATAGATAGATAGATAGATAGATAGATAGATAGATAGATAGATAGATAGACTATAAGCCCATCCAGCCACAAAATTACCAAAAGGCACATACACACACACACATATACACACACACACACACACACACACACACACACACACATCCAAATAGATAGATAGATAGATAGATAGATAGATAGATAGATAGATAGATAGATAGATAGATAGATAGACTATAAGCCCATCCAGCCACAAAATTACCAAAAGGCCTGCATTTCCATCAGAGGCGTAGTTATGGGTGGGCAAGGGGGAACGTATGTCCCCGGGTGCAGCACTGTGAGGGTGATCAGCAGGGCCACTGCACCCTGAGAGGTGGCTCACTGGCTGCCCCTAACTGCCCCCGCTTCTCTGCCTCCCGCTGCAGAGGAGTGTAGAAGAGTTATCAGCAGAAAAAGTGGGGTAGATCTGGATATCTATAGGGGGAAGGGGACACATCTGGCTATCTAAACAGCATTTGTACATTTGACTCCACCCATGACCACAAACACATTCTGATGTGTGGCCACACCCATTTTGTTTGGGGGAAAGAGCTGTCTTTGTCCCCGGGTGCTGAAAACCCTAGCTGCGCCTCAGGTTTCCATTCTCTCACTATTGCCTTACAGACTCTCCTCTATACACAACATTTTCATCTCACCCTTTTAAGGTCAGGTCACACCAGTGGCATAGCAATAGGGGGTGCAGCGATACTAGCAACCGCATTGGGGCCCTTGGGCCAGAGGGGCCCCATGGGGCTCTTCCTCAACCAAAGTATTAGCTGTTTATTGGTCCTGTGCTGGTAATAATCACTTCTATAGATGCTTTGAATAGTAGTAATTATTAACACACTGTTCCCCACCCCCTTTTTGCACCTCTAATACTGGATGACCATGGCAGGTTTTAGTGCGCCGTATCAAGTGTTACATATACAGTGCTTGGGTAGGCCCCATGTAAAAGTCGCACCGGGGCCCATAGCTCCATAGCTACGCCACTGGGTCACACCCTCCTTTCATGGGATTCCCCTCCCTCCCCATGGAGACACTCCCCCCATGTACAACACAATCTTTCAGATTCCTTACCTATAACTTGCCACACTGTCCCTTTTTATTTGCACTGCTCCTTTCCAGGTATCAATACTCTCTAGGGGCTTGATTCACTAAAGAGTGTTAACACAGTTGTGCTAACTGCCTAAAAGCTTTGCACGTGCAAACTAGGGTGCTAAGTAGTTTGCACGGCAAAGCTGTTACTGTTCGCGTGCTATTTTAGTGTGCGTAAAACTTTGTGCACGTAAAGTTTTACACACACTACTTCGCATGCAAAATCAGCTGCTTTGCATGCAAAGTATGCTCATCACACTACTTAGCACATGAAGCAGCTGATTTTGCACGCAAAATAGTGCGCATAAAACTTTATGCATTATCACGCGAAGAGGCAGTTTGCACGTGATAAGCGGCTATTCACTGGCGTGCTTTTGTGAAACAAGCCCTATGTCTCCTTTTTCTCAGTTCTCAGCCTGCTTTCCCTTCATCATGCCCATGATCAGGGCCGGCCCGCTCATGAGGCGGGGTGAAACTTTTGCCTCAGGCGGCAAATTTCTAGGGGCGGCATCCGCCCATCGGTGGGTGCGGGGAGCCGGCCGCCCAGCTGGAGGGGTAGCGGGCAGGAGGGGGGTATTGGGCCTAGCGGCGGGGAGGGGGTCAGACCCCCCTACCTCGCCTGGGGCCCCCGTCCTCTGCTCCCCTCCAGCCTTAAATAGATAAGAAGCGCAACTCGTAAGAGGCAGTGGGTGGGGAGGACTCACCTCTTCCTCGCTCGATCCAGCGTGCGCTCCACTGACGTCACTTCCTGCAACGCCGCTCACTGTATTGTAAGTGGACGGCGCTGCAGGAAGGGACGTCAGTGCAGCGCACTAGGCCCAATACCCCCGCCGCTAGGCCCAATACCCCCGTCCTGCCCGATACCCCTCCAGCTCGGCGGCGGTGGTCCACGGAGGGGGGGGCGGCGGAAATCATTTTTTTTCCTCAGGCGGCAGAAAGTCTAGGGCCGGCCCTGCCCATGATGATAATGGTGATGCAAGTATGACTGAGGATGATGGTGCACAGGTAGTAATCAAGTAATACTGATGATCTATCCTGCAGGTACACGGAGCTGCAAGGCACTGCTGGACGGCGGTGTGATTCAGTCCGGCTGGTACACCATATATCCAGATGGGATGAGGCCTCTGAAGGTTCTGTGTGACATGGACACCGATGGCGGAGGATGGATAGTAAGTGGGTGGAGACAGAGGAATGGGTGGAGACAGAGGAACATGTGACTTATTGGTGGAAGAGGGAAATGATGTGTGACTTGCAAAGGAGCTCCTCAGGTTTGAAAATTGCATGTAAAGGGTGGAGCTACAGATGTGGGTGGTCAGCTGGAGCCAAATCTGTTGGATTGATTTGCTTGTTTTTACATAGAATATATGAGTGATCTTCTTTTAAAATGTTAGATTAACTACCTTAAGAGCGCCTCACGCTAATGGGCGTGACCGCGGCGGCAGCCCCAGGATGCCAATTAGCGTCCTGGGGCCGGCTACTGCGGAGGCTGCACGCATCTGCTGCTTGGAAGGGAGAGCTCCACCCTGCCTTCAGTCTCCGAGCAGCAATTAATCTTCGGGAGACCGTAAGACGGCAAAACCGCCATCTATTCACTAAGAACAGCACTGCGATTCACAGAAGAGCTGTATTTGGGACAGCCCTGTGACATGGCTGTCCCCTCCATTGGCTCAGAAGTGATCAGCTCTGTCATAGGCAGAAGGCCAGTGATTGGCTGGCGGGGAGAGGGGGGGGGGGCAGGGTTGAAAACAAAAATACATAAACAGTGAAATGTATTATAAAAATAACATAAATATTTACAAAAATAAAAAAATAAAATGAACATCTAAGGGGCATTCAGACCCCACTAACAGAGAGCTCTGTTGGTGGGGAGAAAAGTGTGTGTGGGGGAGAATCACTTGTGTGCTGAGTTGTAAGGCCCTGCAGCTTGGCCTTAAAGCTGCAGTGGCCCATTTGTGGCCTGGTCTTTAGAGGGGTTTAACACTGTGGTCCTCAAGTAGTTAAAAGTACATGTTTACACTGAGAAGCTCCTTCAGTTACAAAGTGAAGCATATGATTTTTATAAGATATTTACAGAAGTTTTATCCAACTGCCTGGTTGTCTGAGGGACTGAGGAGAATTGCTAAACGATATAAGCTGTCTTATAATTAAGACGGCTGTTAACGAGCTGAGAAATATCTCAAGGATGTAGGCCTCGGGTCTCACCTGGAATCGAAACAGATTATGCATGCATAATGGAGAGTCTCACACCAAAGGTTAATTGTATAGTGCTCTGCCCCAGAGGAGGACGAGAAGAGCTTTTATTAAGCTTATGTCATAATGTAATCACATGTTAATATGACATATAGAATGGGCTGTATTAAGATATGCATAGCACATATAAAAGAATAATTGCTGAACATGCTAGATTAATGTTAGATTGTCTATTGGTTAGTGAAATCTGCAGGTATAAGCATTCTTCGGCTGAATATTGTCTCGTGGTAAAGTCACGGGTGCATCTTGGCATCTTTGTGATGTCTGGTTTCATCAATCTGCAAGCTAAGGATCTTGTCTGGTGATCCGGCTGAAAGTAGCAAAACAGTACAGTACAACAATGCAATAGCAACAGAATTACAACCAAGCAAAAAGCAATACAGTACAATAAAATCCAACAGATTGCTACAGATTGTGCAAAGTGCGTCTAGTGCGATCAAGTTCTATCCAACAACCAACTTGTAGGGAGGACAGGTTGTTGAGTGGAGAGGGAGTGTGAGAAGAGAGTTCAGAGATTGGACAGCTGAGGGGAAGAAGCTGTTCTTGTGCCTTGAAGTCCTGGTGGCAATGGACCGAAACCTTCGGCCTGAACGGAGGCAACTGAAAAAGAAAGAGCCGGGGTGTGAGGGATCGTTGGCGATCCTCAAAGCTCTGAAATGCAACCTCGTATTTTAGAGGAGGTCCAGAGGGGGGAGTAGTCTCCCAATTATACTCTCAGCTGATCTGATGATCCTCTGTAGTTTATCCCTGAGGAACCAGCGTACCAGACCAGGATTGATGAGCACAGGACTGTTTTGAGTGTGGCGGAGTAGAAACTCATCAGGCGTTTCTGGGACATACCCATAGGCGTAACAATAGGGCCTGCAGCCCCTGATCCCACGGGGGGGGGGGGGCGTTTTGTGGGGGCTGGAGGGGTGGCAGCATGAGGGGAAAGCCTCACCTCGGGGCTCCCCCCTCTGCGCTCCCCTCCAGCTAGTTACAGTTTGGGCAGTGGGCAGCGGGCAGCGGCGGCAAGATGAGTGACTTTCAAAAGTGACGTCAGCCGCTAGAGCGAGGAGTATGCAGTGGAACGCAAGGAAGAAGGTATGTATCAGCCTGCCGCTGCCCGCTGCCCATTGGCCAAACTGTAACTAGCTGGAGGAGAGTACAGAGGGGAGAGCCCCAAGTTGAGGGAGAGGGGGGGAACTTCCCCTCTCCCCGCTGACTGTGGCCAAGGCTTTCCCCTCATGCTGCCACCCCTCCAGCCCCCACAAAACGGCCCCGAGCAGGCCCCAGGGAGGGGGGGGGGGGCGCAATGGAATTCTGCAGGGGGGCCCGTTGGGGCCTAGTTACACCCCTGGACATACCAAACTTCTTCAGTTTGTGGAGGAAAAATAGCCTCTGCTGCACTTTTCTCTGAGTGGAGGTGGTGTTGGTCTTCCAAGTCAGGTCCTTGGAGATTGTAGTGCCCAAGAGGAATGCCAAAGGGAACTATTTCAACTTCTGTGCTGTCAAAGCAGATTGGGGGTGGAGGGTGGCCTGTTTCTTAAAGTCTACAACCATCTCAACAGTTTTTGTGGTATTAAGGACCAGGCCATTTTCCTTTCACCAGAGGCAAATTCTCTCAACCTGGTGGCAGTTAGAGATGGCTCAAACCTTAGATTTTGGGTACGCGAGTCGCAAACATGAACCTCCGCAAAAGATTGTGAACCGGCGAACTCAGCGAACTGCAATAGACTTCAATGGGCAAGCGAACTTGAAAAACTACAAACACTGTTTCTGGTGATGGAAGTGATGGAAAAGATGTTTCAAGGGGTCTAACACCTGGAGGGGGGCATGGCGGAGTGGGATACACGCCAAAAGTCCCAGGAAAAATTACGGATTTGATGCAGAGCAGGGTTATAATTCCCAAGAGGCAGAAATCACATTGCATTCCTAAATTGGAGGCATAAAGTGCTTGAAAACATCTTTCGTGTGAATACAGGGATCACCAGGTAGTGTAAGTAGTGTACTGCTTCACACTGACACACCAAACTCACTGTGTAACGCACTGCAAACAGCTGTTTGTGTAGTGATGGCTGTGCTGGACTAGTGCGCACGATGGCAAAAGTGCAGGAGATGGCGGTTTTCAAGCCCCTATGGTTGGGCTGAGGTAGCTCAATGACAGAACAACAGTGACTGTCCAGCTGATCGAATTTGGTCTGTCCACAATGAAGCAACGACCTTGTTATCTTGGGTGTGCCCCCAACACACTCATATAGGTCATTGCTTCATTGTGATATGCAAGCCTCTTCACGGCAAGATAACGATCACGAAGGGGAATTGACACATGTGCATGCTTTTTGTTTTGTTGTTGCAGCCGCAGTGCAGCCAGAAAAAACAGGCAGGCATGTACACGCACCAGAAAAAAAAATATTCTTTTTGTTATTCTTTTTGCTAGCAGCGCCTTAAAAATTCAGGACTCCACCTGAACTCCTAGACCCTGTTGGTGGTAGCGAAGAAAGCAGTCAAGCAGCCTGCATGCAGAGATGTTGTGTGGGGACTGACTTAGTCTTGGGGCACGCAGTCACACGGCATGCAGGAAGAGATACTGTATGGGGACATCTCCGCCACTTTGTGCTTATACCGAGGGTCTAGTAGTGTTGCCACCCAGTACAGTTCAACCCCCTTGAGTTTTTTTATACGGGGGTCCCTCAACAGGCTGGACAGCATGAAAGACCCCATCTGCACAAAGTCGGATGCCGACCTACTAGCCATCTCCTCTTGCTCTTGCTCAGTGATGTCAGGTAAGTTCTCCTCCTCCCCCCAGCCACGAACAATACCATTGGAAAGGTGAGCAGCACAAGCCCCCTGTGATGCCTGCTGCGGTTCTTCTTCTGCCTCCAACTAAAAAAAAAACACCTTCCTTGTCTGACTCCTCTTCCACAGATGACTCCTCCTCCTTCCCCTCTTGCCCCCTCCTCTGTGCTGCCGCATTTGTTGATGAAACATCTGGTTCTGCTGATGATTGTTCCCACTCTTTCTCCTCTTCCTGTTCACGCTCCTCCACAGCTTGATCCACCACTCTACACACAACGTGCTCCCCAGAGACTGACATTTCGCCGTAGCTATACAGATATACAGCTATTATGCAGGAGAACAGAGGCGCCAAAAGGATAAAAGGAAGCTAAATGAGCTTAAAAACCAAATTCTTGGTAAATAGAGGAGATAGTGGTGGACTTACCTCCTCCAAGTAGACACACAACGACTGTAGTAAACACAGTCAATATATTTTATTTATGAACTCCAAATATGCAACGCGTTTCGCAGGTTTGATCCCGCTTCATCAGGCAATAACAACGGAGCAATAGCATATGTGGTCAGTAGAAGAGCCAGGCACCTACAGCTATACAGGCTTTCTCCTGTTGTAGCAGGCAGTCAATTATGAGGAGCATTGAATTCCAGCGAGTAGGGCTATTGCAAATCAATCGCCTCACCGGCAAGTTGTTTCTCTGCTTAATATCGGCCAAGTGCCCAATAGCTGTGCAGGAATGCCTGAAATGCCCACACACCTTCCTGGACTGCTTCAAAACCTCCTGTAAGCCGGGGTACTTACACACAAATCTTTGGATTATAAGATTAAGCACATGTGCCATGCAGGGTACATGTGTCAACTTTCCCAAACTCAAAGCCGACAAGAGATTGCTGCCGTTGTCACACACCACGTTGCCGATCTCCAGTTGGTGCGGGGTCAGCCACTGATCCACCTGTTTGTTCAGAGCAGCCAGTAGAGCTGCTCCAGTGTGACTCTGACTCTCGGCTTTGAGGCAAGACATGTCCAAGATGGCGTGACACCGTTGTACCTGGCACGCAACACAGGCCCTGGGGATAGAGATGAGCGTAATGGAGCAATTACGATTTCGCGAAATTTCGCGTAATTAGTGTAATTACGTTTATGGCCGTAAGTACATAATCGTAATGAAGAAGGATTTCGCGAAATTTCGCGTAAGCATAATTTTCGCGTAATTTTCGTATTGCAACTGGTATTACGAAATTAATGCGTATGGTCATGCTCCAGAAGCGGAAAAGTTGACGCATGTATCAATGTTAGGTAGCCGCCGATTTTAAGGGTTAATAGCAAAGCCCCCTTAAATGCTAAGAGCCTCAGATCAGGAGGAATAAGAGGAATTTTTTTTTTTTTCAAAAAGACCTTATAGTTTTTGAGAAAATCGATGTTAAAGTTTCAAAGGAAAAATTTAAACATTTAAAAACCCGCCGACTTTAACGGTTAATAGCAAAGCCTGCTTAAAGTTTAGGAACACCAAATTCCCAGGGTATATTAAGGGGATCAGTGGGAATAAGAGGAAAAACATTTTTTTCAAAAAGACCTTATAGTTTTTGAGAAAATCGATTTTTAAGTTTCAAGGGCGAAAATGTCTTTTAAATGCAGAAAATGTCAGGTTTTTTTGCACAGGTAACAATAGTGTATTATTTTCATAGATTCCCCCAAGTGGGAAGAGTTTTAATTACTTCGTTCTGAGTGTGGGAAATATAAAAAAAAAACGACGTGGGGTCCCCCCTCCCAGACCTCTTTAACCCCTTGTCCCCCATGCAGGCTGGGATAGCCAGAATGCGGAGCACCGGCCGCGTGGGGCTCCGCACCCTGACTATACCAGCCCGCATGGTCCATGGATTGGGGGGTCTTGGAAGGGGAGGGGCAGCCAAGCTTCTGCACATGTGGGTGACATGTGGGTGACATGTGGGAGAGGCGGGGAGGGCAGCGGGAGCTGCGGGGACTTAGCGTCCTGCACGGACCCGACAGAGCTCTGAGCTATATAGCTCAGAGCTCTGAGAAGCTCAAAAACTATAAGGTCTTTTTGAAAAAAAAATTTTTCCTCTTATTCCTTCTGGTCTCCTTATTATATTCTCCAAATTTGAGGCTCTTAGCACTTAAGGGGGCTTTGCTATTAACCCTTAAAGTCGGCGGCTACCTAACATTGATCCATGCGTCAACTTTTCCACTTGGCAGCATGACCTTACGCATTAATTGGTAGTAGGAATTTACGCGTAAGCCTATAATGTAACAACCTGAATTACGGTATTCTTACGCGTAATTGCGTAAGGGCAATACGTAATTACAGACATGTACCGAAATTGAATGTCTATGCCGTAAGCGAAATTTCGTAATGCGTAATAGCGTAAGCGTAGTTTTTTCCATTACGACCAGCACTGGGGAAGAGACAAGACAGATGTTTGCCCACAAACTCTCCAGGCAAGCTCTGCATCATGCTGTGTATAGTTACCAGCTTGCCTGCCCTCTAATTGCACTTTTATCAGCTAGCCTTGTGTTTCACATTGCCTTACAACAACAAACCTGAATACACCAGACACCAGACCAGCCCTAAATCACTGAATGAAAGGCAGCCTCGGGGGAGATGGCCCCCCTTCCCCCCCTGGCCAGTGTGGGTCTGCCCAGGGCCGGCGCTACCATTAAGGCAAAGGAGGCAGCTGCCCCAGGGCCCCAGAGCTTGTAGGGGCCCCCAGTGGCTACAAGAGGAAAAAAAAATCGATTTTAAAGTTTCAAAGGAAAAAAAATACACATTTAAAAACCTGCTGACTTTAATAGTTAATAGCAAATCCACCTTAAATTCTAGAAACCCTAAAATTGCAGGATATGTTAATGAGATCATTAGGAATAAGAGGAAAAAACTATTTTTCAAAAAGACCTTATAGTTTTTGAGAAAATCGATTTTAAAGTTTCGAAGGAAAAAAGTATACTTTTAAATGCGGTAAATGTCACTTTTAGTAGCAAACCTAACGGTAGTGTAATTTTACATGCATCAAACGAAAGCGCAATAAATTTCCTGACGGGGTTTCCAGGGGGTCTATACGCAGCCGCAGCGCTTTGGCCAGGGATCGCTATACAGCCGCAATATGGCTGTATGAAGATCCCTGGTATTTTTTCCTATTTTCCCAATTTTTTTTTTTATGTTTAGAGAGTGTGGGAATTTTTTTTTTTTTTAATTATGTGGGGTCCCCCCTCCTGAAACTTTTTAACCCCTTGTCCCCCATGCAGGCTGGGATAGCCAGAATGTGGAGCTCCGACCGATTGGGACTTCACACCCTGACTATACCAGCTGTAAAAAAGGTCCCCTAATGCCGATTTTTGTTTCGGGGTATATGTTGGGGGGGCCCCCCAGGTTTATTTTGCCCTGGGGCCCCATTGTTGCTTAAACCGGCCCTGGGTCTGCCTGCCACTGCAGCTGAGCTGAACATGCAGGCATATGGGAACAGTCTGAAAGACCACCTGGGGGGCCCAGCAGAGGTCAGAGGCCCCGGGGCATTTGCCCCTTTTGCCTCTATGGTAGCGCCGGCTCTGACTCGGTATATGCAGTGATGAGGTGGGTTCACTGAACAAAACAGCTACATATATGCAGTGATGAGGTGGGTTCACTGAACAAAACAGCTAGGTATATGCAGTGATGAGGTGGGTTCACTGAACAAAACAGCTAGGTATATGCAGTGATGAGGTGGGTTCACTCAACACAAAACAGCTAGGTATATGCAGTGATGAGGTGGGTTCACTGAACACAACAGGTAGGTATATGCAGTGATGAGGTGGGTGCACTGAACACAACAGGTAGGTATATGCAGTGATTAGGTGGGTGCACTGAACACAACAGGTAGGTATATGCAGTGATAAGGTGGGTGCACTGAACACAACAGGTAGGTATATGCAGTGATGAGGTGGGTTCACTGAACACAACAGGTAGGTATATGCAGTACTGGGTATTACAATGTGCACCTGTACACAGGTAGTCACTGAATGTGCTAGGCCAGGCTGGCAGTGGCACACACACAGTATGAATTATCAAGGCTGTCTATAATGCAACACAAGTGTCAGTGACACACAGAAAAAAAAAATCACAAGAACAGGATTAGCTCTCAAAAGAGCTGTCGTCGGGTGCTAGTATAGCAATAAGAATCAGCCAGGAGCAAGCTAACAAGCCAAGAGCCTAACTAATCTTTCCCTAGGAGAAACAGTCTGCAGCAGCTCGCCCTACTCTCACTATAGCAGGCACACGAGTGAGTGTAATGGCCAGTGCTCCCTGCCCTATATACAGGGGGGAGTGGCTCCAGGAGTGAGTGTAGCCTGATTGGCTACAATGTGCCTGCTGACTGTGATGTAGAGGGTCAAAGTTGAACCTAATGGAGCATTATGGAGGCGAACCGAACTTCCGGGAAAGTTCGCCTTCGCTTGCGAAGGCGAACCACCCAAAGTTCATCTGGAACCGTTCGCATGCGAACCATTCGGGCCATCTCTAATACTGATGCCTAACTCAGACATACGAGGTGGTGTAACATGCTTAGCATCTTCATCTTGTAACAATAATGGCTGTGAATCAGTTAATTCCCCACCAAATCACTCCTGCAAACTCTCAAATGGAGCGGATGTAGTGCTAGTAGTAGCAGTGGTGGCTGACGGCTAAGTGTTAAGTGAGGTGCCAGAATCAGAGCAGGAGGAGGAATATATGTCATGGTTCCATGCGGAAGCTGAGGAAGATGAGGTGTTCTATGTTAAATAGTCAACTATGTCCTGACAATCTTGGGGGTTGATGGTACATGCCTTCTGAACACTCTACTTTGGTCGAGGGCCGCACAAAATCACGCTAGCATGACCTCGAACAGACCTGCTGGGGGGCCTGCCTCTTGCTCTGCCTCTGCCTGTTATTTTGTCCATATTGGGGGCATATGATGTGAAAAGTATGCACTGACTGGACTAATACAATGTGCAGTCACAGATGCAGTGAAAGGTATGCACTGACTGCTGGTATAATACAATGTGCAGTCACAGAGATGCAGTGAATAGAGATGGCCCAAATGGTTTGACTACAAACTTATTTGTGCGAACATCGCTGGTTCGCGTTGAAACGGGAACTTTATGGTGAGTTCGACCCGCCCCTCAAGCTTGACCCTCTACCTCAAAGTCAGCAGACACATGGTAGCCAATCAGGCTACATTCCCTCCCGGAGCCCCCCCCCCCCCCCCCCCCCTTATATAAGGCAGATGCATCGGCCATTTTCCTCACTCAGTGTTGCTGCAGTAATTAGAGAAGGGAGAGGTGCTGCAGAGAGACATAGGGAAAGCTTAGTTAGGCTAAAGTTAGGCTTGTTATCTTGCTCCTTTCTGATACTTATTGCTAAAAAGCACCCCACAACAGCTCTTTTGAGAGCTAATCTTGTTCTTGTGGTCTGTTTTTTTTTTTTTTTGTGGCCCACTGACACTTGCATATACAGCCCTGTCTGTTAGTCGCAGCTGGCCCAGCACATTCAGTGACTACCTTTTCACTGCACGTGTGTGACACCTGCACATTTGTAATACCAATCTGACCGTCCATACCTGTTCACGGTACCTGTTTGTGTTACAGGCAGCTGCACATTGTATTGATACCAGTCACTGCATGCCTGTTCAGTGCACTTGCATAACAGCACGCAGTGTTATATTATATAGCAGTCACTGCATACCTGTTCATGGTACCTGTGTGTGTGACAGCTGCACATTTGTAATACTAGTCACTGCATACCTGCTCACGGTACCTGCATGTGTGTGACAGCTGCACATTTGTAACACTAGTCACTGCATACCTGTTCATGGTACCTGTGTGTGTGACAGCTGCACATTGTATTGATACCAGTCACTGCATACCTGTTCAGTGCACCTGCAGTGTTATATTTTATAGCAGTCACTGCATACCTGTTCATGGGACCTGTGTGACTGCACATTGTATTAGTCAAGTCAGTGCATACCTTTCACTTCATCCCCCCCAATATGGGCAAAACAGGCAGAGGCAGGCCGCCCGGCAGGTCTGTTCAAAGTCAGGCTGTTGTGATTTTGTGCGGCCCTGGACCAAAGTACAGTTTTCAGAAGGCATGTGCCATCAACCCCCAAGATTGTCAGGACATAGTTGACTATTTAGCACAGAACACCTCATCTTAATCACGGAACCGTGACATATCTTCCTCCTCCTGCTCTTATTCTGGCACCCAACTTAACTGGATCAGTGAATAATGGCGCACAGCGCCTATGCATATAAATGGGGCCGCATTAAAAAGATACGCTTATCGCTATTTATCGTTAGTACTGCATAATAATGGCGCACAGGGAAAAAATAAGAAAAACGGCACACACTAACGTGATTTATCAATAGTGGCACACACTAACGTTATTTATCAATAGTGCCGTTCATTTGCCAAACAGCAGACGTTATTGCCCACAGTAACGTTATTTATCAATAGCGCCCTACATAAGCCAAACTGCAGAAGTTATTTAACGGCAAAAAGGTGAATGGATTTAATGTAACACTGTCAAGGTTAGGGTTAGGCACCATCAGGGGGGTCTTAGGGTTAGGCACCATCAGGGGGGTCTTAGGGTTAGGCACCACCAGGGGGGTCTTAGGGTTAGGCACCACCAGGGGGTGGTTAGGGTTAGGCACCACCAGGGGGGTGGTTAGGGTTAGGCACCACCAGGGGGGTGGTTGGGGTTAGGCACCACCAGGGGGTGGTTAGGGTTAGGCACCACCAGGGGGTGGTTAGTGTTAGGCACCACCAGGGGGGTGGTTAGGGTTAGGCACCTCCAGTGGGGTGGTTAGGGTTAGGCACCACCAGGGGGGTGGTTAGGGTTAGGCACCACCAGAGGGGTGGTTAGGGTTAGGCACCACCAGGGGGGTTGTTAGGGATAGGCACCACCAGGGGGGCTTTAGGGGTTAGGGATAGGTACAAAGAGGGTTCTGTGTGTTAACGCTAAATAACGATAAGGCTTTAACGTTAAATAACAATAAGGCTTTAACGTTAAATAGCGATAAGTGGCAAACGGATTAGCGGCAACACCGTGCGCCATTATTCGCAGGCGCCATTTTCAGATGGATCCCAACTTAACACTCAGCCAACTGCCACCACCAAAGTGCCATTATCCCAGGGCTCAGCAGTGAGGAATTTTTTGTGTGTGTCTGCCTCAGATGAGAGCAATGTCATCTGTACTCTCTGCCACCAAAATTTGAGCCATGGAAAGACCAAGACCCATGTAGCGACAACTTCCTTACAAAGGCACATGATGACAAAGCACAAACTGCAATGGGATGACCACCTGAGAAAAAGCAGCACACAAGAGCATAGCCACACACACAACAGTGGAAGATACCAGGCCGCAATTATTTCTCAAAAAAGCAATGCCCAAACTGTACCGTGAAGTTGAAAGGCAAGTGGTGTAATCTCTGGCACACAGCGTTGGGTCAAGAGTCCATCTGACCACGTGGTCTGCAAAGCATGGTCAGGCCTGCCCGAAAACTAAGTCAGTCCCCACACACAGCGTCGCTGCCTGCACACCGTATGACTGGCTACCCCAAGACTAAGTCGGTAACCAGTCCCCACACAGCATCTCTGCCTGCAGGCCTCTTGACTGCCTTCTCAGCCACCACCAACAGGGTCCAGGAGTCCAGGTGGATTCCTGAATTTTTAAGGCCGTTGCTAGCAGCGGCTGCTATAATAATTTTTTCTGGTGCGTGTACATGCCTGCCTAATTTTTCTGACTGCACTGCAGCTGCAACAACAAAACAAAAGGCACGTCAATTCCCCTTTGTGATCATTACCTTGCTGCGGTGAAGGGGCTTGCGTATCACAATGAAGCAATGACCGCCGGCTATATGAAAGTGTTGGGGGGAACACCCAAGATATTAAGGTCATTGCTTCATTGTGGACAGACCAAATTTGATCAGCTGCAGGGGCAAATCCAGGATTTTCAAGGGGGGGGGGGGATTCCTGAAAGGCCCAGTATAGATTAGATAGGTAAATGCCTCCAGTATAGATTAGCTAGGTATATGCCCCCAGTATAAATTAGATAGGTATATGCCCAGTATAGGTTAGATAGGTATATTCCTAGTATAGATTTAGATAGGTATATGCCCCCAGTATAGATTAGATAGGTATATGTTCCCCAGTATAGGTTAGATAGGTATATGCCCCCAGTATAGATTAGATAGGTATATGTTCCCCAGTATAGGTTAGATAGGTATATGTCCCCCAGTATAGATTAGATAGGTATATGCCCCAGTATAGGTTAGATAGGCATATGCCCAGTATAGATTAGATAGGCATATGTCCCCCAGTATAAGTTAGATAGGTATATGTCCCCCAGTATAGGTTAGATAGGTATATGTCCCCCAGAATAGGTTAGATAGGTATATGCCTCCAGTATAGATTAGATAGGTATATGCCCCAGTATAGGTTAGATAGGTATATGCCCAGTATAGGTTAGATAGTTATATGCCCAGTATAGGTTAGATAGGTATATGTCCAGTATATCTTAGATAGGCATATGTCCCCCAGTATAAGTTAGATAGGTATATGTCCCCCAGTATAAGTTAGATAGGTATATGTCCCCCAGTATAGGTTAGATAGGTATATGTCCCCCAGTATAGGTTAGATAGGTATATGCCTCCAGTATAGATTAGATAGGTATATGACCCAGTATAGGTTAGATAGGTATATGCCCAGTATAGGTTAGATAGGTATATACCTCCAGTATAGATTCAATAGGAATATGCCCCCAGTATAGATTAGATAGGTATATGACCCAGTATAGGTTAGATAGGTATATGCCCAGTATAGGTTAGATAGGTATATGCCCAGTACAGGTTAGATAGGCATATGTCCCCCAGTATAAGTTAGATAGGTATATGTCCTCAATATAAGTTAGATAGGTATATGTCCCCCAGTATAGGTTAGATAGGTATATGCCTCCAGTATAGATTAGATAGGTATATGCCCCAGTATAGGTTAGATAGGTATATGCCCCAGTATAGGTTAGATAGGTATATGCCCAGTATAGGTTAGATAGGTATATGCCCAGTATAGATTAGATAGGCATACGTCCCCCAGTATAAGTTACATAGGTATATGTCCCCCAGTATAAGTTAGATAGGTGTATGTTCCCCAGTATAAATTAGATAGGTATATGCCCCCAGTATAAATTAGATAGGTTAGGTGGGGGGAGCGGGGAGAGCTGCGGGGAGAGAGGAGTTTCCACTTACCTGTCTTCATCCTGCACGCAGCTTCTATCTTCAGCCTCTCCCGGCACGCGTCGCATCAGTAAGAGCTCCCCCTGTGATGACATGCGGTTACGTCATCACTGGGGGCGCTGTTACCATAGTGACAGACGCCGGCCAGGACAGGAAGTACATAGAAGCTGCGCAGGATCCAGGCACCGTAAGTGGAAAGTCTTCTCTCTCCCCGCAGCTCTGCCTGGTGCTCGTACGCCCGCTGCCACCCGCCAGCAGCAAGCGAGGCCCCCCGCAACGTGAGGCCTGCTCATACAGACCCTCGCTGCACACACCCCACTTCCGGTCTCCGTGCAGGGGGGGTGTTCCAGAAACCCGGAACACCCCCTTCCGTGCGCCAGTGAGCTGGACAGTCACTGCTGTTCTATCATTGAACTACCACAGCCCGGCAACAATATGGGCTTGAAAACCGCCATGGCCTGCACTCTCACCATGATGCGCACCAGTCCAGCATGGCCGTCACTACACAAACAGCTGTTTGCGGTGCATTACATGGTGAGTTTGGTGTGTCAGTGTGAAGCAGTACACTAATTACACTCCCTGATTGATGTATACACATGCAAGATGTTTTAAAGCACTTTGTGCCTCTAATTTAGCATTGCAATGTGATTTCTGCCCTTAAAACGCTGCTGTGCATCAAATCCAGATTTTTCCCCGGGACTTTTGGTATGTATCCCACTCCACCATGCAAAACTCCAGGTGTTAGACCCCTTGAAACATCTTTTCCATCACTTTTGTGGCCAGCATAAATGTTTTTAGTTTTCATAGTTCGCCTCCCCATTGAAGTCTATTGCGGTTCGCGAAGTTCGCGCGAACCCGAACTTTTGCGGAAGTTTGTGTTTGAGGTTTGTGAACCTAAAATTGGAGGTTCGAGCATCTCAAGCAGTGAAAGGTGTGCATGGACTGGTATAATATTACAATGTGCAGACACACAGATGCAGTGAAAGGTATGCACTGACTGCTGGTATAATACAATGTGCAGTCACAGAGATATGATTCAAGTGAATTCAAATCCGTGATCATGATCAAGGAAACCGATTTGAATTTGCATTATTTTTCTTCTTCTTCTTCACCTCATCTTCTCTTCTTCACCTGGCTCTTCTTCTTCTTCTTCACCTGGTTGTTCTTCTCCTTTTTCTTCTTCTTCTTCCTCTTCTGTTTTCTGCTCCACCATCCTTTTCTTCATTTTCTTGTTCTTATTCTTCCTTTTGTACTCAACCTCATTTTATTTTTTCTTTCTTTTTTTTTTAAATTTTTTTATTTTTCTGCCACAGCATAGCTAAATTTAGGGCGTAATAGCTAGTGGCGCATGGCAGCAGCACCTTATTCTGTGGCCCCTGGCAGTGGAATCACAGACAGCAGAAGATAACAACAGCAGCAGCAGGAGGAGGAGGAGTAATGTGTGGCAGCAGGCAATAATAGGTCATGGCACCTAGCGGTGGTACCATGGCTGTAATTAAACAGCAGGAGGTTCCAGACAGCGGTCGTAAAGTCCACATTGTGTCCAATACTCAATTGGGACAGCACAGTTTTCAACCCAGAAACCTCAGAATTTTTTTTTTACAATGAAGTAGCTATTGTAGTGGTGTAATAGCTAGTGGCACATAGCAGCTGCACCTTATTCTGTGGACCCTGGCGGTGGGAGCACAGACAACAAGAGGTTTACTGCACCCGTAGGAGGAGGAATAACGTGTGGCAGCAGGCAAGATAATAGGCCATGGCACCTAGTGGTGGTACCACAGCTGAAATTAAGCAGCAGGGGGTTTCAGACAGCAGTCATGAAGCCCACAATTGGTACAGCACAGTTTTCAACCCAGACTCCTCAGATTTTTTTTTTTTTTACAACAGTAAAGTAGCTATTGTAGTGGCGTAATAGCTAGTGGCACATGGCAGCAGCACCTTATTATGTGGACCCTGGTAGTGGGGGCACAGACAGCAGGTGGTTAAATAAAGTAGCAGCAGCAGGAGGAGGAGTAACATGTGGCAGCAGGCAATAAAAGGCCATGGCACCTAGCGGTGCTACCACGGCTCTAAATATAACACCGAGAATACAGCAGGAGGTTCCAGAGAGTGGTCGTGAAGCCCACATTGTGTTCAATACACAATTGGGAAAGCAAAGTTTTGAACCCAAACACCTCAGAATTTTTGTTTTCTTTATGTTACAACAACAAAATATATAGCTATTGTAGTGGCGTAATAGCTAGTGGCGCATGGCAGCAACACCTTATTCTGTGGACCCTGGTGGTGGGAGCAGAGACAGTAGGAGGTAAAAGCAGCAGCAGCAGCCGCAGAAGGAGGAGGAGTAGTAACATGTGGCAGCAGGCAATATAATAGGCCATGGCACCTAGTGGTGTTACCACAGTACAAACAAAAATAAACAACCGTGAGGTTCCAGGAAGTGGTCGTACAGCTGAAGTTGTGTTGTCCCCACAGCTCGGACAACACAGTTTGCATCCCAGACATCTCAGATTTTTTTTTTTTTTTTTTTTACACAAGAACAGTAGTAGCTATTTTGATGATGTAATAGCTAGTGGCAGCAGGGCATAATTGAGTGGACCCTGGAAACACAGATAGCAGGAGGTTAAATGCAGCAGCAGCATACATGGCAGCAGGCAGCTTAAGCCATGGCACCTAGTGGTGGTACCACAGCAACTAAAAAAAAAACACAGGCCAAATTAGCAGGAGACTGAAGGTTGGTGTGCTAAAGAGATTCCCAGCCACCTCGTGTCACCCTCTCACCAACAGCAGGGACCAGGAACCTGCCTTCAATACAGGCCTGGTTGATCTTCAGGAATGTCAGCCTGTCAACAGACTCTGGGAACAGATGAGAGCACTTCTCGCTGACCACGCCATCGACCACACTGAAGCTCCTCTCGGACAGCACGATGGATGGGGGCATGCAAGGTCTTCAAGCTTCAAGGGTGAACTGTGCCAGCTCCCTCCAGATCTCCAAGTGCTTGATCCAATACTCCATGGGGTCCACAGAGGCCTCGGTGTCAAGCTCGCTAAAGGACCCTATGTAGTCTGCCAACATCCGGGTCAGGCACTGGTTCTTTTTTTTGTAACAATATTTTATTAAGTCAAAAATCAGAGTGTACAAACTTTGGTATCCAATAAAGAGAAAAAGAGAAAAAGTACAACACCACAGGACCAGGCGGGGTCCGAGACCCTTCCATGATTGTAGAAGAGGAAATACAGGCATCTTATAAACATATACAACATATCAAGTGCTAGAGGATAGAGGGCAGTAGAAGGATGGCCTATGGAAAACGATGTCATTGCAATAAGCTTATAGTAAAAGGGTAAGTAACAGATAGGCCTACGTCTCACTTTTGAACCAGAAGACTGCCCAAAATGTCATCTGTATCTCGTCCCACCATGGTGTTATTACATAGCTGCATCAGGGAGAAAGAACAAAAGAAAAAAAAAAAAAAAGTGTAGTTTGAATCACTCAAGCCTTGATATACTTGACAAGAGTGACTATGAATCATGTCTCCCCATGGCACAGAGGGAGCTTCTTGTTTGTCAGAGCAAGAATTAGTAAAACCTAATGGCTCTAGAATGGTAAAAGACCACTATCTTTTGAGGTGTCTAGCCAATTGGTTGTCCAGTTGGTTGTCCAGTTGAGGGCCCCTTGTCTATATAATGAAGAAACATGTAGAGAAAAGGGGAGCAGCACCTCCAGGGTATCTAAACAATCTGTAGTTAATCAGTTTCTCATGATATTCTTATAGATTTCCTTGTCCGTGAAATCATACCATAGCTAGTGTTGGGCGAACAGTGTTCGCCACTGTTCGGGTTCTGCAGAACATCACCCTGTTCGGGTGATGTTCGAGTTCGGCCGAACACCTGACGGTGCTCGGCCAAACCGTTCGGCCACATGGCCGAACTAAGAGCGCATGGCCGAACGTTCCCCGAACGTTCGGCTAGCGCTGTGATTGGCCGAACGGGTCACGTGGTTCGGACCCGAACGCGCTCTGATTGGCCGAACGGTCACGTGGTTCGGGTAAATAAATACCCGAACCACGTCATATCTCCGCCATTTGTCTGTGGGTTTAGCTTTGGGTAGGCAGGCAGGGTAGTTCGCGCTCCAGCCACGCTAGCCAGGGTCCCCCCCAGTCATTGTGTGTCGCAGCTGGGAACAGTAGTACACCGCTCGCTCAGCCACACTATATATAGCATTGTTTACTGCCACTGTGTACCTCGCTCAGCCACACTATATAGCATTCTGTGTACTGTTCTGTGTCTGCTGGGAACAGTAGTACACCGCTCGTTCAGCCACACTATATAGCATTCTGTGTACTGTTCTGTGTCTGCTGGGAACAGTAGTACACCGCTCGTTCAGCCACACTATATAGCATTCTGTGTACTGTTCTGTGTCTGCTGGGAACAGTAGTACACCGCTCGTTCAGCCACACTATATAGCATTCTGTGTACTGTTCTCTGTCTGCTGGGAACAGTAGTACACCGCTCGTTCAGCCACACTATATAGCATTCTGTGTACTGTTCTGTGTCTGCTGGGAATAGTGGTACACCGCTCGTTCAGCCACACTATATAGCATTCTGTGTACTGTTCTGTGTCTGCTGGGAACAGTAGTACACCGCTCGTTCAGCCACACTATATAGCATTCTGTGTACTGTTCTGTGTCTGCTGGGAACAGTAGTACACCGCTTGTTCAGCCACACTATATAGCATTCTGTGTACTGTTCTGTGTCTGCTGGGAATAGTGGTACACCGCTCGTTCAGCCACACTATATAGCATTCTGTGTACTGTTCTGTGTCTGCTGGGAACAGTAGTACACCGCTCGTTCAGCCACACTATATAGCATTCTGTGTACTGTTCTGTGTCTGCTGGGAATAGTGGTACACCGCTCGTTCAGCCACACTATATAGCATTCTGTGTACTGTTCTGTGTCTGCTGGGAACAGTAGTACACCGCTCGTTCAGCCACACTATATAGCATTCTGTGTACTGTTCTGTGTCTGCTGGGAATAGTGGTACACCGCTCGTTCAGCCACACTATATAGCATTCTGTGTACTGTTCTGTGTCTGCTGGGAACAGTAGTACACCGCTCGTTCAGCCACACTATATAGCATTCTGTGTACTGTTCTGTGTCTGCTGGGAATAGTGGTACACCGCTCGTTCAGCCACACTATATAGCATTCTGTGTACTGTTCTGTGTCTGCTGGGAACAGTAGTACACCGCTCGTTCAGCCACACTATATAGCATTCTGTGTACTGTTCTGTGTCTGCTGGGAACAGTAGTACACCGCTCGTTCAGCCACACTATATAGCATTCTGTGTACTGTTCTGTGTCTGCTGGGAATAGTGGTACACCGCTCACCCGCCACTGTATAGCATTGTGCTCTGTGTCGCTGCTGGGAATAGTGGTACACCGCTCACCCGTCACTGTATAGCATTGTGCTCTGTGTCGCTGCTGGGAATAGTGGTACTGTATAGCATTTCTGTACTGCCACTGTACTGCTGCCAGTCAGCGTGTACTGTAAGGATAAGTGAAATGAGGAAGAAATCCGGTGAAAGAGGGAGGGGCAAGGGAAGAGGTGTTTCCCCTGACGGTTCACGTACAGGCCACAGGGGAGCACCCAAGAAAACCCACTCAATACCGCCCATGTTGTCCAGGACAACAACCCTCACAAATCCAAAAGAACAGGACCAGATAATTACTTGGATGACCTCTCAAGCGTCCAGCAGTGGGTTAAGCAGCACCAGCACATCACGCACGAGGTCCGAGTCCTCAGCCAGTTACAAGGAGCCAGTGGGCACAAAGCTGACACAACCGGCAGCGACACCACGCACACAACTGCCAGATAACCAGTCCGATGAATTACCTCAGGACACAATGGGGTATTCGCAGGAGCTATTCCCAGCCCAACAAACTTCCACCTTTTAAAGGTCAATGGAGGAACAGCCAGAAATGTTGTGCCTGGATTCACAACCGTGGATTCACAACCGTTAACTGTGGGAAATGCACCGCGCACTGAAATACAAGGCGAGTCCGAAGAGGACTCGGAAACCCAAATCCCAGAGCAATTTGGGCAGGAGGGGTTGCAATTGCAGGAGGTCGGCCGACAAGATCTGGAAGACGACGTTGGAGTGTGCTGCGCAGAGGTTGTTGTGGGGAGCTCTACTCCACGGCGGCGGCCCAAAATGACATATGACGAGTTTGAGGAGATGGAAGAGGAGGGTATGGACAATGTGGACAGAGACCCAGATTTTGTTTGTGAACGAGAACATCGCCGTCGTAGCAGCAGCACAGATGAGTCTGTTGAAGAACCCACTGCTGCACGAGCTCGCCTTGTGCCACAAGGTAGGCGGCGCGCAATTTCAGGCACCACAAGCGTGGAAGTTCAAGTGAGAGGCAAAAGAGGAGCAAACAGAAATCGCCAGCAAGGAGGCAGGTGCTCCAAAGTCTGGGCTTTCTTTGAAGACTGCACTGAGGATGTTACCATGGCGATTTGCAAGGTGTGCAAGACCCGCCTGAGCAGGGGGAAAAGTATTAACAACCTCTCCACCACCAGCATGAGCCGTCACATGCTATCCAAACATCCCACTCTTTGGGCAAACGCGTCAGGACAGGGTGCCAGAAACAACACTGCCTCCCTTGGGTTCACCAGACCCGCCTCAGCAGCAGCAGTAGCCCAGCCATTGCGTGGTTCACAACATTCACAAACATCAGACGACGCTGACACTGTCACTTTCCGGAGTAGTGCTCTTGAGGTCTCCCAGTGTTCTTCAAACACAACAACCAACAGCCCTTCCGTGTGCAGCGCTACGGTTCAGTTGTCTGTGTCGGAGATGTTTGAGCGCAAGAGGAAATTGCCAGCAAATGACCCCCGGGCCGTGGCAGTAACAGCCAGCATAGCCAAGCTTCTGGCCTGCGAAATGCTGCCATATCGATTGGTGGAGACAAACAGCTTCAAGGGCATGATGTCAGTGGCCATCCCACGTTACGTGGTTCCCAGCCGCTACCACTTTGCACGCTCTGCAGTGCCTGAGTTGCATGAGCACGTGGTCAGCAAAATAACCCGAAGCTTGAAGAATGCCGTTGCCTGCAAGGTTCACCTCACCACTGACACCTGGACGAGTGCGTTCGGCCAGGGTCGATACATCTCCCTTACCGCGCACTGGATGAACCTTGTGGAGCCTGGCAGCGATTCCTCACCTGCTACGGCACGGGTGTTGCCCACGCCACAAACAGCTGCACCGCCGTCCCTCACACTGGATAACAGCAGCACCTACCTCTCTGACTCCTTCTCCTCCAACGCATCTCAAAGCTGTACCTCATCCGGAAACGCTAACCCAGCAGCAGTAGGATCGTGGAAGCAGTGCAGCACAGCTGTTGGCATGCGTCAGCAAGCGTTGCTGAAGCTAATCTGCCTTGGGGATAAGCAGCACACAGGGGAGGAAATTTGGAAGGGAATAAAGGAACAGACGGATTTGTGGCTGGCACCGCTGGACCTGAAACCGGGCATGGTTGTGTGTGATAATGGGAGTAATCTCATTCGCGCTTTAAGGTTGGCTAAGCTGACACACATCCCTTGCCTGGCGCACGTGATGAACCTAGTAGTTCAGCGGTTCCTGAGGACATACCCAGGCGTGGCCGATCTTCTGTTGAAGGTGCGTCGAGTGGCCAAACATTGTAGAACTTCCAGTACTGCTTCGGGGGCACTCGCCAAGATGCAGGAGCGCTTCAATCTCCCCCACCATCGCTTGCTGTGTGATGTCCCTACGCGCTGGAATTCTACGCTGCACATGCTAGCCCGCTTTTGCGAGCAGAAGAGTGCAGTGGTCCAGTACATGACGGCGCAGTACCGAGGCGCATCCGGCCAGCTGCCAAGCTTCTGTGGAACCGATTGGGCCAACATGTTGGACCTCTGCCAAGTCCTCCAAAATTTTGAGCAATCCACGTTGCTTGTGAGCAGTGACAACTCTTCAGTCAGCATTACCATACCACTGCTGTGTTTACTGAAGAGGTCGATGTTAAAAATCAAGGAAACAGCTGTCATGATGCAACTGGGGGAATCTGAAGGAGAAAACGATCAGCGTGATGGTACCAACATCAGGCCATCCGCCTCAGGGAACGCTGGCCCCAGCAGCTATGACGAAGAAGAGGAGGAGGAACAGCTGGAGTTGGAGCAGGAGTTTCATGCCACCACTGACGAGGGCCAGAGCGGTGCACGTTGGACTTCCACAATTCAACGCGAATGGTCAGCAGAAGCAGACCAGGAGGAAGGTGACGACTATGATGCATCACAACAACTATCACAACGCTCACAAGAGGATGATGAGGATTCTGGTGGGACTCTGGCACACATGGCTCAATTCATGCTAGACTGCATTGAACGTGACCCACGCATTGTGCGCATTCTGGACAACACCAATTACTGGGTTTATACCCTTCTGGATCCACGGTACAAACACAATGTTCCAAAACTGCTTGAAGAAAGAGTCAGACAGGTCAAAATGGAAGAATACCAGCAGGCCCTTGTGGAGACTTTAGAGAGGAGATTGACATCCTCCCCCTCCTCTAGCCAGTTGTACGCAGACAGACTGACTTCCGCAAACCCAGGACGACCAGGAGGGCAGCAAACAACGCAAGCCGCAGCTAGTACCCAAAAGGGAATGGTATCGGCAGTGTCCTTGGAGTGGGAAAATTTTCTGACACCCATGCAGCAGCAGCCCACTGAACAGCAAGCGTGCAGATCCACCTCCAACACCGATCGCCTGGAGAAGATGGTCAAGGACTACATGTCAGATGACGTAGCTGTGTCTAACAATCCATCTGCACCCTTCAACTATTGGGTATCGAAGCTAGACACCTGGCACGAACTGGCAATGTACGCAATAGAGGTGCTGGCTTGCCCGGCAGCGAGCGTTATGTCGGAACGCTGTTTCAGTGCTGCCGGAGGCATCGTCACAGATCGGCGTATCCGCCTCTCCACAGAAAATGCAGACCGTCTGACTCAAATTAAAATGAATCAATCCTGGATTGGAAACGACTACGCAACACTCCAGGACCCCAACCAAGTAACATGACCAATGAACATCTGGGATGGTTTAGCGTTTCCGGTCCCTGTTTATTGAACCTCTCATCTGTATTACACTTATGACTGCATGGCGGCAAAAAGCATTGCTATATCCGCACGCTTTTTGTCCTCATGCAAGGCCTGTGTTGTTGTGTCTCAAAAAGCTTGGCCTTCTCCTCCTGCGCCTGCTCCTGTTCCATCACGTCTGCTGCTGCTGGGTTAGCATTTCCAGTCCCTGTTTATTGAACCTCTCATCTGTATTACATTTATGACTGCATGGCGGCAAAAAGCATTGCTATATCCGCACGCTTTTTGTCCTCATGCAAGGCCTGGGTTGCGTCTCAAAAAGCGTGGCCTTCTCCTCCTGCGCCTCCTCCTGTTCCATCATGTGTGCTGCTGCTGGGTTAGCGTTTCCAGTCTCTGTTTATTGAACCTCTCATCTGTATTACATTTATGACTGCATGGCGGCAAAAAGCATTGCTATATCCGCACGCTTTTTGTCCTCATGCAAGGCCTGGGTTGTTGTGTCTCAAAGCGTGGCCTTCTCCTCCTGCGCCTCCTCCTGTTCCATCACGTGTGCTCTGTGCTGCTGCTGGGTTAGCGTTACCGGTCCCTGTTTATGGAACCTCTTCTCTTTATTACATTTATGACTGCATGGCGGCAAAAAGCATTGCTGCTATATCCGCACGCTTCTTGTCCTCATGCAAGGCCTGGGTTGTTGTGTCTCAAAAAGCGTGGCCTTCTCCTCCTGCGCCTCCTCCTGTTCCATCACGTGTGCTCTGTGCTGCTGCTGGGTTAGCGTTACCGGTCCCTGTTTATTGAACCTCTTATCTTTATTACATTTATGACTGCATGGCGGTAAAAAGCATGCTATCCGCACGCTTCTTGTCCTCATGCAAGGCCTGGGTTGTTGTGTCTCAAAAAGCGTGGCCTTCTCCTCCTGCGCCTCCTCCTGTTCCATCACGTGTGCTGCTGCTGCTGCTGGGTTAGCGTTACCGGTCCCTGTTTATTGAACCTCTTATCTTTATTACATTTATGACTGCCTGGCGGTAAAAACCATGTTACCTGTGCAAAGAAACATGACATTTTCAGCATTTAAAAGACAATTTTTCCTTTGAAACTTTACAATCAATTTTCTCAAAAACTATAAGCTCTTTTTGCTAAAAATTTTTTTCCTCTTGTACCCACTCCCAAGGTGCACATACCCTGTAAATTTGGGGTATGTAGCATGTAAGGAGGCTTTACAAAGCACAAAAGTTCGGGTCCCCATTGACTTCCATTATGTTCGGAGTTCGGGTCGAACACCCGAACATCGCGGCCATGTTCGGCCTGTTCGGCCCGAACCCGAACATCTAGATGTTCGCCCAACACTAACCATAGCGCCCATGTTCTGGTAAATTTATCAGGTTTTTCCTGTTTTAAGGATATTAATTCTTCTATATCTGCTATCCTCTGGACCCTTTCTAGCCACATCTTAACAGAGGGTGGGTTTGATGATCTCCACAAAGCTGGTATGCAGGCCTTTGCTGCATTAAGGAGGTGGCAAGGGAGGGACCCTTTGTAACCTTTACCTGTACCAGGCATGAGATGGAAAAAAATAGCCTCCGGGGCCCAGGGCACGTCAAATTCTGCAATGGTTTTCACCCATTTTTGTATGGCCTTCCAAAAAGTGATTATAGGGGGGCAAGACCACCATATGTGGAGAATGTCTCCGGGGTGGGTATTGCATCTCCAACACAGTGGTGATTGGGAGTTATAGATTTTATTGAGGAGAACAGGAGTACGGTACCAGCAAGATAGGAGTTTAAAGTTGCATTCCTGTGTCGTGACGTTCATGGAGCTTTTATGGGCTAGGTTACATACTTTCATCCATTCCTCTCCATCAATTGATCTACCTAAAATGTTTTCCCATTTTTCTAAGAAAAGAAAGGGAGGTGAGGCATTTCCTAATATTAAGTCTAGGTACAATTTGGACAGTAAATGTCTCTGGGGATTTGCCTGTATGCACATGGATTCTAAAGGTGTAAGAGTTCTAGTGTAGATATCTTTAGAGACAAGCGTACCTATGTAGCTGTGAATTTGTAGGTAGGCCCAGAAAGGTATTGGCTCATCCAGGTCAGCATTAAGGACAGCAAAAGGTTTCATTAGAGGAACCTGTACCCCGGTTAGGAAGTCTTTTATAAACAAATCTGAAAGGGAGGGGTGATTCTTGAGGAATTTCAGCTGCTCACCAGGAGGAAATGCTTTGTTCATTCTAATTGAGGATAATGGGCCTGGTACTGAGGAAAGTTTTGAGGAAGAAAGTATTGAGTGAAATTTTTGAAAAATTGGAGCTAGTATGGGGTGGTTAGATAGATCTAATAATAACGGTTTAGATATGTCTGAGGGTTTTGTCCACGTTAGCCATTTGAGAGAAACATTGAGGCTTTCATTCTCTAATGTGACCCAGTCTTTTGAGTCAGCATTACAGTGCCAGTCTACTACTCTGGAGAGGAGGGAGGCATGATGGTAGTGTGTCAAGTCTGGCAGGCCTAATCCGCCTTTAGGTTTAGGGTATGTGAGTTTGTGATGATGAAGTCTAGGGGGTTTGCCCGCCCAAACAAATTTCACTAATGATTTCTGCATTTGCCGAAGCCAAGCTGTAGGGAGTGAAATAGGTACTGTCTGAAAGACATAAAGTATACGTGGCAAAGCTGTCATCTTTAAGCTTGCTATACGGCCGAACCATGACAATGGCCTCTCTCCCCACTCACCCACGCTCGTAAGGAGTTGCGTTGCTAGGGGTAGGGGTTGATAATTATGCTTAAAGAGATCTTTAAGATGTCTTGTGACCTGTATTCCCAAGTATCTGAAGGATGTTGAGGTCCATGTAAAAGGAAAATTATTTTTGCAAATCTCAACAATTCTCTCTTGGAGGGAAACATTCATGGCAATTGACTTTTGGAAGTTAATCTTTAAATTGGAGAGTTCTCCAAAGATTTTGAATTCCTTAAGAAGGTTGGGAATCGAGATCAGAGGCTGTGTTATATAAAAGATCATATCGTCCGCAAAGGCGGCCACTTTATACTCTTTAGTTCCAATGCATACTCCATGAATGTTAGGGTTTTTGCGTACGGCATTCAAGAAGGGTTCCAAAGAAAGAATGAAGATGAGTGGGGAGAGGGGACACCCCTGTCTCGTACCGTTGTGGAGAGTGAACCTGTCAGACAGAGTGCAATTTACCTTCACCCTGGCATTAGGATCTGAGTAAAGGAGAGAGATCCATCCTTTCACGCTCTGGCCCAGGCCAATTGCATCCAACAGGGCAGCTATGTAGTCCCACGAGACCCGATCAAAGGCCTTCTCGGCATCGGTGGAGAGAAGCAAACCACCCACCGAATGCCGAGAAAGCCACCACTGAATATCTAGCGTTTTGATGGTGTTGTCCCTGGCTTCACGCCCAGGGACAAAACCAGTTTGGTCCCGTGATATCAGGTATGGGATATGTATGACAAGACGGTTTGCAAGAATTTTTGCAAACAGTTTCAGGTCGTTATTTAGAAGCGAGATTGGCCTGTAGCCAGAGCAGTCTTGGGGGTCTTTGCCCTCTTTATGAATTACTGTGATATGTGCTTCTAGGAGTTCTAAGGAATGTTTATCATCTTTTGGGACTGAGTTAAAGGCCTCCAAGAAATAGGGAGACAACACATCGCGGAACTGTTTATAGTACTGAATGGTTAGCCCATCAGGACCTGGGCTTTTGCCTGTTGCTGATTGCTTCAGCGCCAAAGTTAGTTCATCACTGCTTATGTTGTCCTCCATCTCCTCCAGAGCCTGTTCACTCAGCTTCGGAAGGTCATTAGCAAGTAAGAAAGCCTGGATAGCTTCTTTAGAGGTTCAATGAGATGCAGAGTCTAGATTAATATTGTAAAGGTTGCTATAAAACTGTCTAAACCTCTCAGCAATATCTTTTACGTGTTGGGTTGTGGTACCGTCAGCTTTCTTAATAGCGTTGACCTGGAGAGCCATCTTTCTTTGTCTTAAGGTGCGGGCCAATAATTTGCCTGGTTTGTTTCCCTCTTCGTAAAATAGTTTTTTCCTGTATAAAAAGGCCCTTTCTGCTTTTCTATTTAGGGTTACTAACAAAGCCTGTCTGGCCAATTTCAGTTCCTCAGCAGTAGAGTCAAGTGGTGACTTTTTATGCTGGAGTTCTAGGGTCCGTATTTTCTGGATTTGTGTGTCTAGCATAGCTTCTAATTCTCTTTTTTTTTTGGGCCCTCAACTGGACAAACAACCCCCTAATTACTGGCTTGTGAGCCTCCCAGAGCGTCATGGGATTAATATCATTGCTGTTATTCAAATGGAAGTATTCTCTCAATGTCTGCTCCACTTTATCTTTATTTCCCTCATAAGTCAACAGAGAGGGGTTTAACCTCCAGATCCACTGCTTATGTGAATGTTGAGGTTCATGGAGAACTATGGTAACAGGTGCATGATCAGATATAGAGAGAATACCTATATCTGCTGAGATTAAACGATGTAAGTCTCTCTGCATCAAAAAAATTGTATCTATACGTGAGTATTTCATGTGTAGTGAGGAAAAGTAGGTATAATCTCTGCCTGAAGGGTTTGCTAGACGCCAGGCATCTAGTAGTTGGAGAGAGGTAAGGGACTTTTTAATTTGAGCTATAGATTGAAATGGTAAGGAGGATTTTCCACTGGAGGTATCTAAAGCCGGTTCCAGCGGGACATTTATGTCACTGCCAATAAGTAATGTACCTTCACAAAACCCCTTTAACTTATAGGTGATAGAGCTCCAAAAACGTGATTGCTCAGTATTAGGTGAGTATACTGAAGCTATTGTGTATATCTCATTATCAATTTTGCCCTTAACGAAGAGAAACCTTCCATTAACATCTTTAAGCTGATCTATTAAACTAAAATTCAATTTTTTTGTGAAAGATAATTGACACCCCCTTGGTCTTGCCCACTGGAGCTGTTGCATGGAAAACCTGCGTATAGTATTTATCTCTCAAAGCAGGGATGTGGTCCCGTTTGAAGTGGGTCTCCTGAAATATACCTACACCTGAATTTAGCTTGTGGAGTTCTCTTAGGAGTGAATGCCTCTTATTGGGGTTGTTGAGTCCTTTCAAATTGTATGTTGTGACACGCAGGGGTCCCATGATGATGCCCAAATTGGCAAGAGCAAGTAAAAATAATGCAATTTTCAGTAGAGCTAGCCTATGCTGAAGGAATACAGTTTTGAGCCGTCCGTTGTGTGCCATGGGGAGAACACCACCCCTTATCTGTAATACAGTACTGGCTCTAGGCTGCAATGCTCCGCCAAGCCTCCGCAAGGCGAGATCTAAGGCGGGGATCACAGAGCCAAGAAATTACGAACAATAATCCCTGAGGGGTCTCCAAAATATATAGGAGGTCCCTCACTAATTGCGTTCGGGATAAAGTTGGGACTCCTCACCACTGGTCCACTCCCTCTAACAATGAGAGGAGCGAGCCAGCCCGAGTCAGCCCCAGACGGGGAAAAATAGCCCGACCAGCAAGTGCAAGACTTTGGGAGGAGGCAATAGAGAACTGAGGCTTTAAAAATGAATCGCCTCAAAATCAGCAGGTGAATAATTTCACAATTAACAACTATGACTTATTTTTAGTAAAAGCAAAAGTTATATCAACCAAAAAGTGTCAGCTAGCCCCTATTGGCTTCTCCCAGTGCAGGCAGTCAATTACTCATCTTTATATTGTAGATAGGCTAAGGGAAATCGATGCTATAATATCAGAAAATATCGTAAGCAATATGCTAATCATACGCCAACCATCCAAGACAGAGTAGGGATAATGCAGCAAAAGGCGAAGAGGGGGAAAGGGTTAAGGGGCAGGGAGGTTGGGTAGGTGGGGGAGGGGGGGGGGAGAGGGGGAGGTAAGGGGGGGTTTGGGGTGGAATGGGTAGTAGGATGAGGATTAGCATAATCAAGTAGCTGAACATCTGCATTTCTCAATAAGGTGGTTGACAGTCAAATCCCAACACATGAAACTAAAAACACAGAAAATAATGACCCAACATTGCTCTCAGAACAAAGAGAAGGAAAAGAGGGTGAATATATCTCACTGATCTAGTTTGCCCCATATTAAGCTTGCATAAAACATATACATGTTGGGGCGATTGTGAAGTAGTTACGCTTTAATGTCCACAAGGCTATAGGAGGAGAAAAACAGGGGAAATTAACCACCTCAAGTGTTTAGTACATAGATTTCCGAGCGTTACCTGAAAACAGAACGTCATAGGAGTCAGTCACCAGAGGGTTCCGTGGATGATTCGCTCTCTCTTTGCGAGGCATGTCTCTCTCTATCCTGGTTGCGAGAGGTGCCATATGGAGCACCTCGTTTTGGCCTCATGCCTCTGCCTCGGTATCTGCGTGGCAAGTTGGTAGAGAAGCTTCTCAGGGGTATGATCGCACCTTCATCATGCATTTGACCCAGCACTTCTGGTAGGCGGAATTCCTGGTACCACTCCGGGACTTCCGTATACGGAATCTTTAGATCATCGCAAAACTTCTCCAAGTCTTCCGGAGTGCGTAGTAGGCCTGAACACCCCTCTTTGAAAGCATAAAGAGCAAAAGGAAATCTCCATTGATAGGTAACGTTCGCCCTTCGTAGTTCATCTAGTAAAGGCCTTAATGCTCGTCTGTTCTATAAGGTGATCGGGGAAAGATCTTGGAACAGCTTGACTTCCTCAGAGTTAAAAAGTATGGCATCCTGCAGTCTGGCCTGTTTCATTATCTCCTCCTTGATAGTAAAATCGACTAGGTGACAGACAACATCTCGTGGTGTAGATCCCTCTTTTCCCTTCGGCCGCAAGGCCCGATGTGCTCTGTCCATGACTATGGTGCTTTCCTTCGGTCTGTCTAATAGACCATTAAAGATGGATTCTAGGGCCGAGTGTATGTCTTCTGGACCCACCGACTCTGGTATGCCTTTAACCCTTATATTGTGTCTCCGGCCTCTGTTATCGAGGTCTTCCATCTGCCTGTTTAGTTCAATAAGCTGGGTCTTGTGAGTGACCGCCGCTAGTTGCAGCTCCTCGATAGCAGCGTCTCGGCTATCTCCCGCCTTTTCTATCTCCCCTATTCTGGAGACTAGGCCCTGGAGATCCTCTCTCATCTCATGAACAGCGCCCATCATGCTGTTTTTAATGTCAGCTGCTAGAGACATCATGTCGTGCATTGTGGGAAGCTGCTTCATGTACTGGAACATGTCTGCAGTGCTTACCGGAGGGGTAGGTTGTTCGTCATGGAGGTCGGGTGGGTCCGGGCCTCGTGTAGGAACCGGCGCCATGTTGGCCGCTGCAGCGCCAGCCGAAATAGTCTTCTGCTGCCTAAAGATAGCAGGTATGTTGCCGCTAGCTTGGGGTCCTTTTTCTCCCTGGGGTTTAGGGATGGGATTCGGCTTGTTATTTTTCCCCGCCATTGCTTCAGAACGCTGACTGCTGTGCACTGAGAGGAGTTCAGGAGCGGAGCTCTCTCTTCACGCCGCCATCTCGCTCGCTGGCCAAGCCACGCCCCCCTCAGGCGCTGGTTTTGACTTTGAGAGGAGGATGCTGCTGCAAGCACCTCCTCTCTCAGCAGCTCTACCATTGTGTAGAGTGCCTAAGTCAGAGACAGCAGGTCTCCTGGGGACCTGCTTCTGCTGCTGCTGCTGGCTGCAGGCACCGGCTGCTGTGCTGGCTGAACAGGGACAGAGGGGGTGGAATGCTGGTGGAAGGCTTCCTCCAATCATCGAACAATGATCCACTGCAACTCCCTTGTTCACTGCTTATGGTCTCTCGCAGGCAAGAACTGACCACCTTTCCCCTCCAACAGTGGCTCCAGGATCATGCTGATGCAGATGTCCTCCATCTGGATCACCCTGGGCTCCCTGCGCAGGCACCACAGCATGCGCGCTACCATGGGGAACAGGGCAGATGCAGCAGAGACATCAGGGTCATCATCGGCACCCTCAGAGCCAACATCACTGTCCTTTTCCTCTGAGCCTCGTCCTGCCCTCTCCATCCTCGCACCACTGCAGCTGTGCTCTGCTGTTCCCCCTCAACAGCAACGTCAGGGAGTTTAAGGCTCCAAATCCTCCTCCAACAACTCAAAGTCCTCCTGAGAGGTGGACTGCACAGCCACCTGCTGATCCAGCTTGATCAGGGCCTCCTCTCCTGCTTCTAGCAGATCAAACAGGGCCCTGTCCAGCAGACAAACCATAGTCACCCACTCACAGAGGGATGCCCATTCCCGGCTCACATGTTGGTTCCCTGCAGGAAAGAAGCCAACACCAAGCACACCCTCTGCATCTGCCTCCACTGTGTGTTGGAGAGGACCTGGAGGTTGGTGGTGCCGGAAACAGTGGCATCAATGATGTGTTGGCTGACAACCCTCCTCTGCTCAACCAGCCACTCCAACATCACCAGGGTGGAATTCCAGCGAGTTGGTACATCAATGACAAGCCAGTGTCATGGCAGGCCCTCACACCAAGTTTGCTGAGGCACCGGCGGAGTGGTGGAAATGGCGCACAATTTTCCTTGCTGCTTTCAACAGATTGTCCATCCCCGGGTAGGTGCGTAGGAACTTCTGCACCACCAGGTTCAGGACATGGGCCAAACAGGGGACATGGGTCAAGTGTCCCCTGGTGATGGAAGCCAGCAGGTTGGCCACATTGTCGGACACCACCAATCCAACTCTAAGGCCTCTCAGGGTCAGCCACCTCTGCTCCTGCTCTCTGAGGTTGGCCAGAACATTGGCTGCTGTCAGTTTGGTCTTCTCCAGGCTGACCATCTCCAGCAGCACTTGGCAGTGGTGTTTTTTTAAGCTGCTGCTGAGGCGGGGACGCTTGGCGGTGGGTGTGCCGGAGAAGAAGGGACCTGGAGCATAGGAGCTTGCTGCAGCTCCCCTGAACCCGTGGGGTGCCCGAGGATGGATCTGCTGCTGCTGCTTCCTCACCCACTTCCACCAGGCTGACCCAGTGAGCCGTGAAGGACAGGTAGCGGTCTGTCACGAAACGGCTGCTCCAGGAGTCCATGGTGACATGGACCCGCTCGTTCATGGCTTGATCGAGCGAACAGGCCACGTTCGCCAACACAAACTGGTGCAGTGCTGGGATAGCCGTGCAGGAGAAGTAGTGGCGGTTGAGGATTCACCACTCAAGGATTCCATACTGCAGGAGCACTCTCATGTCACTCCCCTCCTGCACAAAGGAATATGGCAACAGCTGGGAGCACATGGCACGGGCAAGCAACCCGTTCAGCGTCCGGATGCACCTGTGGCCAGAAGGCAGAGCCTTGGTTACATTGGGAAAGGACTTGCTGAGAAGGGTCTGGCAGCATTTGCCCGCACAGGATGATGAGGAGGCAACTGTGGAGGGAGCATAGGAGGCCACTGAGGACTGGCTGCATGAACCAGCCTCAATTGTGGTGGAAGTGACGCAGGGGGGGCAGTGAGTTTCCACACTCCTGCTGTTGATGCTGCTGCAGGCTGTCCGGTGGGTCTCTGGCTCTGACCACTGCCTGCATCACTCTGCTTCAGCCTGTCAAGCGCCTTGTAGTTGTGATAATGTTTGTTCTGCAAGTGGGTCTGCAGGCTTGAGGTACCCATCTTGGACGGATCACGACCTCTGCTCAGGCTAGCCCAGCAGCTGTTGCAAACTGCATGGCTCTCATCCATGTCAGACATGTGGAAAAACCACCAGATTGGGGGTTTGAACTGCCCCCTCCGGCTTGAAGGCTGGGTTTTTCTCCCTTTGGTTGGGGGTTGACTAGTGTGGATGCCAGTGGTGGTAGTGGCTGAAGCAGCAGGCTGTGGCTCCTGCCCTCAGCACCCTCAAATCACTATATATCTATAAATCAGTACAATAAATGTGTTTAGAATTATTATGAAACAAAACACACTGTAAAACAGTTGAAAAGCGCTTGCTATAAGACACAGCAGCACTGGAGATGCTCTCAGTACCACAAGTCACAGCAAGGATGAGATCCTGAAGATGGCCCCTTGCCTTATATAGAGGAGGGGAGGGCCAGGTTGCTAGGGCCTTGGCTGGTGGCCCTCTAATTGGCCCAACAACTTCATCCCATGGATACCCCGCGTCATCCAGATTCGTGATCATGGGTTTAACCCATGATTATGACCAAATTCGAATTCAATCACGGGTGCACTCAAATTCAGATCCATGATTGTGATTAGAGATGGCCCGAACGGTTCGCCCGCAAACTTTCCAGGCGAAATTTAGGTGGTTCGCGTTTGCCAGCGAAGGCGAACTTTTGCGGAAGTTCGGTTTGCCCTCATAATGCTCCATTAGAGTCAACTTTGACCCTTTACACCACAGTCAGCAGGCACATTGTGGCCAATCAGACTACACTCACTCCTGGAGCCCCCCCCCCTTATAAAAGCCAAGGTTCTCCAGTTGTTTTACTCTTTGACACTTTCTCTTAAGAGGCTATGGCTGCCGATTGTCCCAGCTTTAGGTTAGCAGGAATGGTTGCATTGCCACCTAGCTTTTCATCCTTCCCAGGCCAGCTAGGCTGGCTTCAGCCTGTAGTGTCGGTAGTTTAGTGGTGAGCATAGCTGCCCTCCAAGCAGTTGACCTGGGTTCGATTCCTGGCCAAGGAATGTGAGTTAGCTTTTGACATCCTACAAATCCCTGGAAGACAAGATCCTGGAGGAAGATTACACTCCCTTAATGATGTATACACATATAGTAGTGTAGGCCTGCAATATAGCATTGAATGGGATTTCTGCCCTTAAAACACTGCTTTGGGTGAAAATCTATTTTTTTTCTGGCACTTTTGACATCTATCCCAGTCTACCATGTCTCCCTCCAGGTGTTTGATGCTTTGAAACATCTTTTCCATCAAGTTCGCCTCCCCATTAAAGTGTATGGCGGTTCATGAAAGTACGCGCGAACAGAACTTGCGCGGTAGGTTCGCGAACCTAAAATCGGAGGTTCGGGCCATCTCTAATTGTGATCGATATCGGGATCCAAATACCGAGTCCGTGATTGGGAAAAAGTGCTCGTGATCACAGGCTAGCCGTGATCACAAGCTCTGTATCTTTCTATCCAGAAAGTGGAAGACAATCCTTGGTGCGTTTTATTACATCTTAATAAATACAAGGGTTATAAAGGATTGATTCTGCCATGACTGCTTAATGCATCAAAAAGCCTTATCCCTCTTACCTGGAAATCTGATAAGACCCCCTCGATTGGGGAATGGATTGATTAAGTCAATGAGACTCAAGAAATTGAACACACAGTCATGACTAGTAGAGATTGTTATGATAAATATTATGCAATGTGGGCAGTGTGGATAGACTATAAGGATTTCGAAGAATACCTCAATATTATATCATGTAGGACTTAGCTCTCTGAATTAACTGGAGGCTGCCAATATGAGATATACTACATACCAATGTCAACATTTATTTGTTTACTAGCTGATGACCCAGGTATATATTTTGCTGGCATATGGCATTGGCTCTGTCTAACCCTAAATGTGTTAGGGTTAGGCTCCGTTCACACTTGCGTTTTTGCAAAAAACGGAACGGATCTCCGGATCCGTTCCGTGCGCATCCGGACCGGATGCGTACTGTTGCACTCAGGATCAGGTCCGGATCCGTTCCGTTTGCATTCATTTTTTCATCAATAGGTGATCAGGTTGATATCCGGATACGTTTATAAAGAGATACAGACTTTATAAATTCTTGGGGTCTGGGAGGTCTGCAGAAGCCCTGGGGTCATTGTTGGAGACAGCCTGAAGTGTGGATACCATCCTTGGATATAGAGACTGCAGTTTGGACCATGGATCCAGTGTTTTTGTACTCATTTTACCTGGGAATTGTCTCCTTTTTGATTTTTACCTATACTATGTGGGAAGAAGGCGTGCTCCTCACAGGAGATGGTGGGTGCACCAGGCAGGTAGCTGCTGCACCTGTAGAATCAGGTCCTCAGGTGTGTAGGGCCTCACCTCTTCGTCCGACATGCTGCCAAATATCTCCAGCCACAAGTCACTGCTGCTCCACTCCTCAAATGCTGGGCCCATGAAAACGCATAGGAAGTGGGTAGAACGTCCAGATTTTTTATAGCCAGTGTGTTGCCTCCTTTCCGTTTCTCATTGGTTCATCTGTGCGAATGGTGCAGTCAGGATCCGGTCCGGGTGCAGCGGCCGGATCCGACGTACGTGAAGAATAGAGCAAGTTGGAAAAGTGTCCAGAGTCCGGATCCGGTCCGCGTGGAACGGACGAGTATGTACGCATCCATAGACTATCATTGGATTGCCAAACGTCCGTTCCGTTTGTACAGTATACGTTTCGGATCCGGTCCAGAAAATCCTGACTGCTAACGCAAATGTGAACCCAGCCTTGGAAAATAACCCCAACACACAAAAACTGAATGACCAAGTTTGTGAGCTTTGGGGTCCTTGTCATCAATAATTTGTATTTTCCCAGTGAAAGGAAACAAACCTGATTGTTTGTGGCTCCACTGCCTTTTCTGAATTTGAACCTCATTCACCCAATGACCAACTGTACCAGGTTTGAGGCTTGTGCTAACAGTGCAAGAATGGCAACAATTACATATTCCCCTATAAAATCAAAAGTTGAATTCTGATTTTTTTTGGGGGGAGACTCCACCCACTTTTCTGAATGTTAATCCCAGTCACCCAGTGACCAACTGTGCAAATTTTGAGAACCCTGCCACTAACGGTGTAAGAAGGGCTACAGTTTACATTTCCCAGTGAAAATTCTATGTTTCCAACTGCCAAAAAACATCTCCTTTACAGACATCACCTGCCAGCAGTAAAAATGTTGTCATTTGATAAATACCAAAATGTGAATCTGGGAGAGGAAAGATTTTACAATGGGCAAATACTGACTAAATCATTATTGTGAAAATTAAGCACCTTTTTCAATTATATTGTTTTCACTGGAGTTCCTCTTTAATGACCAATAGTAGCAGGTTTGAGGCCCCTGCCATTAACAGTGTAAGAATGGCAGCAGTTTCAATATTCCCCTTGAAAAATAGTAGGTGAATTTTGATTGACTGCTGTAGGCTCCACCAACTTTTTTGAATATTAACCCCAGTCACCCAGTGGCCAACTGTGCCAAGTTTGAGAACCCTGCCATTAACGGTGTAAGAATGGCTGCAGTTTATATTTTCCCATGTAAAAAGTTAGTTGTTTTTGGCTCCACCCACTGTTTGTAACCTTTACATACAGTCACTGAATGACCAAGTTTGTGAGCTTTGGGTCCTTGGCATCAATAATTTTCATTTTCCAATTGAAATTTAATGGCTCCTCCTCTTTCCAGAATTTGAACCCCAGTCACCCAATGACAGAATGTACCAGATTTGAGGCCTCTTCCATTAACAGTATAAGAATGGCAGCGGTTTAAATATTCCCCTTGAAAATATATAGGTGAATTTTGATTGGCTGTTGTAGGCTCCACCCAATTTTTCTGAATAGTATTTCCAGTCACTCAGTGACCAACTCTGTCAAGCTTGAGAACCCTACCATTAACAGTGTAAGAATGGCTGCAGTTTATATTTTCCCATGTAAAAAATGTAGTTGTTGGCTCTGCCCACCTTTTCTAACCTTGACATACAGTCACTCAATGACCAAGTTTATGAGCTTTGTGGTCCTTGGCATCAATAATTTACATTTTATTTTTATAATATTATTTTTTAAATATTCCACTTGAAAATCTATAGGTGAATTTTGATTGGCTGTTGTAGGCTCCATCCACCTTTCTGAATATTAATCCCAGTCACCCAGTGGCCAACTGTGTGAAGTTTGAGAACCCTGCCATTAACAGTGTAAGAATGGCTGCAGTTTATATTTTCCCATGTAAAAAGTTAGTTGTTTTTAGCCCCACCCTCTGTTTCTAAGATTGACACACAGTCACTTAATGACCAAGTTTGTGAGCTTTCAGGTTCCTGGCATCAAAAATGTGTGAATGGAAGCAGTTTATCCACCAAAGAAATCTGTTTGGCTTTTTGTGGCTCTGCGCATTTAGTGAATTTAAACCCCAGTCACCCAATGACAAACCAGTGCAAGTTGAAGCCTCTGTCTTTAACAATGTAAGAATGACAGCAATTTGTAAATAAATAGGTGAATTTTGATTTGCTGTTGTAGGTTTCACCCACTTTCTGAAATCTTAATCTCATTCACCCAGTGATCAAATATGCTAACTTTGAAAACCCTGCGATTAACAGTCAGAATCAGAATCTTTAATCTTGCCAAGCACGACTGCGTTGTGCCCGGAATTGGGCTTGGCACGTACAGGGTACTGATACAGATACAAATACAGATACAGGATGGAACATGCAGTCAGAAGGAACCAAAAACAAAATAACAGATGCAGGGAGACACAATGAGGCATTAGTTACAAATCAAAAACACACCCAAAAAACAGGCAAAAAGTTTACTGGAGCAAGAGCGCCGACCATGTGCAGTATACCTCAGCATGATATAATGTGGTTTGAATTTGTAGGGTGAGGATGGCCAATTTCGTGGAGAGAGTTCATAAGGTTGACAGCAGAGGGAAAGAAACTGTTGTTATGTCTCGAGGTCTTGAAGAGGATGGACCAGAACCAGAGTCTCCGGCTCGAGGGAAGCTGACTAAAGAAGCGGTGGCCTGGGTGTGAGGGGTCGTTGGTGATCTTTAATGCTCTGGTGTTCATCCTGGAGTGGTAGAGGAGGTCCAGAGTAGTAAGGGCTTTCCCAATAATCCTCTCTGCGTATCTGATGATCCTCTGCAGTTTGAGCCTGTCGCTGGCGGAGGAGCCGGCATACCAGACCAGGATGGAAGAGCATAGGACAGATTTGATTGTAGCAGAGTAGAAGTTTGTCAGAAGTTTTTGGGCCATACCAAACATTTTTAGTTGGCGAAGAAAGAAAAGTCTCTGTAACAGTGTAAGAATGCCTGCAGTTTACATTTTACCATTGAAAATGAATGGCTGAAATTTGATTGGCTGTTTTATGCTCCACCCACTTTTCCTGGATTTGTAACCTCGGTCACCAAGTGACCAACTGTGCCAAGTGTGGGGACTCTGGCTTGATTACTGTGAGAATGGCAATTTTTTCGATTGACATGAATGGGTGAAACCTGATTGGCTGTTTGTAGCTCCACCCAGGTGTTCAGGGGGGCCGTTAGACCCCAAGAACATATCATCCCAGGTAGTAAGGGATCTGTATACCAAGTTTTGTTCAAATCGGTCAAGGCATTTTTGAGTGATTGCGGTACATACACACACACACGCATACCGGTACATACATACACACATCCGATTTTATATATACTGTAGATTTTTTACTTGTTATTGGTATTTCTATTTGTTTGAATTCTGGTGTTTCTGAATCTATGGTATAGACTGAGATCTGATCCCTCAGAAAACTAATTGGAACAACTGTGTCGTGTATGCTATAGATGGAGCCTCTGAAGACTCAGATCTGTAAGGTGAAAGGCTAAGAGACTGGATATTTATCTGTGTATTTACCAGACAGCTTTATGACCTTTGACCATATGTGAAATATAAAATTCACGCTGGATGCTGTGTTTTCATATTGTACCGCCTTTCTCTAAATAAAATTTGATTATGTAAAAAAAAAAAAAAAAATTAGATGGCTTGCATTCTGGAACTGGAACACAGGTCTTGAGAATAACAAGAAGCCTTGAGAAATATTAGCTTTCACCTTAAAGTGAATGGGAACTGCATTTAAAAAAATGAGACAGATACTTACCCAAGGAGAGGGAAGGCTCTGGATCCTATAGAGCCTTCCCGCTCCTCTCCTGGTCCTGTCGTTCCAGTGCTGGCTCGCCCGGTAGCAGTATTTCACTAATTTAGTCAAATACTGCTTTACCCAGCTGAAGGAGGCTTCAGAAGTCTTCTGGGAGCCCGAGTGCTCCTGAAGAAGGGCGGCCCTGTACTGCGCCTGCGCAAGCACGCTCTCTTGCACGCTCACGTCTGTGCAGTATGGAGCCGTACGTCTTCAGGAGGACACGGCTCCCGAAGACTTCCACATACCCTTTCGGTGGGGGATTGAAACGGGGGGGGGGGGAGCCAGCAAAGGATAGAGGGCACCGAGAGAGGAGACGGAATGCTCTATACGACCCAGAGCCTCCCCTCTCCTTAGGTAAGTATTTGCTTCATTTTTTTTAAAATGCGGTTCCCATTCACTTTAGAGGGAATGTCCAGGATCATTAGAAAACAAAAATCTGCTTACCTCAGGCTTCCTCCAGCTCCTTGCAGCTGTCCTGTGCCCTCGCCACAGCTCCAGTGGCTCCCGGACCCCTCCGGTGCAGAAGCCGATCTCGCCGGGTGAGGTGAGACGCACACTGAAACGCAAGTGGTAAGTACCGAAGGGGACCCCAGGCCACCGGCGGGGAGCGGAGCTGCAGCGAGGACACAGAATGGCTGCAAGTGTCCCCTCCAGTGTCCCGTCAATCCAGCACTGCAGCCCCCAAACAGCGGCGAGATAAAGATTTACCTACCGCAATCCCTGCATAGGTGCACTAGCCGCTCTCTGTTTGGGTTCAGGCAGAAATAGCCCTAGCCCAATTGGATCTGCTCTACTGCCCAAGTCCTTTGCGTCTGCGCAGTAGAGCAGATATGATCTGTTTCCGCTATTTCTGCCTTACCCGAATGAACAGCTGCAATCTTTTTTAAATGTAGAAGAGGTGGTGCAGTGGTAAGGCAACTGTTTTGTAAGCGTATGGTTTTGAGTTGGAAACACATTGGCATCACTTTTTTTTTTTCACTTTCACTCAAATAGAATTTTTATTTGTATTACTCCTCACAAAATATACAGGTGTCTAATGAAAATTAAGAACATGTTGACATAACACCACATTTCTATACTAAGTAGTGTATATGACAAGGTGAGTAGAGGAGGCGGCTGCTTTCAGTATGAGGGAGGACAGAGGCTCCAGAATGCTGTGGCTTTCAGTATGAGGGAGGAGAGAGGCTCTGGAACACAGTGGCTTTCAGTATGAGGGAGGACAGAGGCTCTGGAACACAGTGGCTTTCAGTATGAGGGAGGACAGAGGCTCTGGAACACAGTGGCTTTCAGTATGAGGGAGGACAGAGGCTCTGGAACACAGTGGCTTTCAGTATGAGGGAGGACAGAGGCTCCGGTATACTGTGGCTTTCAGTATGAGGGAGGACAGAGGCTCCATAATGCTGTGGCTTTCAGTATAAGGGAGGACAGAGGCTCCGGAATGCTGCAGCTTTCAGTATGAGGGAGGACAGAGGCTCCGGAATGCTACAGCTTTCAGTATGAGGGAGGAGAGAGGCTCTGGAACACAGTGGCTTTCAGTATGAGGGAGGACAGAGGCTCCGGAATGCTGCAGCTTTCAGTATGAGGGAGGATAGAGGCTCTGAAATGCTGTGGCTTTCAGTGTGAGGGAAGACAGAGGCTCCGGAATGCTGCAGTTTTCAGTATGAGGGAGGACAGAGGCCCCTGAACACTGTCGCTTTCAGTATAAGGGAGGACAGAGGCTCTGGAATGCTGTGGCATTTAGTATGAGGGAGGATAGAGGCTCTGGAACACTGTGGCTTTCAGTGTGAGGGAGGACAGAGGCTCCGGAATGCTGCAGCTTTCAGTATGAGGGAGGACAAAGGCTCTGGAATGCTGTGGCTTTCAGTATGAGGGAGGACAGAGGCTCTGGAACACTGTGGCTTTTAGTATGAGGGAGGACAGAGAATCCAGAATGCTGTGCCTTTCAGTATGAGGGAGGACAGAGGTTCCAGAATGCTGTAGCTTTCAGTATAAGGGAGGACAGAGGCTCCAGAATGCTGTGGCTTTCAGTATGAGGGTGGACAGAGGCTAAGAAACTCTGTGGCTTTCAGTATGAGGGAGGACAGAGGCTCCGGAACTCTGTGGCTTTCAGTATGAGGGAGGACTGAGGCTCCGGAACACTGTGGCATTCAGTATGAGGGAGGACAGAGGCTCCGGAACTCTGTGGCTTTCAGTATGAGGTAGGACAGAGGCCTCTGAAACTCTGTGGCTTTCAGTATGAGGGAGGACAGAGGCTCCGGAACTCTGTGGCTTTCAGTATGAGGGAGGACTGAGGCTCCGGAACACTGTGGCTTTCAGTATGAGGGAGAACAGAGGCTCCAGAACGCTGTCGCTTTCAGTATGAGGGAGGACAGAGGTTCAGGAACGCTGTGGCTTTCAGCAGCATGCAGCAATCAGTGTCCGGGAACAGTGGGCCTGGCACATGGATAGCTCAGGTACAGCAGTGTGATTAATGCTTAATGTGTGTGTGAGTGCCCCCTACAGGTAGAATCGCTTGCTGGTCTGCTCTCCACTATTCTCTATCCGGCCTCCACTTTCTCTTGCTGGTCATAGTGTAAGAATAAATAACGTTTTAAAAGATTTTGGATCTATCATAATTGATAATGGTAATTTGATAATGGTAAGAAGCGTTATATAATATAGCGATACCGGCATCACCATGCACCATTGCTTCCGGCTCTTCTTTTGGATTTATGCCCCATGACAAGGGCAGCAATAATACTCCCTCTATAAAAAATGCCACATTACACCATCCAAGTGCAGCAACCATCTCCAGCTCTGCTGCTGGCTCAGCCTGGATACTGAGATTAGAATCCTACAGATCCCCATATGTATAAATGGTACATTCCCACACACCACACTGAGGATAGCTCTGCTGCTGATCTGCCTGGATACTGAGATTAGAATCCTACAGATCCCCATATGTATAAATGGTACATTCCCACACACAGCACTGAGGATAGCTCTGCTGGTGACTCAGCCTGGATACTGAGATTAGAATCCTACAGATCCCCATATGTATAAATGGTACATTCCCACACACCACACTGAGGATAGCTCTGCTGCTGATCTGCCTGGATACTGAGATTAGAATCCTACAGATCCCCATATGTATAAATGGTACATTCCCACACACAGCTCTGAGGATAGCTCTGCTGCTGACTCAGCCTGGATACTGAGATTAGAATCCTACAGACCCCCATATGTATAAATGGTACATTCCCACACACCACACTGAGGATAGCTCTGCTGCTGACTCAGCCTGGATACTGAGATTAGAATCCTACAGATCCCCATATGTATAAATGGTACATTCCCACACACAGCTCTGAGGATAGCTCTGCTGGTGACTAGTGTTGGGTGAACAGTGTTCGCCACTGTTCAGGTTCTGCAGAACATCACCCTGTTCGGTTGATGTCCGAGTTCGGCCGAACACCTGATGGTGCTCGGCCAAACCGTTCGGCCACATGGCCGAACTAAGAGCGCATGGCCGAACGTTCCCCGAACGTTCGGCTAGCGCTGTGATTGGCCGAACAGGTCACGTGGTTCGGACCCCGAACACGCTCTGATTGGCCGAACGGGTCACGTGGTTCGGCCCGAACTAGTGTTGGGCGAACAGTGTTCGCCACTGTTCGGGTTCTGCAGAACATCACCCTGTTCGGGTGATGTTCGAGTTTGGCCGAACACCTGACGGTGCTCGGCCAAACCGTTCGGCCACATGGCCGAACTAAGAGCGCATGGCCGAACGTTCCCCGAACGTTCGGCTAGCGCTGTGATTGGCCGAACGTGTCACGTGGTTCGGGCCCGAACGCGCTCTGATTGGCCGAACGGTCACGTGGTTTGGGTAAATAAATACCCGAACCACGTCATATCTCCGCCATTTCTCTGTGGGTTTAGCTTTGGGTAGGCAGGCAGGGTAGTTCGCTCTCCAGCCACGCTAGCCAGGGTCCCCCCCAGTCATTGTGTGTCGCTGCTGGGAACAGTAGTACACCGCTCGCTCAGCCACACTATATATATAGCATTGTTTACTGCCACTGTGTACCTCGCTCAGCCACGCTATATATAGCATTGTGTTTTCTGACACTCTGTGTACACGGCTTAGTCTGGCTATATAGCATTGTGTGTATTGCCACTGTGCACCTCGCTCAGCCACGCTATATATAGCATTGTGTTTTCTGACACTCTGTGTACACGGCTTAGCCTGACTATATAGCATTGTGTGTACTGCCACTGTGCACCTCGCTCAGCCACGCTATATATAGCATTGTGTTTACTGCCACTCTGTGTACACCGCTCAGCCAGACTATATACCATTGATTACTGACACTCTGTGTACACCGCTCAGCCAGACTATATACCATTGTTTACTGACACTCTGTGTACACCGCTCAGCTAGACTATATACTATTGTTTACTGACACTCTGTGTACACCGCTCAGCCAGACTATATACCATTGTTTACTGACACTCTGTGTACACCGCTCAGCCAGACTATATACCATTGTTTACTGACACTCTGTGTACACCGCTCAGCCAGACTATATACCATTGTTTACTGACACTCTGTGTACACCGCTCAGCCAGACTATATACCATTGTTTACTGACACTCTGTGGACACCGCTCAGCCAGACTATATACCATTGTTTACTGACACTCTGTGGACACCGCTCAGCCAGACTATATACCATTGTTTACTGACACTCTGTGTACACCGCTCAGCCAGATTATATAGCATTGTTTACTGACACTCTGTGTACACCGCTCAGCCAGACTATATTGCATTGTTTACTGACACTCTGTGTACACCGCTCAGCCAGACTATATACCATTGTTTACTGACACTCTGTGTACACCGCTCAGCCAGACTATATACCATTGTTTACTGACACTCTGTGTACACCGCTCAGCCAGACTATATACCATTGTTTACTGACACTCTGTGTACACTGCTCAGCCAGACTATATACCATTGTTTACTGCCACTCTGATTCTGCTGGGAACAGTAGTACACCGCTCGCTCAGCCAGACTATATAGCATTGTGTTTACTGCCACTCTGTGTACACCGCTCAGCCACACTATATAGCATTGCGTACTCTGCCAGTCAGTGTGTATATTGCTGGGATCAGTAATACTCCACTCACCGTCAACCACTATATGAGCTCAACATGAGTTCCCCAGAGACCTCCGCTGTAAGCAGCACTCCCAACAACAGCAACAGCCAACGCCCCACGCAAGCTATAACATCCACCCCAGCAGCCAGTGGTCAGCAGCAGCCCTCCCCGGAGGAGAACATTGTGTCCATCGGTCCGTCGCCAGAGCGATTAATGAGGGCTGCCATTGAGGAGATGATGGGGCCTGATGTGGAGGAGGAGGTCTGGCTCAGGCCAGCATCCCAAGTTAATGTTGAGGACGATGAGGGGTCTGTGTCTGGGGATGTTGGGGTGGCAGAGGTGGTGGGTGGGTCAGACTCAGGAGAAGAGTTGTATGATGAGGATGATGATCGGGACCATCTGTATGTGCCTCAGAGTCCGACCCCGGAAAACATGTTGTATCGTGTGTTTAGGTACTAAAATCTGCGTTCCCTCCCAGTAGTGTTGGGCGAACAGTGTTTGCCACTGTTCGGGTTCTGCAGAACATCACCCTGTTCGGGGTGACTATATAGCAGACTATATAGCATTGTGTTTAATGCCACTCTGTGTACATGGCTCAGCCACACTATATAGCATTGTGTTTACTTCCACTCTGTGTCTGCTGGGAACAGTAGTACACTGCTCACCCGCCACTGTATAGCATTGTGCTCTGTGTCGCTGCTTACAATAGTGGTACACCGCTCACCCACCACTGTATAGCATTTCTGTACTGCCACTGTACTGCTGCCAGTCAGCGTGTACTTTAAGGATAAGTGAAATGAGGAAGAAATCCGGTGAAAGAGGGAGGGGCAAGGGAAGAGGTGTTTCCCCTGACGGTTCACGTACAGGCCACAGGGGAGCACCCAAGAAAACCCACTCAATACCGCCCATGTTGTCCAGGACAACAACCCTCACAAATCCAAAAGAACAGGACCAGATAATTACTTGGATGACCTCTCAAGCGTCCAGCAGTGGGTTAAGCAGCACCAGCACATCACGCACGAGGTCCGAGTCCTCAGCCAGTTACAAGGAGCCAGTGGGCACAAAGCTGACACAACCGGCAGCGACACCAGGCACACAACTGCCAGATAACCAGACGACGTTGGAGTGAGCTGCGCAGAGGTTGTTCTGGGGAGCTCTACTCCACGGCGGCGGCCCCCCACAATGACATATGACGAGTTTGAGGAGATGGAAGAGGAGGGTATGGACAATGTGGACATAGACCCAGATTTTGTTTGTGAACGAGAACATCGCCGTCGTAGCAGCAGCACAGATGAGTCTGTTGAGGAACCCACTGCTGCACGAGTTCGCCTTGTGCCACAAGGTAGGCGGCGCGCAATTTCAGGCACCGCAAGCATGGAAGTTCAAGTGAGAGGAAAAAGAGGCGCAAACAGAAATCGCCAGCAAGGCAGGTGCTCCAAAGTCTGGGCTTTCTTTGAAGACTGCACTGAGGATGTTACCATGGCGATTTGCAAGGTGTGCAAGACCCGCCTGAGCAGGGGGAAAAGTATTAACAACCTCTCCACCACCAGCATGAGCCACTACATTCTATCCAAACATCCCACTCTGTGGGCAAACGCAGCAGGACAGGGTATCACCAGCAACACTGCCTCCCTTGGGTTCACCAGACTCACCACCAGACCCGCCTCAGCAGCAGCAGTAGCCCAGCCATTGCGTGGTTCACAACATTCACAAACATCAGACGATGCTGACACTGTCACTTTCCGGACTAGTGCTCTTGAGGTCTCCCAGTGTTCATCAAATACAACAACCAACAGCCCTTCGGTGTGCAGCCCTACCGTTGAGTTGTCTGTCTCTGAGATGTTTGAGCGCAAGAGGAAATTGCCAGCAAATGACCCCCGGGCCGTGGCAGTAACAGCCAGCCAGCATAGCCAAGGTTCTGGCCTGCGAAATGCTGCCATATCGAGTGGTGGAGACAAACAGCTTCAAGGGCATGATGTCAGTGGCCATCCCACGTTACGTGGTTCCCAGCCGCTACCACTTTGCGCGCTCTGCAGTGCCTGAGTTGCATGAGCACGTGGTCAGCTAAATAACCCGAAGCTTGAAGAATGCCGTTGCCTGCAAGGTTCACCTCACCACTGACACCTGGACGAGTGCGTTCGGCCAGGGTCGATACATCTCCCTTACCGCGCACTGGGTGAACCTTGTGGAGCCTGGCAGCGATTCCTCACCTGCTACGGCGCGGGTGTTGCCCACGCCGCAAACAGCTGCACCGCCGTCCCTCCCACTGGATAACAACAGCAGCACCTACCTCTCTGACTCCTTCTCCTCCAACGAATCTCAAAGCTGTACCTCATCCGGAAACGCTAACCCAGCACCAGCAGCAGTAGGATCGTGGAAGCAGTGCAGCACAGCTGTTGGCATGCGTCAGCAAGCGTTGCTGAAGCTGATCTGCCTTGGGGATAAGCAGCACACAGGGGAGGAAATTTGGAGGGGAATAAAGGAACAGACGGATTTGTGGCTGGCACCGCTGGACCTGAAACCGGGCATGAAGCTAGACACCTGGCACGAACTGGCAATGTACGCAATAGAGGTGCTGGCTTGCCCGGCAGCCAGCGTTATGTCGGAACGCTGTTTCAGTGCTGCCGGAGGCATCGTCACAGATCGGCGTATCCGCCTCTCCACAGAAAATGCAGACCGTCTGACTCAAATTAAAATGAATCAATCCTGGATTGGAAACGACTACGCAACACTCCAGGACCCCAACCAAGTAACATGACCAATGAACATCTGGGAAGGTTTAGCGTTTCCGGTCCCTGTTTATTGAACCTCTCATCTTTATTACATTTATGACTGCATGGCGGCAAAAAGCATTGCTGCTATATCCGCACGCTTTTTGTCCTCATGCAAGGCCTGGGTTGTTGTGTCTCAAAAAGCATGGCCTTCTTCTCCTCCTGCGCCTGCTCCTGTTCCATCACGTGTGCTGCTGCTGCTGGGTTAGCGTTGCCGCCCGGTCCCTGTTTATTGAACCTCTTATCTTTATTACATTTATGACTGCATGCATGGCGGTAAAAAGCATGCTATCCGCACGCTTTTTGTCCTCATGCAAGGCCTGGGTTGTTGTGTCTCACAAAGCGTGGCCTTCTCCTCCTGCGCCTCCTCCTGTTCCATCACGTGTGCTGCTGCTGCTGCTGCTGGGTTAGCGTTGCCGGTCCCTGTTTATGGAACCTCTTATCTTTATTACATTTATGACTGCATGGCGGTACAAAGCATGCTATCCGCACGCTTCTTGTCCTCATGCAAGGCCTGGGTTGTTGTGTCTCACAAAGCGTGGCCTTCTCCTCCTGCGCCTCCTCCTGTTCCATCACGTCTGCTGCTGCTGGGTTAGTGTTGCCGCGTGGTCCCTGTTTATTGAACCACTTATCTTTATTACATTTATGACTGCATGGCGGTACAAAGCATGCTATCCGCACGCTTCTTGTCCTCATGCAAGGCCTGGGTTGTTGTGTCTCACAAAGCGTGGCCTTCTCCTCCTGCGCCTCCTCCTGTTCCATCACGTCTGCTGCTGCTGGGTTAGCGTTGCCGGGTGGTCCCTGTTTATTGAACCACTTATCTTTATTACATTTATGACTGCATGGCGGTACAAAGCATGCTATCCGCACGCTTTTTGTCCTCATGCAAGGCCTGGGTTGTTGTGTCTCAAAGCGTGGCCTTCTCCTCCTGCGCCACCCTCCTCCTGTTCTATCACGTGTGCTGCTGCTGGGTTAGCGTTACCGGTCCCTTTTCCTGGAACCTCTTATATGTATTACATTTATGACTGCATGCCGACAAAAAGCATGTTACCTGTGCAAAGAAAACAGACATTTCCCGCATTTAAAAGACAGTTTTCCCTTTGAAACTTTAAAATCGATTTTCTCAAAAACTATAAGCTCTTTTTGCTAATTTTTTTTCCTCTTGTACCCACTCCCAAGGTGCACATACCCTGTAAATTTGGGGTATGTAGCATGTAAGGAGGCTTTACAAAGCACAAAAGTTCGGGTCCCCATTGACTTCCATTATGTTCGGAGTTCGGGTCGAACACCTGAACATCGCGGCCATGTTCGGCCTGTTCGGCCCGAACCCGAACATCTAGATGTTCGCCCAACACTAGCCCGAACGCGCTCTGATTGGCCGAACGGTCACGTGGTTCGGGTAAATAAATACCCGAACCACGTCATATCTCCGCCATTTGTCTGTGGGTTTAGCTTTGGGTAGGCAGACAGGGTAGTTCGCGTTCCAGCCACGCTAGCCAGGGTCCCCCCAGTCATTGTGTGTCGCTGCTGGGAACAGTAGTACACCGCTCGCTCAGCCACACTATATAGCATTGTGTGTACTGCCACTGTGTACCTCGCTCAGCCACGCTATATATAGCATTGTTTACTGCCACTGTGTGTACACGGCTCAGCCAGACTATATAGCATTGTGTGTACTGCCACTCTGTGTACACCGCTCAGCCAGACTATATAGCATTGTTTCCTGCCACTCTGTGTACACCGCTCAGCCAGACTATATAGCATTGTTTACTGCCACTGTGTGTACACCGCTCAGCCAGACTATATAGCATTGTTTACTGCCACTCTGTGTACACCGCTCAGCCAGACTATATAGCATTGTTTACTGCCACTGTGTGTACACCGCTCAGCCAGACTATATAGCATTCTGTGTACTGCCACTCTGTGTACACCGCTCAGCCAGACTATATAGCATTGTGTGTACTGCCACTGTGTGTACACCGCTCAGCCAGACCAGGACAACAACCCTCACAAATCCAAAAGAACAGGACCAGATAATTACTTGGATGACCTCTTAAGCGTCCAGCAGTGGGTTAAGCAGCACCAGCACATCACGCACGAGGTCCGAGTCCTCAGCCAGTTACAAGGAGCCAGTGGGCACAAAGCTGACACAACCGGCAGCGACACCACGCACACAACTGCCAGATAACCAGTCCGATGAATTACCTCAGGACACAATGGGGTATTCGCAGGAGCTATTCCCAGCCCAACAAACTTCCACCTTTCAAAGGTCAATGGAGGAACAGCCAGAAATGTTGTGCCCGGATTCACAACCATTAACTGTGGGAAATGCACCGGGCACTGAAATACAACAAGGCGAGTCCGAGGACTTTGAAACCCAAATCCCAGAGCAAGTTGGGCAGGAGGGGTTGCAATTGCAGGAGGTCGGCCGAGAAGCTCTGGAAGACGACGTTGGAGTGAGCTGCGCAGAGGTTGTTCTGGGGAGCTCTACTCCACGGATGCGGCCCCCCACAATGACATATGACGAGTTTGAGGAGATGGAAGAGGAGGGTATGGACAATGTGGACATAGACCCAGATTTTGTTTGTGAACGAGAACATCGCCGTCGTAGCAGCAGCACAGATGAGTCTGTTGAAGAACCCACTGCTGCACGAGTTCGCCTTATGCCACAAGGTAGGCGGCGCGAAATTTCAGGCACCACAAGCGTGGAAGTTCAAGTGAGAGGCAAAAGAGGAGCAAACAGAAATCACCAGCAAGGCAGGTGTTTCAAAGTCTGGGCTTTCTTTGAAGACTGCACTGAGGATGTTACCATGGCGATTTGCAAGGTGTACAAGACCCGCCTGAGCAGGGGGAAAAGTATTAACAACCTCTCCACCACCAGCATGAGCCACCACATGCTATCCAAACATCCCACTCTGTGGGCAAACTCGACAGGACAGGGTACCAGCAACACTGCCTCCCTTGGGTTCACCAGACTCACCACCAGACCCGCCTCAGCAGCAGCAGTAGCCCAGCCATTGCGTGGTTCACAACATTCACAAACATTAGACGACGCTGACACTGCCACTTTCCGGAGTAGTGCTCTTGAGGTCTCCCAGTGTTCATCAAACACAACAACCAACAGCCCTTCCGTGTGCAGCGCTACGGTTCAGTTGTCTGTGTCGGAGATGTTTTAGCGCAAGAGGAAATTGCCAGCAAATGACCCCCGGGCCGTGGCAGTAACAGCCAGCATAGCCAAGCTTCTGGCCTGCGAAATGCTGCCATATCGAGTGGTGGAGACAAACAGCTTCAAGGGCATGATGTCAGTGGCCATCCCACGTTACGTGGTTCCCAGCCGCTACCACTTTGCGCGCTCTGCAGTGCCTGAGTTGCATGAGCACGTGGTCAGCAAAATAACCCAAAGCTTGAAGAATGCCGTTGCCTGCAAGGTTCACCTCACCACTGACACCTGGACGAGTGCGTTCGGCCAGGGTCGATACATCTCCCTTACCGCGCACTGGGTGAACCTTGTGGAGCCTGGCAGCGATTCCTCACCTGCTACGGCGCGGGTGTTGCCCACGCCGCAAACAGCTGCACCGCCGTCCCTCCCACTGGATAACAACAGCAGCACCTACCTCTCTGACTCCTTCTCCTCCAACGCATCTCAAATCTGTACCTCATCCGGAAACGCTAACCCAGCAGCAGTAGGATCGTGGAAGCAGTGCAGCACAGCTGTTGGCATGCGTCAGCAAGCGTTGCTGAAGCTGATCTGCCTTGGGAATAAGCAGCACACAGAGGAGGAAATTTGGAAGGGAATAAAGGAACAGACGGATTTGTGGCTGGCACCGCTGGACCTGAAACCGGGCATGGTTGTGTGTGATAATGGGAGTAATCTCATTCGCGCTTTAAGTTTGGCTAAGCTGACACACATCCCTTGCCTGGCGCACGTGATGAACCTAGTAGTTCAGCGGTTCCTGAGGAAATACCCAGGCGTTGCTGATCTTCTGTTGAAGGTGCGTCGAGTGGCCAAACATTGTAGGAATTCCAGTACTGCTTCGGGGGCACTCGCTAAGATGCAGGAGCGCTTCAATCTCCCCCACCATCGCTTGCTGTGTGATGTCCCTACGCGCTGGAATTCTACGCTGCACATGCTAGCCCGCTTTTGTGAGCAGAAGAGTGCAGTGGTCCAGTACATGACGGTGCAGTACCGAGGCGCATTCGGACAGCTGCCAAGCTTCTGTGGATCTGATTGGGCCAACATGTTGGACCTCTGCCAAGTCCTCCAAAATTTTGAGCAATCCACGTTGCTTGTGAGCAGTGACAACTCTTCAGTCAGCATTACCATACCACTGCTGTGTTTACTGAAGAGGTCAATGTTGAAAATCAAGGAAACAGCTGTCATGATGCAACTGGGGGAATCTGAAGGAGAAAACGATCAGCGTGATGGTACCAACATCAGGCCATCCGCCTCAGGGAACGCTGGCCCCAGCAGCTATGACGAAGAAGAGGAGGAGGAACAGCTGGAGTTGGAGCAGGAATTTCATGCCACCACTGACGAGGGCCAGAGCGGTGCACGTTGGACTTCCACAATTCAGCGCTAATGGTCAGCAGAAGCAGACCAGGAGGAAGGTGACGACTATGATGCATCACAACAACTATCACAACGCTCAAAAGAGGATGATGAGGATTCTGGTAGGACTCTGGCACACATGGCTCAATTCATGCTAGACTGCATTGAACGTGACCCACGCATTGTGCGCATTCTGGACAACACCAATTACTGGGTTTATACCCTTCTGGAGCCACGGTACAAACACAATGTTCCAAAACTGCTTGAAGAAAGAGTCAGACAGGTCAAAATGGAAGAATACCAGCAGGCCCTTGTGGAGACTTTAGAGAGGAGATTGACATCCTCCCCCTCCTCTAGCCAGTTGTACGCCGACAGACTGACTTCCGCAAACCCAGGACGACCAGGAGGGCAGCAAACAACACAAGCCGCAGCTAGTGCCCAGAAGGGAATGGTATCGGCAGTGTCCTTGGAGTGGGAAAATTTTCTGACACCCATGCAGCAGCAGCCCACTGAACAGCAAGCGTGCAGATCCACCTCCAACACCGATCGCCTGGAGAAGATGGTCAAGGACTACATGTCAGATGGCGTAGCTGTGTCTAACAATCCATCTGCACCCTTCAACTATTGGGTATCGAAGCTAGACACCTGTCACGAACTGGCAATGTACGCAATAGAGGTGCTGGCTTGCCCGGCAGCCAGCGTTATGTCGGAACGCTGTTTCAGTGCTGCCGGAGGCATCGTCACAGATCGGCGTATCCGCCTCTCCACAGAAAATGCAGACCGTCTGACTCAAATTAAAATGAATCAATCCTGGATTGGAAACGACTACGCAACACTCCAGGACCCCAACCAAGTAACATGACCAATGAACATCTGGGATGGTTTAGCGTTTCCGGTCCCTGTTTATTGAACCTCTCATCTGTATTACATTTATGACTGCATGGCGGCAAAAAGCATTGCTGCTATATCCGCACGCTTTTTGTCCTCATGCAAGGCCTGGGTTGTTGTGTCTCAAAAAGCATGGCCTTCTCCTCCTGCACCTGCTCCTGTTCCATCACGTGTGCTGCTGCTGCTGGGTTAGCGTTACCGGTCCCTGTTTATGGAACCTCTTCTCTTTATTACATTTATGACTGCATGGAGGTAAAAAGCATGCTATCCGCACGCTTCTTGTCCTCATGCAAGGCCTGGGTTGTTGTGTCTCAAAGCGTGGCCTTCTCCTCCTGCGCCTCCTCCTGTTCCATCACGTGTGCTGCTGCTGCTGCTGGGTTAGCGTTACCGGTCCCTGTTTATGGAACCTCTTCTCTTTATTTCATTTATGACTGCATGGCGGTAAAAAGCATGCTATCCGCACGCTTCTTGTCCTCATGCAAGGCCTGGGTTGTTGTGTCTTAAAAAGCGTGGCCTTCTCCTCCGGCGCCTCCTCCTGTTCCATCACGTGTGCTGCTGCTGCTGCTGGGTTAGCGTTACCGGTCCCTGTTTATGGAACCTCTTCTCTTTATTACATTTATGACTGCATGGCGGTAAAAAGCATGTTACCTGTGCAAAGAAACATGACATTTTCAGCATTTAAAAGACAGTTTTTCCTTTGAAACTTTACAATCAATTTTCTCAAAAACTATAAGCTCTTTTTCAAATATTTTTTCCCTCTTGTACCCACTCCCAAGGTGCACATACCCTGCTAATTTGGGGTATGTAGCATGTAAGGAAGCTTTACAAAGCACGAAAGTTCGGGTCCCCATTGACTTCCATTATGTTCGGAGTTCGGCGCGAACACCCGAACATCGCGGCGATGTTCGGCGAACGTTCTCGAACCCGAACATCTAGGTGTTCGCCCAACCCTACTGGTGACTCAGACTGGATACTGAGATTAGAATCCTACAGACCCCCATATGTATAAATGGTACATTCCCACACACAGCTCTGAGGATAGCTCTGCTGGTGACTCAGCCTGGATACTGAGATTAGAATCCTACAGATCCCCATATGTATAAATGGTACATTCCCACACACAGCTCTGAGGATAGCTCTGCTGCTGACTCAGCCTGAATACTGAGATTAGAATCCTACAGACCCCCATATGTATAAATGGTACATTCCCACACACAGCACTGAGGATAGCTCTGCTGCTGACTCAGCCTGGATACTGAGATTAGAATCCCACAGACCCCCATATGTATAAATGGTACATTCCAACACACAGCACTGAGGATAGTTCTGCTTCTGACTCAGCCTGGATACTGAGATTAGAATCCTATAGATCCCCATATGTATGAATGGTACATTCCCACACACAGCACTGAGGATAGCTCTGCTGGTGACTCAGCCTGGATACTGAGATTAGAATCCTGCAGACCCCCATATGTATAAATGGTACATTCCCACACACAGCACTGAGGATAGCTCTGCAGCTGACTCAGCATGGATACTGAGATTAGAATCCTACAGACCCCCATATGTATAAATGGTACATTCCCACACACAGCACTGAGGATAGCTCTGCTGCTGACTCAACCTGGATACTGAGATTAGAATCCTACAGATCCCCATATGTATAAATGGTACATTCCCACACACAGCTCTGAGGATAGCTCTGCTGGTGACTCAGCCTGGATACTGAGATTAGAATCCTACAGACCCCCATATGTATAAATGGTACATTCCCACACACAGCTCTGAGGATAGCTCTGCTGCTGACTCAGCCTGGATACTGAGATTAGAATCCTATAGATCCCCATATGTACTTTATAAATGGTACATTCCCACACACAGTTCTGAGGATAGCTCTGCTGCTGACTCAGCCTGGATACTGAGATTAGAATCCTACAGACCCCCATATGTATAAATGGTACATTCCCACACACAGCACTGAGGATAGCTCTGCTGCTGACTCAGCCTGGATACTGAGATTAGACTCCTACACATCCCCATATGTATAAATGGTACATTCCCACACACAGCACTGAGGATAGCTCTGCTACTGATGTCAGAATTCTAGCGGTTTTATTTATGCAGGAAAAGCTGTCATATGTGTGTTTTAAGTTGTAATGTTCTATGCAAAATTTCATTGTAAACTGTAAAGTAGGGTTACTTCTTTAATATATTGCTCTGTGACATCTCAGCATATTCCAGGCTGTAAAGCTTATAAGATTGTTTTAACTTGCAAGCTGGCAGAAAATGTATGTACTGGTTACAAGAAGCCAAAACATTCTTTGTTAATGTCAAGGTTAGACTGTGCAATATGTGTAAGGCAGAATGCTAGTTTAAAACTCACATTACTGCAGTAATTATATATGCACATTTTCTTAATTATTACACATATATATTATTAATCTAAATATTAATAATCAATACAGCCCTTCTAAAGAATGAAATAGTTATTGTTAAACCCTATATAATATAATGTAATACTTTGAAATACACTTAAAATGCTGGATTCTGCAGTAAAAGTTTCAAAATATATTAGCTGTTTTTCACAAAGTTGTTTAGACTATAATTGTTCTTTGGAATGTCAATAATAAGTTCCAAGGTTTTTGTATTGTCCTGTATTTAGGACAAATGATGCCACCTGGCGGTTTCATTGTCTTATAAAATTAATATTATAAATAGATTGTTATTTATGATGAGATAGTGACATCTGCCGGTTGAAGTCATTATATTTATTCATAAGAAAGGCAAATATATAGAACATGATTTTATATTATTAAGATTTAATATGCAATCACTTCTTATAATGATTAATTGTTTTAAGAAGAATTATATAATAAGCTTTATATTTAAATAAGTATATTAGAAGTCCTGTATGTTTTGTATGTGTAACGATCGGTGAAGCACAGAGAGGATCTGATTACCGGTGATCTGCAGTATCACTGGGAATACAGATGTATACCAGATTATAAGTGATCTGCAGTATCACCGATAATCCGATATACCAGCTAACCTCTGTTCACCTGAGTAGAGTGTAGTGTTTGGTGTAACAGTAACACTTCGAGGACTAGGCCTCAGTGCAGAGGGGAGTACTGCACGGATTCCTTCTGAAGACCTGGACTTTCCTAGATGGGAGGAGTCAGGCTGAGAGTAGGAAGGACTGTTCTGCAAGTGACACTCAGGAGGAAGTGTCACTAACAGGACGAGGAACCGCCTCCAATAGTAAGGTCGGTTCTCGAGGACGGACAAGCCAGGTCGTAAACACACGGACAGATAAAGTACAGATACAGTAGGCAGAGGCGGAGTCTAGGTACAGGCAGGGTTCGGCAACAGGTATCAGAAATATCGAGGTACAAGATCAGGAGGCAGAAACAGAGTCTAAGGACGAGCCGGGGTTCGGCAACAGAGTATCAGAAATATCGAGGTGCAAGATCAGGAGGCAGAAACAGAGTCAAGCAGGCAAAGGGTCATAACAGATAATCACAATCAAACTAGTACTTTAAGCTATCAACAGAATCTAGCTTAGTGTAGGATTACAGCTCCAGCTGGTCCCGGCACACTAACGGATCTGACTACAGGTCTGAGTGCTCCCACGTATGTGTTTGCAACGCCAGACAACCAGCAACTGAATAAGCAGCAGAATATATAGTTGCTGGACTCTGCTGCCCCGCCCGAACCATTCAGCCAATCATGAGTCCTGCAGGAATCAGCTGACCTTCCTGATCAGCTGACACTTCCTCTGCAGGTATAAAGGTCCTGAATTCAGGCCCGCGCGAGCATAGCTCTCCATCTGCCTAGGTGCACTCGCGCGTGTCACTCTGAATCTTGGTGGGCTATCAGTCCCAGCCACACCCAGCCACACCAGTACTGTCTTGCAATGTATCCAGTTCCAATGCGGATTCCGCCGCTCCCAATGTGGATTCCGCCGCTCTGCCTATGCGGCATGCGGCGGTTTTTCCGCGTTGTGACGCCATGCTGGATGCGGAAACAGCCGCCTCACCTTGAGAGACGGCGGCTTTTCCGCGTTTCTTCACAGTACCCCCCCCCCCCCCCCGAGGAGTGGACTCCGGACAACTCCTACCAGGTTTCTCGGGATGTAAGGCGTGAAACTCCCTCCTTAATTCGTCCGCATGCATGCGACTCCCCGGTACCCATTGTCTCTCCTCAATGCCATACCCTTTCCAATGTACGAGATATTGTACCGAGTTTTGTACAACGCGTGAATCTAAAATCTTTTCTACCTCGTACTCAGGCTGGTCATCCACCAACACAGGAGGAGGAGGAGTGGGACCCGCAGGGACACGTGGAAGGATCTTGCCCTATGCATGCTGGCGGGAAGATCAACGGTGTAAGTGACGTTGTTGATCCTTCTGGCTATCGGGAAAGGCCCGACAAACCTGGGCCCCAACTTGTCTGAGGGCTGTTTCAGGGCCAAGTGACGTGTGGATACCCAAACCAAGTCTCCTGGTTGGAATCTCCACTCCAAAGACCGTTTCTTGTCAGCTTGACACTTATGACTCAGAAACGCCTTTTCCAAACTGTCTCTCACCGTCCGCCAAATGTCTTTAAAAGACCTTTGCCAAGCCTCCAGAGCTGGAAACGGAGTGGAGGCCACTGGTAACGGTGAAAATTTGGGCAATCTTCCAGACACTACCTGGAACGGAGAAAATCCAGTGGAAGAACTTTTCAAATTGTTTTGTGCAAATTCTGCAAAGGGCGCCTCTGCAACTCTGCAACGTAGCATCTCAAAAACTGCTCTAATGACTGGTTGACCCTCTCCGTCTGACCGTTGGTCTGTGGGTGGTAGCCCGATGAAAACGACAGCTTCATGCCCATTTGATGACAGAATGCCCTCCAGAATTTAGATACGAATTGGACTCCCCGATCGGACACTATGTTTTCCGGAATGCCGTGCAGCCGGAACACGTGTTTGATAAACAAGTCGGCCAATTCCTGGGCCGAGGGGAGTCCTTTCAAGGGCACAAAATGGGCCATCTTGCTGAAGCAGTCGACTACCACCCAAATGACCGACATGCCCTCTGATCTGGGAAGCTCACCCACAAAATCCATGGACAAGTGGGTCCATGGTTCACTCGGGGTGGGTAAAGGCTGCAATGTCCCTACAGGTGCCAGCCGGGAGGGTTTGCTTTTAGCACATACCGCACAATCCTTAACAAATTCTTTGCAGTCGGCTGCACAGCACTGAGGATAGCTCTGCAGCTGACTCAGCCTGGATACTGAGATTAGAATCCTACAGACCCCATATGTATAAATGGTACATTCCCACACACAGCACTGAGGATAGCTCTGCTGCTGACTCAGCCTGGATACTGAGATTAGAATCCTACAGACCCCCATATGTATAAATGGTACATTCCCACACATAGCTCTGAGGATAGCTCTGCTGCTGACTCAACCTGGATACTGAGAATAGAATCCTACAGACCCCCATATGTATAAACGGTACATTCCCACACAGAGCAGGGACAAGGTCCTCCAGCACCCAAGGCTGAGACACCAAAGTGCGCCCCTCCATCCCTCCCACCCCAGCTGTCACACACTGATTGCTATTAGACTAAGAGGGCCACAGGGCCCACAAGCTCCTCAACACCTTAATATCTAGTTATCTGGCTTGCAGTCACTGCTATGTATCCCCATTTCTTATTTCTTCTTGCTTCATACACAATTAGGAATGACAGCTGAATGAATTGTGCGCCCCCTCCTACACTGCGCCCTGAGGCTGGAGCCTCTCCAGCCTATGCCTCGGCCCAGCCCTGTTCCCACACACAGCACTGAGGATAGCTCTGCTGCTGGCTCAGCCTGGATACTGAGATTAGAATCCTACAGATCTCCATATGTATAAATGATACATTCCCAAACACAGCACTGAGGATAGCTCTGCTGCTGACTCAGCCTGGATACTGAGATTAGAACCCTACAGACCCCCATATGTATAAATGGTACATTCCCACACACAGCACTGAGGATAGCTCTGCTGCTGACTCAGCCTGGATACTGAGATTAGAATCCTACAGATCCCCATATATATAAATGGTACATTCCCACACACATCACTGAGGATAGCTCTGCTGCTGACTCAGCCTGGATACTGAGATTAGAATCCTACAGACCCCCATATGTATAAATGGTACATTCCCACACACATCACTGAGGATAGCTCTGCTGCTGACTCAGCCTGGATACTGAGATTAGAATCCTACAGACCCCCATATGTATAAATGGTACATTCCCACACACAGCACTGAGGATAGCTCTGCTGCTGACTCAGCCTGGATACTGAGATTAGAATCCTACAGATCCCCTATATGTATAAATGGTACATTCCCACACACAGCACTGAGGATAGCTCTGCTGCTGACTCAGCCTGGATACTGAGATTAGAATCCTACAGATCCCCTATATGTATAAATGGCACATTCCCACACACAGCACTGAGGATAGCTCTGCTGCTGACTCAGCCTGGATACTGAGATTAGAATCCTACAGACCCCCATATGTATAAATGGTTACATTACCACACACAGCACTGAGGATAGCTCTGCTGCTGACTCAGCCTGGATACTGAGATTAGAATCCTACAGACTCCCATATGTATAAATGGTACATTCCCACACACAGCACTGAGGATAGCTCTGCCGCTGACTCAGCCTGGATACTGAGATTAGAATCCTTCAGACCCCCATATGTATAAATGGTACATTCCCACACACAGCTCTGAGGATAGCTCTGCTGCTGACTCAGCCTGGATACTGAGATTAGAATCCTACAGACCCCCATATGTATAAATGGTACATTCCCACACACAGCACTGAGGATAGCTCTGGGCTTCTGCATATGGCCACACATAGAGCACACACTGGTCCTGGGATTATCAGTGGTCAGAGTCTGTAGAGCACACCAGGGAGTGGCCACCTCCAATGACTTATCTCAGGAGAACTCAGCTGAAGACCTCTCTCCTCTCTCCCAGGTGTTCCAGAGACGTGCTGATGGCTCGGTGGACTTTAACCGAGACTGGGAAGACTACAAAAGAGGGTTTGGCAGCCAGCTGAGTGAGTTCTGGTTGGGTAATGAGAATATTCACCAACTCACAGCCACAGGTAAACCCCACATAGAGATAAACTTATTTTATGGTCAGAATTGCTTTTTTTCTCATTGGCACTTCAATCAATATTCTTCTCTCAGGTTCCTATCAGCTGCGGGTTGATCTGGAGGATTTTGACCATAACAGGACTTATGCCACATATAGTGAGTTTAAGCTGGCAAATGAGGGAAATCTTTACCGTCTGTGGTTCAGCAAATACACAGGAGGCACTGCAGGTAGATTATCCTCTTATATTTATCATACACAACTCCAACTTCCTGTGTTGTGTATAGACTGATTATGTTTAAAGGGAAGGTTCAGGGAGGGTGGGGAAAAAATAAAAATCAATTTCCACTTACCTGGGGCTTCCTCCAGCCCGTGGCAGGCAGGCGGTGCCCTAGCCAGCCGCTCCGCAGGCTCCCGGTGGTCTCCGGTGGCCGACCCGACCTGGCCAGGCCGGCTGCCAGGTTGGGCTCTTCTGCGCTCCAAGTCCTTGTACTTCTGCGTCCCACGCCGGCGCTCTGACGTCATCGGACGTCCGCCGGGCTGTACTGCGCATGCGCAGTAGTTCTGCGCATGTGCAGTACAGCCCGGGGGACGTCCGATGACGTCAGAGCGCCGGCGTGGGACGCAGAAGTACAAGGACTTGGAGCGCAGAAGAGCCCGACCTGGCAGCCGGCCTGGCCAGGTCGGGTCGGCCACCGGAGACCACCGGGAGCCTGCGGAGCGGCGGCGAGGGCACCTCCTGCCTGCCACGGGCTGGAGGAAGCCCCAGGTAAGTGGAAATTGATTTTTATTATTCCCCCACCCTCCCTGAACCTTCCCTTTAAGATACTGTTATACCAACTGTCCGTATATGGATTTTCCTTTAGTACAGAGTTTATGTCCCTTGCCTGTTAAATCCGTAGCTGTCAGAACATATTCTGGCATGTAGTCCGCAAGTTAAAGCATCATTGCCACACCGCTGACAGAGAGACACAACTGACAAAGACAGCCTCAATTCACTAAGCTTAACTCCTATCTTTAATAACTCTTCTGAGCTGTTTTACAGTTATCACAATTAGATCACCATGGTGATAACTGTAAAACAGCTCAGAAGAGTTATTAAAGACAGGAGTTAAGCTTAGTGAATTGAGGCAGTCTTTAACCCAATGCAGGTGTGTAACGTTTGGTGTCAGTAAGCACAGATTTTCTGTTTATTGGTGATCTGCAGTATCACCAATAATACAGATGCTATACCTGATTATATGGTGATCTGCAGAATCACCAATAATGCAAGTATAGCGTGACACGATACAATCGGATGCAAGAAGGTGCATGATGCAATAGAGTATCTCTATAGGGCACAGAGATACAACCTCCAGCAAGCTGGAACAGCAGACAACAATAATATACAGTGTAAATTCTCAAGTATGTGGAAAAGTCCACCACACCGTAATTCCTCAGAGGTGTGGTTACCTCTGAATGGAAAACCCGTGTGTGAGATCCTCCAAAGGATGGAGTGGAGGAGTCTCGGCCTCTAGCAGCAAGGGTTTGCTAGTGGCGGCTGTCTCAAAGAGGCAAGCCTCTGATAGAACCCTACTGTGGGAGACGTTCCACTGAAGGGAGAAAGGTCAGACAAAATGAGGTTCGGCAACAGATCAGGCGGCAGCAGTACAGAAACGTGAGAAAAGAGAATAGTCGTAAACCAAGCCAATAGTCGAGAACGGTACGGGCTGGCGAAGTACAGAATCAGGAAGCAGAAGAATAGTCAAGACAGGCACAGAATCATACACGATAAATCAAGACAGTATAATATGTGTATATATTGGCGATGAACCAGTATATGACGCAATATCAAATACAAGGCTGACTAGGTGTGACAAGAGCCGGGGTCCTGCCAGATTATCACACGGGAACTGACTAGGTCTGAGTGCTGACACAGGGTATCGCAAACACAGACGAAGTGTGACTGAGAAGCACTTCCTTATATACTGCTTGGGAGAGAAGTCTCCACCCCAAGCAGCAACCAATCAGAGCAGGAAAAAACGTCAGCTGACTTCTAGATCAGCTGACACACTTTCTAGGGGTATAAAGGCGTGCCTGGTGCGCGCGTACTCCCTAGAAGCAAGATGGCAGAGCCCTGATGTGCAGCACGCCGGTGAGTTTGGCGCAGTGCGCCTGGAGGATCTTGCGAGGCGGATGCCGCCAAATTTCCGCATTCCGCATTTGAAAGTCTGCATGCCGGAACGGATGCGACCATATTTCCGCAATCCATCCGGCGTCGTGGGATTTTCGTTACAAGGTGTTGCACATACAGTGTGATGAATAAACTCCACAGTGCGATAGGGGTGGGTAGAGACTGGGTGCTTACTGAGGATCAAACAATCTGGAATGAGATGGAGATAACCCTTTGATTATGACAGGAATAGTGCAACTCCATAAAATCTTACATTGCACAACATTATATTACTCACACATAACCTCAATGCAAATACAGTGCAACATATCACAGGTAACAGAAATCTGCATAACATGTGATCATCATGTCTGCCACATGCATTGTTCTAACAGTACTGCAATGAGTATCAGGGGATCTGTCCTGTGACAGCACCGCTCTTATCTCTTCCTCCAGCATATGAGAGATCAGGGGAGCTGTCCTGTGACAGCACCGCTCTTATCTCTTCCTCCAGCATATGAGAGATCAGGGGAGCTGTCCTGTGACTGCACCGCTCTTATCTCTTCCTCCAGCATATGGGAGATCAGGGGAGCTGTCCTGTAACTGCACCGCTCCCATCTCTTCCTCCTGCATATGAGAGATCAGGGGAGCTGTCCTGTGACTGCACCGCTCCCATCTATTCCTCTAGCATATGAGAGATCAGGGGAGCTGTCCTGTGACTGCACCGCTCCCATCTCTTCCTCCTGCATATGAAAGATCAGGGGAGCTGTCCTGTGACTGCACCGCTCCCATCTCTTCCTCCTGCATATGAAAGATCAGGGGAGCTGTCCTGTGACTGCACCGCTCCCATCTCTTCCTCCTGCATATGAAAGATCAGGGGAGCTGTCCTGTGACTGCACCGCTCCCATCTCTTCCTCCAGCATATGAGAGATCAGGGGAGCTGTCCTGTGACTGCACCGCTCCCATCTATTCCTCTAGCATATGAGAGATCAGGGGAGCTGTCCTGTGACTGCACCGCTCCCATCTCTTCCTCCTGCATATGAAAGATCAGGAGAGCTGTCCTGTAACTGCACTGCTCCCATCTATTCCTCTAGCATATGAGAGATCAGGGGAGCTGTCCTGTGACTGCACCGCTCCCATCTCATCCTCCAGCATATGAGAGATCAGTGGAGCTGTCCTGTGACTGCACCGCACCCATCTCTTCCTCCAGCATATGAGAGATCAGGGGAGCTGTCCTGTGACTGCACCGCACCCATCTCTTCCTCTAGCATATGAGAGATCAGGGGAGCTGTCCTGTGACTGCACCGCTCTCATCTCATCCTCCAGCATATGAGAGATCAGGGGAGCTGTCCTGTGACTGCACCACTCTCATCTCTTCCTCTAGCATATGAGAGATCAGGGGAGCTGTCCTGTGACTGCACCGCTCCCATCTCTTCCTCCAGCATATGAGAGATCAGGGGAGCTGTCCTGTGACAGCACCGCTCTTATCTCTTCCTCCAGCATATGAGAGATCAGGGGAGCTGTCCTGTGACTGCACCGCTCCCATCTCTTCCTCTAGCATATGAGAGATCAGGGGAGCTGTCCTGTGACTGCACCGCTCTCATATCTTCCTCCAGCATATGAGAGATCAGGGGAGCTGTCCTGTGACTGCACCGCTCCCATCTCTTCCTCCAGCATATTAGAGATCAGGGGAGCTGTCCTGTGACTGCACCACTCCCATCTCTTCCTCCAGCATATTAGAGATCAGGGGAGCTGTCCTGTGACTGCACCGCTCTCATCTCTTCCTCTAGCATATGAGAGATCAGGGGAGCTGTCCTGTAACTGCACTGCTCCCATCTATTCCTCTAGCATATGAGAGATCAGGGGAGCTGTCCTGTGACTGCACCGCTCCCATCTCATCCTCCAGCATATGAGAGATCAGTGGAGCTGTCCTGTGACTGCACCGCTCTCATCTCTTCCTCCTGCATATGAGAGATCAGGGGAGCTGTCCTGTGACTGCACCGCTCCCATCTATTCCTCTAGCATATGAGAGATCAGGGGAGCTGTCCTGTGACTGCACTGCTCCCATCTCTTCCTCCAGCATATGAGAGATCAGGGGAGCTGTCCTGTGACTGCACCGCTCCCATCTCTTCCTCTAGCATATGAAAGATCAGGAGAGCTGTCCTGTAACTGCACTGCTCCCATCTATTCCTCTAGCATATGAGAGATCAGGGGAGCTGTCCTGTGACTGCACCGCACCCATCTCTTCCTCTAGCATATGAGAGATCAGGGGAGCTGTCCTGTGACTGCACCGCTCCCATCTCTTCCTCCAGCATATGAGAGATCAGGGGAGCTGTCCTGTGACTGCACCGCTCTCATCTCATCCTCCAGCATATGAGAGATCAGGGGAGCTGTCCTGTGACTGCACCGCACCCATCTCTTCCTCTAGCATATGAGAGATCAGGGGAGCTGTCCTGTGACTGCACCGCTCCCATCTCTTCCTCCAGCATATGAGAGATCAGGGGAGCTGTCCTGTGACTGCACCGCTCTCATCTCATCCTCCAGCATATGAGAGATCAGGGGAGCTGTCCTGTGACTGCACCGCTCCCATCTCTTCCTCCAGGATATGAGAGATCAGGGGAGCTGTCCTGTGACTGCACCGCACCCATCTCTTCCTCTAGCATATGAGAGATCAGGGGAGCTGTCCTGTGACTGCACCACTCTCATCTCTACCTCTAGCATATGAGAGATCAGGGGAGCTGTCCTGTGACTGCACCGCTCTCTTCTCTTCCTCTAGCATATGAGAGATCAGGGGAGCTGTCCTGTGACTGCACCGCTCTCATCTCATCCTCCAGCATATGAGAGATCAGGGGAGCTGTCCTGTGACTGCACCACTCTCATCTCTTCCTCTAGCATATGAGAGATCAGGGGAGCTGTCCTGTGACAGCACCGCTCTTATCTCTTCCTCCAGCATATGAGAGATCAGGGGAGCTGTCCTGTGACTGCACCGCTCCCATCTCTTCCTCTAGCATATGAGAGATCAGGGGAGCTGTCCTGTGACTGCACCGCTCTCATATCTTCCTCCAGCATATGAGAGATCAGGGGAGCTGTCCTGTGACTGCACCGCTCCCATCTCTTCCTCCAGCATATTAGAGATCAGGGGAGCTGTCCTGTGACTGCACCGCTCTCATATCTTCCTCCAGCATATGAGAGATCAGGGGAGCTGTCCTGTGACTGCACCGCTCCCATCTCTTCCTCCAGCATATGAGAGATCAGGGGAGCTGTCCTGTGACTGCACCGCTCCCATCTATTCCTCTAGCATATGAGAGATCAGGGGAGCTGTCCTGTGACTGCACCGCTCTCATATCTTCCTCCAGCATATGAGAGATCAGGGGAGCTGTCCTGTGACTGCACCGCTCCCATCTCTTCCTCCAGCATATTAGAGATCAGGGGAGCTGTCCTGTGACTGCACCACTCCCATCTCTTCCTCCAGCATATTAGAGATCAGGGGAGCTGTCCTGTGACTGCACCGCTCTCATATCTTCCTCCAGCATATGAGAGATCAGGGGAGCTGTCCTGTGACTGCACCGCTCCCATCTCTTCCTCCAGCATATGAGAGATCAGGGGAGCTGTCCTGTGACTGCACCGCTCTCATCTCATCCTCCAGCATATGAGAGATCAGGGGAGCTGTCCTGTGACTGCACCGCACCCATCTCTTCCTCCAGCATATTAGAGATCAGGGGAGCTGTCCTGTGACTGCACCACTCCCATCTCTTCCTCCAGCATATTAGAGATCAGGGGAGCTGTCCTGTGACTGCACCACTCCCATCTCTTCCTCCAGCATATTAGAGATCAGGGGAGCTGTCCTGTGACTGCACCGCTCTCATATCTTCCTCCAGCATATGAGAGATCAGGGGAGCTGTCCTGTGACTGCACCGCTCCCATCTCTTCCTCCAGCATATGAGAGATCAGGGGAGCTGTCCTGTGACTGCACCGCTCCCATCTCTTCCTCCAGCATATGAGAGATCAGGGGAGCTGTCCTGTGACTGCACCGCTCCCATCTCTTCCTCTAGCATATGAGAGATCAGGGGAGCTGTCCTGTGACTGCACCGCTCTCATCTCTTCCTCTGGCATATGAGAGATCAGGAGGGCTGTCCTGTGACTGCGCCGCTCCCATCTCTTCCTCCAGCATATGAAAGATCAGGGGAGCTGTCCTGTGACTACACCGCTCCCATCTCTTCCTCCAGCATATGAGAGATCAGGGGAGCTGTCTTGTAACTGTACCGGTCCCATCTCCTCCTCCTGTACAGGTATATAAGAGATCAGGGGAGCTGTCCTGTGACTGCACCGCTCCCATCTCTTCCTCTAGCATATGAGAGATCAGGGGAGCTGTCCTGTGACTGCACCGCTCTCTTCTCTTCCTCTAGCATATGAGAGATCAGGGGAGCTGTCCTGTGACTGCACCGCTCTCATCTCTTCCTCTATCATATTAGAGATCAGGGGAGCTGTCCTGTGACTGCACCGCTCTCTTCTCTTCCTCTAGCATATGAGAGATCAGGGGAGCTGTCCTGTTATTGCACCGCTCCCATCTCTTCCTCTAGCATATGAGAGATCAGGGGAGCTGTCCTGTGACTGCACCACTCTCATCTCTTCCTCTAGCATATGAGAGATCAGGGGAGCTGTCCTGTGACTGCACCGCTCTCATCTCTTCCTCTAGCATATGAGAGATCAGGGGAGCTGTCCAGTGACTGCACCGCTCCCATCTCTTCCTCTGGCATATGAGAGATCAGGGGAGCTGTCCTGTGACTGCACCGCTCTCATCTCTTCCTCTATCATATTAGAGATCAGGGGAGCTGTCCTGTGACTGCACCGCTCTCTTCTCTTCCTCTAGCATATGAGAGATCAGGGGAGCTGTCCTGTGACTGCACCGCTCCCATCTCTTCCTCCAGCATATGAGAGATCAGGGGAGCTGTCCTGTTATTGCACCGCTCCCATCTCTTCCTCTAGCATATGAGAGATCAGGGGAGCTGTCCTGTGACTGCACCACTCTCATCTCTTCCTCTAGCATATGAGAGATCAGGGGAGCTGTCCTGTGACTGCACCACTCTCATCTCTTCCTCTAGCATATGAGAGATCAGGGGAGCTGTCCTGTGACTGCACCGCTCTCATCTCTTCCTCTAGCATATGAGAGATCAGGGGAGCTGTCCTGTGACTGCACCGCTCCCATCTCTTCCTCTGGCATATGAGAGATCAGGGGAGCTGTCCTGTGACTGCACCGCTCTCATCTCTTCCTCTAGCATATGAGAGATCAGGGGAGCTGTCCTGTGACTGCACCGCTCCCATCTCTTCCTCCAGCATATGAGAGATCAGGGGAGCTGTCCTGTGACTGCACCGGTCTCATCTCTTCCTCCAGCATATAAGGGATCAGGGGAGCTGTCCTGTGACTGCACCGCTCCCATCTCTTCCTCCAGCATATGAGAGATCAGGAGAGCTGTCCTGTGACTGCACCGCTCCCATCTCTTCCTCCAGCATATGAGAGATCAGGGGAGCTGTCCTGTGACTGCACCGCTCCCATCTCTTCCTCTAGCATATGAGAGATCAGGGGAGCTGTCCGGTAACTGCACTGCTCTCATCTCTTCCTCCAGCATATGAGAGATCAGGGGAGCTGTCCTGTGACTGCACCGCTCCCATCTCTTCCTCCAGCATATGATACATCAGGGGAGCTGTCCTGTGACTGCACCGCTCCCATCTATTCCTCCAGTATATGAGTTATCAGGGGAGCTGTCCTGTGACTTCACCGCTCCCATCTATTCCTCCAGCATATGAGATATCAGGGGAGCTGTCCTGTGGCTGCACTGCTCTCATCTCTTCCTCTAGCATATGAGAGATCAGGGGAGCTGTCCTGTGACTGCACCGCTCCCATCTCTTCCTCTAGCATTTGAGAGATCAGGGGAGCTGTCCTGTGACTGCACCACTCTCATCTCTTCCTCTGGCATATGAGAGATCAGGGGAGCTGTCCTGTGACTGCGCCGCTCCCATCTCTTCCTCTAGCATATGAGAGATCAGGGGAGCTGTCCGGTAACTGCACTGCTCTCATCTCTTCCTCCAGCATATGAGAGATCAGGGGAGCTGTCCTGTGACTGCACCGCTCCCATCTCTTCCTCCAGCATATGATACATCAGGGGAGCTGTCCTGTGACTGCACCGCTCCCATCTATTCCTCCAGTATATGAGTTATCAGGGGAGCTGTCCTGTGACTGCACCGCTCCTATCTATTCCTCCAGCATATGAGATATCAGGGGAGCTGTCCTGTGGCTGCACTGCTCTCATCTCTTCCTCTAGCATATGAGAGATCAGGGGAGCTGTCCTGTGACTGCACCGCTCCCATCTCTTCCTCTAGCATTTGAGAGATCAGGGGAGCTGTCCTGTGACTGCGCCACTCTCATCTCTTCCTCTGGCATATGAGAGATCAGGGGAGCTGTCCTGTGACTGCGCCGCTCCCATCTCTTCCTCCGGCATATGAGAGATCAAGGGAGCTGTCTTGTAACTGTACCGCTCCCATCTCCTCCTCCTGTACAGGTATATAAGAGATCAGGGGAGCTGTCCTGTGACTGCACCGCTCCCATCTCTTCCTCTAGCATATGAGAGATCAGGGGAGCTGTCCTGTGAGTGCACCGCTCTCTTCTCTTCCTCTAGCATATGAGAGATCAGGGGAGCTGTCCTGTGACTGCACCGCTCTCATCTCTTCCTCTATCATATTAGAGATCAGGGGAGCTGTCCTGTGACTGCACCGCTCCCATCTCTCCCTCTAGCATATGAGAGATCAGGGGAGCTGTCCTGTGACTGCTCCGCTCTCATCTCTTTCTTCAGCATATGAGAGATCAGGGGAGCTGTCCTGTGACTGCACCGCTCCCATCTCTTCTTCCAGCATATGAGAGATCAGGGGAGCTGTCCTGTGACTGCACCGCTCCCATCTCTTCCTCTAGCATATGAGAGATCAGGGGAGCTGTCCTGTGACTGAACCGCTCCCATCTCTTCCTCCAGCATATGAGAGATCAGGGGAGCTGTCCTGTTATTGCACCGCTCCCATCTCTTCCTCCAGCATATGAGAGATCAGGGGAGCTGTCCTGTGACTGCACCGCTCCCATCTCTTCCTCCAGCATATGAGAGATCAGGGGAGCTGTCCTGTGACTGCACCGCTCTCATCTCTTCCTCCAGCATATGAGGGATCAGGGGAGCTGTCCTGTGAGTGCACCGCTCCCATCAATTCCTCTAGCATATGAGAGATCAGGGGAGCTGTCCTGTGACTGCACCACTCTCATCTCTTCCTCTAGCATATGAGAGATCAGGGGAGCTGTCCTGTGACTGCACCGCTCTCATCTCTTCCTCTAGCATATGAGAGATCAGGGGAGCTGTCCTGTGACTGCACCGCTCCCATCTCTTCCTCTGGCATATGAGAGATCAGGGGAGCTGTCCTGTGACTGCACCGGTCTCAGCATATGAGAGATCAGGGGAGCTGTCCTGTGACTGCACCGCTCTCATCTCTTCCTCTAGCATATGAGAGATCAGGGGAGCTGTCCTGTGACTGCACCGCTCCCATCTCTTCCTCTGGCATATGAGAGATCAGGGGAGCTGTCCTGTGACTGCACCGGTCTCATCTCTTCCTCCAGCATATAAGGGATCAGGGGAGCTGTCCTGTGACTGCACCGCTCCCATCTCTTCCTCCAGCATATGAGAGATCAGGGGAGCTGTCCTGTGACTGCACCGCTCCCATCTCTTCCTTAAGCATATGAGAGATCAGAGGAGCTGTCCTGTGATTGCACCGCTCTCATCTCTTCCTCCTGCATATGAGAGATCAGGGGAGCTGTCCTGTGACTGCACCGCTCTCATCTCTTCCTCCAGCATATGAGGGATCAGGGGAGCTGTCCTGTGAGTGCACCGCTCCCATCAATTCCTCTAGCATATGAGAGATCAGGGGAGCTGTCCTGTGACTGCACCGCCCCCATCTCTTCCTCCAGCATATGAGAGATCAGGGGAGCTGTCCTGTGACTGCACCACTCTCATCTCTTCCTCTAGCATATGAGAGATCAGGGGAGCTGTCCTGTGACTGCACCGCTCTCATCTCTTCCTCTAGCATATGAGAGATCAGGGGAGCTGTCCTGTGACTGCACCGCTCCCATCTCTTCCTCTGGCATATGAGAGATCAGGGGAGCTGTCCTGTGACTGCACCGCTCTCATCTCTTCCTCTAGCATATGAGAGATCAGGGGAGCTGTCCTGTGACTGCACCGCTCCCATCTCTTCCTCCAGCATATGAGAGATCAGGGGAGCTGTCCTGTGACTGCACCGGTCTCATCTCTTCCTCCAGCATATAAGGGATCAGGGGAGCTGTCCTGTGACTGCACCGCTCCCATCTCTTCCTCCAGCATATGAGAGATCAGGAGAGCTGTCCTGTGACTGCACCGCTCCCATCTCTTCCTCCAGCATATGAGAGATCAGGGGAGCTGTCCTGTGACTGCACCGCTCCCATCTCTTCCTCTAGCATATGAGAGATCAGGGGAGCTGTCCGGTAACTGCACTGCTCTCATCTCTTCCTCCAGCATATGAGAGATCAGGGGAGCTGTCCTGTGACTGCATTGCTCCCATCTCTTCCTCCAGCATATGAGAGATCAGGGGAGCTGTCCTGTGACTGCACCGCTCCCATCTATTCCTCCAGTATATGAGTTATCAGGGGAGCTGTCCTGTGACTGCACCGCTCCCATCTATTCCTCCAGCATATGAGATATCAGGGGAGCTGTCCTGTGGCTGCACTGCTCTCATCTCTTCCTCTAGCATATGAGAGATCAGGGGAGCTGTCCTGTGACTGCACCGCTCCCATCTCTTCCTCTAGCATTTGAGAGATCAGGGGAGCTGTCCTGTGACTGCACCACTCTCATCTCTTCCTCTGGCATATGAGAGATCAGGGGAGCTGTCCTGTGACTGCGCCGCTCCCATCTCTTCCTCTAGCATATGAGAGATCAGGGGAGCTGTCCGGTAACTGCACTGCTCTCATCTCTTCCTCCAGCATATGAGAGAACAGGGGAGCTGTCCTGTGACTGCACCGCTCCCATCTCTTCCTCCAGCATATGATACATCAGGGGAGCTGTCCTGTGACTGCACCGCTCCTATCTATTCCTCCAGCATATGAGATATCAGGGGAGCTGTCCTGTGGCTGCACTGCTCTCATCTCTTCCTCTAGCATATGAGAGATCAGGGGAGCTGTCCTGTGACTGCACCGCTCCCATCACTTCCTCTAGCATTTGAGAGATCAGGGGAGCTGTCCTGTGACTGCACCACTCTCATCTCTTCCTCTGGCATATGAGAGATCAGGGGAGCTGTCCTGTGACTGCGCCGCTCCCATCTCTTCCTCCGGCATATGAGAGATCAGGGGAGCTGTCTTGTAACTGTACCGCTCCCATCTCCTCCTCCTGTACAGGTATAAAAGAGATCAGGGGAGCTGTCCTGTGACTGCACCGCTCCCATCTCTTCCTCTAGCATATGAGAGATCAGGGGAGCTGTCCTGTGAGTGCACCGCTCTCTTCTCTTCCTCTAGCATATGAGAGATCAGGGGAGCTGTCCTGTGACTGCACCGCTCTCATCTCTTCCTCTATCATATTAGAGATCAGGGGAGCTGTCCTGTGACTGCACCGCTCCCATCTCTCCCTCTAGCATATGAGAGATCAGGGGAGCTGTCCTGTGACTGCTCCGCTCTCATCTCTTTCTTCAGCATATGAGAGATCAGGGGAGCTGTCCTGTGACTGCACCGCTCCCATCTCTTCTTCCAGCATATGAGAGATCAGGGGAGCTGTCCTGTTATTGCGCCGCTCCCATCTCTTCCTCCAGCATATGAGAGATCAAGGGAGCTGTCCTGTGACTGCACCGCTCCCATCTCTTCCTCCAGCATATGAGAGATCAGGGGAGCTGTCCTGTGACTGCACCGCTTCCATCTCTTCCTCCTGCATATGAGAGATCAGGGGAGCTGTCCTGTGACTGCACCGCTCCCATCTCTTCCTCCAGCATATGAGAGATCAGGGGAGCTGTCCTGTGACTGCACCGCTCTCATCTCTTCCTCCAGCATATGAGGGATCAGGGGAGCTGTCCTGTGAGTGCACCGCTCCCATCAATTCCTCTAGCATATGAGAGATCAGGGGAGCTGTCCTGTGACTGCTCCGCTCCCATCTCTTCCTCCAGCATATGAGGGATCAGAGGAGCTGTCCTGTGACTGCACCACTCTCATCTCTACCTCTAGCATATGAGAGATCAGGGGAGCTGTCCTGTGACTGCACCACTCTCATCTCTTCCTCTAGCATATGAGAGATCAGGGGAGCTGTCCTGTGACTGCACCGCTCTCATCTCTTCCTCTAGCATATGAGAGATCAGGGGAGCTGTCCTGTGACTGCACCGCTCCCATCTCTTCCTCTGGCATATGAGAGATCAGGGGAGCTGTCCTGTGACTGCACCGGTCTCATCTCTTCCTCCAGCATATAAGGGATCAGGGGAGCTGTCCTGTGACTGCACCGCTCCCATCTCTTCCTCCAGCATATGAGTTATCAGGGGAGCTGTCCTGTGACTGCACTGCTCCCATCTCTTCCTCCAGCATATGAGAGATCAGGGGAGCTGTCCTGTGACTGCACCGCTCCCATCTCTTCCTCCAGCATATGAGAGATCAGGAGAGCTGTCCTGTGACTGCACCGCTCCCATCTCTTCCTCTAGCATATGAGAGATCAGGGGAGCTGTCCTGTGACTGCACCACTCCCATCTCTTCCTCCAGCATATGATACATCAGGGGAGCTGTCCTGTGACTGCACCGCTCCCATCTATTCCTCCAGCATATGAGTTATCAGGGGAGCTGTCCTGTGACTGCACCGCTCCCATCTATTCCTCCAGCATATGAGATATCAGGGGAGCTGTACTGTGGCTGCACTGCTCTCATCTCTTCCTCTAGCATATGAGAGATCAGGGGAGCTGTCCTGTGACTGCACCACTCTCATCTCTTCCTCTAGCGTTTGAGAGATCAGGGGAGCTGTCCTGTGACTGCACCGCTCTCATCTCTTCCTCTAGCATATGAGAGATCAGGGGAGCTGTCCTGTGACTGCACCGCTCCCATCTCTTCCTCCAGCATATGAGGGATCAGGGGAGCTGTCCTGTGACTGCACCGCTCCCATCTCTTCCTCTAGCATATGAGAGATCAGGGGAGCTGTCCTGTGACTGCACCGCTCTCATCTCTTCCTCTAGCATATAAGATATCAGGGGAGCTGTCCTGTGACTGCACCGCTCTCATCTCTTCCTCTAGTATATGAGAGATCAGGGGAGCTGTCCTGTGACTGCACCGCTCCCATCTCTTCCTCTAGCATATGAGAGATCAGGGGAGCTGTCCTGTGACTGCACCGCTCCCATCTCTTCCTCCAGCATATGAGAGATCAGGGGAGCTGTCCTGTTATTGCACCGCCCCCATCTCTTCCTCCAGCATATGAGAGATCAGGGGAGCTGTCCTGTGACTGCACCGCTCCCATCTCTTCCTCCAGCATATGAGAGATCAGGGGAGCTGTCCTGTGACTGCAGCGCTCCCATCTCTTCCTTAAGCATATGAGAGATCAGTGGAGCTGTCCTGTGATTGCACCGCTCTCATCTCTTCCTCCTGCATATGAGAGATCAGGGGAGCTGTCCTGTGACTGCACCGCTCTCATCTCTTCCTCCAGCATATGAGGGATCAGGGGAGCTGTCCTGTGACTGCACCGCTCCCATCAATTCCTCTAGCATATGAGAGATCAGGGGAGCTGTCCTGTGACTGCTCCGCTCCCATCTCTTCCTCCAGCATATAAGGGATCAGGGGAGCTGTCCTGTGACTGCACCGCTCCCATCTCTTCCTCTAGCATATGAGAGATCAGGGGAGCTGTCCTGTGACTGCACCACTCTCATCTCTTCCTCTAGCATATGAGAGATCAGGTGAGCTGTCCTGTGACTGCACCGCTCCCATCTCTTCCTCTGGCATATGAGAGATCAGGGGAGCTGTCCTGTGACTGCACCGCTCTCATCTCTTCCTCTAGCATATGAGAGATCAGGGGAGCTGTCCTGTGACTGCACCGCTCTCATCTCTTCCTCCAGCATATGAGGGATCAGGGGAGCTGTCCTGTGACTGCACCGCTCCCATCAATTCCTCTAGCATATGAGAGATCAGGGGAGCTGTCCTGTGACTGCTCCGCTCCCATCTCTTCCTCCAGCATATAAGGGATCAGGGGAGCTGTCCTGTGACTGCACCGCTCCCATCTCTTCCTCTAGCATATGAGAGATCAGGGGAGCTGTCCTGTGACTGCACCACTCTCATCTCTTCCTCTAGCATATGAGAGATCAGGTGAGCTGTCCTGTGACTGCACCGCTCCCATCTCTTCCTCTGGCATATGAGAGATCAGGGGAGCTGTCCTGTGACTGCACCGCTCTCATCTCTTCCTCTAGCATATAAGGGATCAGGGGAGCTGTCCTGTGACCGCACCGCTCCCATCTCTTCCTCCAGCATATGAGAGATCAGGAGAGCTGTCCTGTGACTGCACCGCTCCCATCTATTCCTCCAGCATATGAAAGATCAGGGGAGCTGTCCTGTGACTGCACTGCTCCCATCTATTCCTCCAGCATATGAGAGATCAGGGGAGCTGTCCTGTGACTGCACCGCTCCCATCTCTTCCTCCAGCATATGAGTGACCAGGAGAGCTGTCCTGTGACTGCACCGCTCCCATCTCTTCCTCTAGCATATGAGAGATCAGGGGAGCTGTCCTGTGACTGCACCACTCCCATCTCTTCCTCCAGCATATGATACATCAGGGGAGCTGTCCTGTGACTGCACCGCTCCCATCTATTCCTCCAGCATATGAGTTATCAGGGGAGCTGTCCTGTGACTGCACCGCTCCCATCTATTCCTCCAGCATATGAGATATCAGGGGAGCTGTCCTGTGGCTGCACTGCTCTCATCTCTTCCTCTAGCATATGAGAGATCAGGGGAGCTGTCCTGTGACTGCACCGCTCCCATCTCTTCCTCTAGCATTTGAGAGATCAGGGGAGCTGTCCTGTGACTGCACCGCTCCCATCTATTCCTCCAGCATATGAGATATCAGGGGAGCTGTCCTGTGGCTGCACTGCTCTCATCTCTTCCTCTAGCATATGAGAGATCAGGGGAGCTGTCCTGTGACTGCACCGCTCTCATCTCTTCCTCTGGCATATGAGAGATCAGGGGAGCTGTCCTGTGACTGCGCCGCTCCCATCTCTTCCTCCGGCATATGAGAGATCAGGGGAGCTGTCTTGTAACTGTACCGCTCCCATCTCCTCCTCCTGTACAGGTATATAAGAGATCAGGGGAGCTGTCCTGTGACTGCACCGCTCCCATCTCTTCCTCCTGCATATGAGAGATCAGGGGAGCTGTCCTGTGACTGCACCGCTCTCATCTCTTCCTCTAGCATATGAGAGATCAGGGGAGCTGTCCTGTGACTGCACCGCTCTCATCTCTTCCTCCTGCATATGAGAGATCAGGGGAGCTGTCCTGTGACTGCACCGCTCCCATCTCTTCCTCTAGCATATGAGAGATCAGGGGAGCTGTCCTGTGACTGCACCGCTCTCATCTCTTCCTCCTGCATATGAGAGATCAGGGGAGCTGTCCTGTGACTGCACCGCTCCCATCTCTTCCTCTAGCATATGAGAGATCAGGGGAGCTGTCCTGTGACTGCACCGCTCTCATCTCTTCCTCTAGCATATGAGAGATCAGGGGAGCTGTCCTGTGACTGCACCGCTCTCATCTCTTCCTCCTGCATATGAGAGATCAGGGGAGCTGTCCTGTGACTGCATTGCTCCCATCTCTTCCTCCAGCATATGAGAGATCAGGGGAGCTGTCCTGTGACTGCACCGCTCCTATCTCTTCCTCTAGCATATGAGAGATCAGGGGAGCTGTCCTGTGACTGCACCGCTCCCATCTCTTCCTCCAGCATATGAGAGATCAGAGGAGCTGTCCTGTTATTGCACCGCTCCCATCTCTTCCTCCAGCATATGAGAGATCAGGGGAGCTGTCCTGTGACTGCACCGCTCCCATCTCTTCCTCCAGCATATGAGAGATCAGGGGAGCTGTCCTGTGACTGCACCGCTTCCATCTCTTCCTCCTGCATATGAGAGATCAGGGGAGCTGTCCTGTGACTGCTCCGCTCCCATCTCTTCCTCCAGCATATGAGAGATCAGGGGAGCTGTCCTGTGACTGCACCGCTCCCATCTCTTCCTCAAGCATATGAGAGATCAGTGGAGCTGTCCTGTGATTGCACCGCTCCCATCTCTTCCTCTAGCATATGAGAGATCAGGGGAGCTGTCCTGTGACTGCACCGCTCTCATCTCTTCCTCTAGCATATGAGAGATCAGGGGAGCTGTCCTGTGACTGCACCGCTCCCATCTCTTCCTCCTGCATATGAGAGATCAGGGGAGCTGTCCTGTGACTGCATTGCTCCCATCTCTTCCTCTAGCATATAAGAGATCAGGGGAGCTGTCCTGTGACTGCACCGCTCCCATCTCTTCCTCTGGCATATGAGAGATCAGGGGAGCTGTCCTGTGACTGCACCACTCTCATCTCTTCCTCTAGCATATGAGAGATCAGGGGAGCTGTCCTGTGAATGCACCGCTCTCATCTCTTCCTCTAGCATATGAGAGATCAGGGGAGCTGTCCTGTGACTGCACCGCTCCCATCTCTTCCTCTGGCATATGAGAGATCAGGGGAGCTGTCCTGTGACTGCACCGCTCTCATCTCTTCCTCCAGCATATAAGGGATCAGGGGAGCTGTCCTGTGACTGCACTGCTCCCATCTATTCCTCCAGCATATGAGAGATCAGGGGAGCTGTCCTGTGACTGCACCGCTCCCATCTCTTCCTCCAGCATATGAGAGATCAGGAGAGCTGTCCTGTGACTGCACTGCTCCCATCTATTCCTCCAGCATATGAGAGATCAGGGGAGCTGTCCTGTGACTGCACCGCTCCCATCTCTTCCTCCAGCATATGAGAGATCAGGAGAGCTGTCCTGTGACTGCACCGCTCCCATCTCTTCCTCTAGCATATGAGAGATCAGGGGAGCTGTCCTGTGACTGCACCACTCCCATCTCTTCCTCCAGCATATGATACATCAGGGGAGCTGTCCTGTGACTGCACCGCTCCCATCTATTCCTTCAGCATATGAGTTATCAGGGGAGCTGTCCTGTGACTGCACCGCTCCCATCTATTCCTCCAGCATATGAGATATCAGGGGAGCTGTCCTGTGGCTGCACCACTCCCATCTCTTCCTCTAGCATATGGGAGATCAGGGGAGCTGTCCTGTGACTGCACCGCTCCCATCTCTTCCTCTAGCATATGAGAGATCAGGGGAGCTGTCCTGTGACTGCACCGCTCCCATCTCTTCCTCTAGCATTTGAGAGATCAGGGGAGCTGTCCTGTGACTGCACCGCTCTCATCTCTTCCTCTGGCATATGAGAGATCAGGGGAGCTGTCCTGTGACTGCGCCGCTCCCATCTCTTCCTCCGGCATATGAGAGATCAGGGGAGCTGTCTTGTAACTGTACCGCTCCCATCTCCTCCTCCTGTACAGGTATATAAGAGATCAGGGGAGCTGTCCTGTGACTGCACCACTCCCATCTCTTCCTCTAGCATATGAGAGATCAGGGGAGCTGTCCTGTGACTGCACCACTCTCTTCTCTTCCTCTAGCATATGAGAGATCAGGGGAGCTGTCCTGTGACTGCACCGCTCCCATCTCTCCCTCTAGCATATGAGAGATCAGGGGAGCTGTCCTGTGACTGCTCCGCTCTCATCTCTTCCTCCAGCATATGAGAGATCAGGGGAGCTGTCCTGTGACTGCACCGCTCCCATCTCTTCCTCTAGCATATGAGAGATCAGGGGAGCTGTCCTGTGACTGCACCGCTCCCATCTCTTCCTCCAGCATATGAGAGATCAGGGGAGCTGTCCTGTTATTGCACCGCTCCCATCTCTTCCTCCAGCATATGAGAGATCAGGGGAGCTGTCCTGTGACTGCACCGCTCCCATCTCTTCCTCCAGCATATGAGAGATCAGGGGAGCTGTCCTGTGACTGCACCGCTTCCATCTCTTCCTCCTGCATATGAGAGATCAGGGGAGCTGTCCTGTGACTGCACCGCTCCCATCTCTTCCTCCAGCATATGAGAGATCAGGGGAGCTGTCCTGTGACTGCACCTCTCCCATCTCTTCCTTAAGCATATGAGAGATCAGTGGAGCTGTCCTGTGATTGCACCGCTCTCACCTCTTCCTCCTGCATATGAGAGATCAGGGGAGCTGTCCTGTGACTGCGCCGCTCCCATCTCTTCCTCCGGCATATGAGAGATCAGGGGAGCTGTCTTGTAACTGTACCGCTCCCATCTCCTCCTCCTGTACAGGTATATAAGAGATCAGGGGAGCTGTCCTGTGACTGCACCGCTCCCATCTCTTCCTCTATCATATGAGAGATCAGGGGAGCTGTCCTGTGACTGCACCGCTCTCTTCTCTTCCTCTAGCATATGAGAGATCAGGGGAGCTGTCCTGTGACTGCACCGCTCTCATCTCTTCCTCTATCATATTAGAGATCAGGGGAGCTGTCCTGTGACTGCACCGCTCCCATCTCTCCCTCTAGCATATGAGAGATCAGGGGAGCTGTCCTGTGACTGCACCGCTCCCATCTCTTCCTCTAGCATATGAGAGATAAGGGGAGCTGTCCTGTTACTGCACCGCTCCCATCTCTTCCTCCAGCATATGAGAGATCAGGGGAGCTGTCCTTTTATTGCACCGCTCCCATCTCTTCCTCCAGCATATAAGAGATAAGGGGAGCTGTCCTGTGACTGCACCGCTCCCATCTCTTCCTCCAGCATATGAGAGATCAGGGGAGCTGTCCTGTGACTGCACCGCTCCCATCTCTTCCTCTAGCATATGAGAGATCAGGGGAGCTGTCCTGTGACTGCACCGCTCCCATCTCTTCCTCCAGCATATGAGAGTTCAGGGGAGCTGTCCTGTGACTGCACCGCTCCCATCTCTTCCTCCAGCATATGAGAGATCAGGGGAGCTGTCCTGTGACTGCACCGCTCCCATCTCTAACTCTAGCATATGAGAGATCAGGGGAGCTGTCCTGTGACTGCACCGCTCCCATCTCTTCCTCCAGCATATGAGAGTTCAGGGGAGCTGTCCTGTGACTGCACCGCTTCCATCTCTTCCTCCAGCATATGAGAGATCAGGGGAGCTGTCCTGTGACTGCACCGCTCCCATCTCTTCCTCTAGCATATGAGAGATCAGGGGAGCTGTCCTGTAACTGCACCGCTCCCATCTCTTCCTCTAGCATATGAGAGATCAGGGGAGCTGTCCTGTGACTGCACTGCTCCCATCTCTTCCTCTAGCATATGAGACATCAGGGGAGCTGTCCTGTGACTGCACCGCTCTCATCTCTTCCTCTAGCATATGAGAGATCAGGGGAGCTGTCCTGTGACTGCACCACTCCCATCTCTTCCTCTAGCATATGAGAGATCAGGGGAGCTGTCCTGTGACTGCACCACTCCCATCTCTTCCTCTAGCATATGAGAGATCAGGGGAGCTGTCCTGTGACTGCACTGCTCCCATCTATTCCTTCAGCATATGAGAGATCAGGGGAGCTGTCCTGTGACTGCACCGCTCTCATCTCTTCCTCCAGCATATGAGAGATCAGGAGAGCTGTCCTGTGACTGCACTGCTCCCATCTATTCCTCCAGCATATGAGAGATCAGGGGAGCTGTCCTGTGACTGCACCGCTCCCATCTCTTCCTCCAGCATATGAGAGATCAGGAGAGCTGTCCTGTGACTGCACCGCTCCCATCTCTTCCTCTAGCATATGAGAGATCAGGGGAGCTGTCCTGTGACTGCACCACTCCCATCTCTTCCTCCAGCATATGATACATCAGGGGAGCTGTCCTGTGACTGCACCGCTCCCATCTATTCCTCCAGCATATGAGTTATCAGGGGAGCTGTCCTGTGACTGCACCGCTCCCATCTATTCCTCCAGCATATGAGATATCAGGGGAGCTGTCCTGTGGCTGCACCACTCCCATCTCTTCCTCTAGCATATGGGAGATCAGGGGAGCTGTCCTGTGACTGCACCGCTCCCATCTCTTCCTCTAGCATATGAGAGATCAGGGGAGCTGTCCTGTGACTGCACCGCTCCCATCTCTTCCTCTAGCATTTGAGAGATCAGGGGAGCTGTCCTGTGACTGCACCGCTCTCATCTCTTCCTCTGGCATATGAGAGATCAGGGGAGCTGTCCTGTGACTGCGCCGCTCCCATCTCTTCCTCCGGCATATGAGAGATCAGGGGAGCTGTCTTGTAACTGTACCGCTCCCATCTCCTCCTCCTGTACAGGTATATAAGAGATCAGTGGAGCTGTCCTGTGACTGCACCACTCCCATCTCTTCCTCTAGCATATGAGAGATCAGGGGAGCTGTCCTGTGACTGCACCGCTCTCTTCTCTTCCTCTAGCATATGAGAGATCAGGGGAGCTGTCCTGTGACTGAACCGCTCCCATCTCTCCCTCTAGCATATGAGAGATCAGGGGAGCTGTCCTGTGACTGCTCCGCTCTCATCTCTTCCTCCAGCATATGAGAGATCAGGGGAGCTGTCCTGTGACTGCACCGCTCCCATCTCTTCCTCCAGCATATGAGAGATCAGGGGAGCTGTCCTGTGACTGCACCGCTCCCATCTCTTCCTCTAGCATATGAGAGATCAGGGGAGCTGTCCTGTGACTGCACCGCTCCCATCTCTTCCTTCAGCATATGAGAGATCAGGGGAGCTGTCCTGTTATTGCACCGCTCCCATCTCTTCCTCCAGCATATGAGAGATCAGGGGAGCTGTCCTGTGACTGCACCGCTCCCATCTCTTCCTCCAGCATATGAGAGATCAGGGGAGCTGTCCTGTGACTGCACCGCTTCCATCTCTTCCTCCTGCATATGAGAGATCAGGGGAGCTGTCCTGTGACTGCACCGCTCCCATCTCTTCCTCCAGCATATGAGAGATCAGGGGAGCTGTCCTGTGACTGCACCGCTCCCATCTCTTCCTTAAGCATATGAGAGATCAGTGGAGCTGTCCTGTGATTGCACCGCTCTCACCTCTTCCTCCTGCATATGAGAGATCAGGGGAGCTGTCCTGTGACTGCGCCGCTCCCATCTCTTCCTCCGGCATATGAGAGATCAGGGGAGCTGTCTTGTAACTGTACCGCTCCCATCTCCTCCTCCTGTACAGGTATATAAGAGATCAGGGGAGCTGTCCTGTGACTGCACCGCTCCCATCTCTTCCTCCAGCATATGAGAGATCAGGGGAGCTGTCCTGTTATTGCACCGCCCCCATCTCTTCCTCCAGCATATGAGAGATCAGGGGAGCTGTCCTGTGACTGCACCGCTCCCATCTCTTCCTCCAGCATATGAGAGATCAGGGGAGCTGTCCTGTGACTGCAGCGCTCCCATCTCTTCCTTAAGCATATGAGAGATCAGTGGAGCTGTCCTGTGATTGCACCGCTCTCATCTCTTCCTCCTGCATATGAGAGATCAGGGGAGCTGTCCTGTGACTGCACCGCTCTCATCTCTTCCTCCAGCATATGAGGGATCAGGGGAGCTGTCCTGTGACTGCACCGCTCCCATCAATTCCTCTAGCATATGAGAGATCAGGGGAGCTGTCCTGTGACTGCTCCGCTCCCATCTCTTCCTCCAGCATATAAGGGATCAGGGGAGCTGTCCTGTGACTGCACCGCTCCCATCTCTTCCTCTAGCATATGAGAGATCAGGGGAGCTGTCCTGTGACTGCACCACTCTCATCTCTTCCTCTAGCATATGAGAGATCAGGTGAGCTGTCCTGTGACTGCACCGCTCCCATCTCTTCCTCTGGCATATGAGAGATCAGGGGAGCTGTCCTGTGACTGCACCGCTCTCATCTCTTCCTCTAGCATATGAGAGATCAGGGGAGCTGTCCTGTGACTGCACCGCTCTCATCTCTTCCTCCAGCATATGAGGGATCAGGGGAGCTGTCCTGTGACTGCACCGCTCCCATCAATTCCTCTAGCATATGAGAGATCAGGGGAGCTGTCCTGTGACTGCTCCGCTCCCATCTCTTCCTCCAGCATATAAGGGATCAGGGGAGCTGTCCTGTGACTGCACCGCTCCCATCTCTTCCTCTAGCATATGAGAGATCAGGGGAGCTGTCCTGTGACTGCACCACTCTCATCTCTTCCTCTAGCATATGAGAGATCAGGTGAGCTGTCCTGTGACTGCACCGCTCCCATCTCTTCCTCTGGCATATGAGAGATCAGGGGAGCTGTCCTGTGACTGCACCGCTCTCATCTCTTCCTCTAGCATATAAGGGATCAGGGGAGCTGTCCTGTGACCGCACCGCTCCCATCTCTTCCTCCAGCATATGAGAGATCAGGAGAGCTGTCCTGTGACTGCACCGCTCCCATCTATTCCTCCAGCATATGAAAGATCAGGGGAGCTGTCCTGTGACTGCACTGCTCCCATCTATTCCTCCAGCATATGAGAGATCAGGGGAGCTGTCCTGTGACTGCACCGCTCCCATCTCTTCCTCCAGCATATGAGTGACCAGGAGAGCTGTCCTGTGACTGCACCGCTCCCATCTCTTCCTCTAGCATATGAGAGATCAGGGGAGCTGTCCTGTGACTGCACCACTCCCATCTCTTCCTCCAGCATATGATACATCAGGGGAGCTGTCCTGTGACTGCACCGCTCCCATCTATTCCTCCAGCATATGAGTTATCAGGGGAGCTGTCCTGTGACTGCACCGCTCCCATCTATTCCTCCAGCATATGAGATATCAGGGGAGCTGTCCTGTGGCTGCACTGCTCTCATCTCTTCCTCTAGCATATGAGAGATCAGGGGAGCTGTCCTGTGACTGCACCGCTCCCATCTCTTCCTCTAGCATTTGAGAGATCAGGGGAGCTGTCCTGTGACTGCACCGCTCCCATCTATTCCTCCAGCATATGAGATATCAGGGGAGCTGTCCTGTGGCTGCACTGCTCTCATCTCTTCCTCTGGCATATGAGAGATCAGGGGAGCTGTCCTGTGACTGCGCCGCTCCCATCTCTTCCTCCGGCATATGAGAGATCAGGGGAGCTGTCTTGTAACTGTACCGCTCCCATCTCCTCCTCCTGTACAGGTATATAAGAGATCAGGGGAGCTGTCCTGTGACTGCACCGCTCCCATCTCTTCCTCCTGCATATGAGAGATCAGGGGAGCTGTCCTGTGACTGCACCGCTCTCATCTCTTCCTCTAGCATATGAGAGATCAGGGGAGCTGTCCTGTGACTGCACCGCTCTCATCTCTTCCTCCTGCATATGAGAGATCAGGGGAGCTGTCCTGTGACTGCACCGCTCCCATCTCTTCCTCTAGCATATGAGAGATCAGGGGAGCTGTCCTGTGACTGCACCGCTCTCATCTCTTCCTCCTGCATATGAGAGATCAGGGGAGCTGTCCTGTGACTGCACCGCTCCCATCTCTTCCTCTAGCATATGAGAGATCAGGGGAGCTGTCCTGTGACTGCACCGCTCTCATCTCTTCCTCTAGCATATGAGAGATCAGGGGAGCTGTCCTGTGACTGCACCGCTCTCATCTCTTCCTCCTGCATATGAGAGATCAGGGGAGCTGTCCTGTGACTGCATTGCTCCCATCTCTTCCTCCAGCATATGAGAGATCAGGGGAGCTGTCCTGTGACTGCACCGCTCCTATCTCTTCCTCTAGCATATGAGAGATCAGGGGAGCTGTCCTGTGACTGCACCGCTCCCATCTCTTCCTCCAGCATATGAGAGATCAGAGGAGCTGTCCTGTTATTGCACCGCTCCCATCTCTTCCTCCAGCATATGAGAGATCAGGGGAGCTGTCCTGTGACTGCACCGCTCCCATCTCTTCCTCCAGCATATGAGAGATCAGGGGAGCTGTCCTGTGACTGCACCGCTTCCATCTCTTCCTCCTGCATATGAGAGATCAGGGGAGCTGTCCTGTGACTGCTCCGCTCCCATCTCTTCCTCCAGCATATGAGAGATCAGGGGAGCTGTCCTGTGACTGCACCGCTCCCATCTCTTCCTCAAGCATATGAGAGATCAGTGGAGCTGTCCTGTGATTGCACCGCTCCCATCTCTTCCTCTAGCATATGAGAGATCAGGGGAGCTGTCCTGTGACTGCACCGCTCTCATCTCTTCCTCTAGCATATGAGAGATCAGGGGAGCTGTCCTGTGACTGCACCGCTCCCATCTCTTCCTCCTGCATATGAGAGATCAGGGGAGCTGTCCTGTGACTGCATTGCTCCCATCTCTTCCTCTAGCATATAAGAGATCAGGGGAGCTGTCCTGTGACTGCACCGCTCCCATCTCTTCCTCTGGCATATGAGAGATCAGGGGAGCTGTCCTGTGACTGCACCACTCTCATCTCTTCCTCTAGCATATGAGAGATCAGGGGAGCTGTCCTGTGAATGCACCGCTCTCATCTCTTCCTCTAGCATATGAGAGATCAGGGGAGCTGTCCTGTGACTGCACCGCTCCCATCTCTTCCTCTGGCATATGAGAGATCAGGGGAGCTGTCCTGTGACTGCACCGCTCTCATCTCTTCCTCCAGCATATAAGGGATCAGGGGAGCTGTCCTGTGACTGCACTGCTCCCATCTATTCCTCCAGCATATGAGAGATCAGGGGAGCTGTCCTGTGACTGCACCGCTCCCATCTCTTCCTCCAGCATATGAGAGATCAGGAGAGCTGTCCTGTGACTGCACTGCTCCCATCTATTCCTCCAGCATATGAGAGATCAGGGGAGCTGTCCTGTGACTGCACCGCTCCCATCTCTTCCTCCAGCATATGAGAGATCAGGAGAGCTGTCCTGTGACTGCACCGCTCCCATCTCTTCCTCTAGCATATGAGAGATCAGGGGAGCTGTCCTGTGACTGCACCACTCCCATCTCTTCCTCCAGCATATGATACATCAGGGGAGCTGTCCTGTGACTGCACCGCTCCCATCTATTCCTTCAGCATATGAGTTATCAGGGGAGCTGTCCTGTGACTGCACCGCTCCCATCTATTCCTCCAGCATATGAGATATCAGGGGAGCTGTCCTGTGGCTGCACCACTCCCATCTCTTCCTCTAGCATATGGGAGATCAGGGGAGCTGTCCTGTGACTGCACCGCTCCCATCTCTTCCTCTAGCATATGAGAGATCAGGGGAGCTGTCCTGTGACTGCACCGCTCCCATCTCTTCCTCTAGCATTTGAGAGATCAGGGGAGCTGTCCTGTGACTGCACCGCTCTCATCTCTTCCTCTGGCATATGAGAGATCAGGGGAGCTGTCCTGTGACTGCGCCGCTCCCATCTCTTCCTCCGGCATATGAGAGATCAGGGGAGCTGTCTTGTAACTGTACCGCTCCCATCTCCTCCTCCTGTACAGGTATATAAGAGATCAGGGGAGCTGTCCTGTGACTGCACCACTCCCATCTCTTCCTCTAGCATATGAGAGATCAGGGGAGCTGTCCTGTGACTGCACCACTCTCTTCTCTTCCTCTAGCATATGAGAGATCAGGGGAGCTGTCCTGTGACTGCACCGCTCCCATCTCTCCCTCTAGCATATGAGAGATCAGGGGAGCTGTCCTGTGACTGCTCCGCTCTCATCTCTTCCTCCAGCATATGAGAGATCAGGGGAGCTGTCCTGTGACTGCACCGCTCCCATCTCTTCCTCTAGCATATGAGAGATCAGGGGAGCTGTCCTGTGACTGCACCGCTCCCATCTCTTCCTCCAGCATATGAGAGATCAGGGGAGCTGTCCTGTTATTGCACCGCTCCCATCTCTTCCTCCAGCATATGAGAGATCAGGGGAGCTGTCCTGTGACTGCACCGCTCCCATCTCTTCCTCCAGCATATGAGAGATCAGGGGAGCTGTCCTGTGACTGCACCGCTTCCATCTCTTCCTCCTGCATATGAGAGATCAGGGGAGCTGTCCTGTGACTGCACCGCTCCCATCTCTTCCTCCAGCATATGAGAGATCAGGGGAGCTGTCCTGTGACTGCACCTCTCCCATCTCTTCCTTAAGCATATGAGAGATCAGTGGAGCTGTCCTGTGATTGCACCGCTCTCACCTCTTCCTCCTGCATATGAGAGATCAGGGGAGCTGTCCTGTGACTGCGCCGCTCCCATCTCTTCCTCCGGCATATGAGAGATCAGGGGAGCTGTCTTGTAACTGTACCGCTCCCATCTCCTCCTCCTGTACAGGTATATAAGAGATCAGGGGAGCTGTCCTGTGACTGCACCGCTCCCATCTCTTCCTCTATCATATGAGAGATCAGGGGAGCTGTCCTGTGACTGCACCGCTCTCTTCTCTTCCTCTAGCATATGAGAGATCAGGGGAGCTGTCCTGTGACTGCACCGCTCTCATCTCTTCCTCTATCATATTAGAGATCAGGGGAGCTGTCCTGTGACTGCACCGCTCCCATCTCTCCCTCTAGCATATGAGAGATCAGGGGAGCTGTCCTGTGACTGCACCGCTCCCATCTCTTCCTCTAGCATATGAGAGATAAGGGGAGCTGTCCTGTTACTGCACCGCTCCCATCTCTTCCTCCAGCATATGAGAGATCAGGGGAGCTGTCCTTTTATTGCACCGCTCCCATCTCTTCCTCCAGCATATAAGAGATAAGGGGAGCTGTCCTGTGACTGCACCGCTCCCATCTCTTCCTCCAGCATATGAGAGATCAGGGGAGCTGTCCTGTGACTGCACCGCTCCCATCTCTTCCTCTAGCATATGAGAGATCAGGGGAGCTGTCCTGTGACTGCACCGCTCCCATCTCTTCCTCCAGCATATGAGAGTTCAGGGGAGCTGTCCTGTGACTGCACCGCTCCCATCTCTTCCTCCAGCATATGAGAGATCAGGGGAGCTGTCCTGTGACTGCACCGCTCCCATCTCTAACTCTAGCATATGAGAGATCAGGGGAGCTGTCCTGTGACTGCACCGCTCCCATCTCTTCCTCCAGCATATGAGAGTTCAGGGGAGCTGTCCTGTGACTGCACCGCTTCCATCTCTTCCTCCAGCATATGAGAGATCAGGGGAGCTGTCCTGTGACTGCACCGCTCCCATCTCTTCCTCTAGCATATGAGAGATCAGGGGAGCTGTCCTGTAACTGCACCGCTCCCATCTCTTCCTCTAGCATATGAGAGATCAGGGGAGCTGTCCTGTGACTGCACTGCTCCCATCTCTTCCTCTAGCATATGAGACATCAGGGGAGCTGTCCTGTGACTGCACCGCTCTCATCTCTTCCTCTAGCATATGAGAGATCAGGGGAGCTGTCCTGTGACTGCACCACTCCCATCTCTTCCTCTAGCATATGAGAGATCAGGGGAGCTGTCCTGTGACTGCACCACTCCCATCTCTTCCTCTAGCATATGAGAGATCAGGGGAGCTGTCCTGTGACTGCACTGCTCCCATCTATTCCTTCAGCATATGAGAGATCAGGGGAGCTGTCCTGTGACTGCACCGCTCTCATCTCTTCCTCCAGCATATGAGAGATCAGGAGAGCTGTCCTGTGACTGCACTGCTCCCATCTATTCCTCCAGCATATGAGAGATCAGGGGAGCTGTCCTGTGACTGCACCGCTCCCATCTCTTCCTCCAGCATATGAGAGATCAGGAGAGCTGTCCTGTGACTGCACCGCTCCCATCTCTTCCTCTAGCATATGAGAGATCAGGGGAGCTGTCCTGTGACTGCACCACTCCCATCTCTTCCTCCAGCATATGATACATCAGGGGAGCTGTCCTGTGACTGCACCGCTCCCATCTATTCCTCCAGCATATGAGTTATCAGGGGAGCTGTCCTGTGACTGCACCGCTCCCATCTATTCCTCCAGCATATGAGATATCAGGGGAGCTGTCCTGTGGCTGCACCACTCCCATCTCTTCCTCTAGCATATGGGAGATCAGGGGAGCTGTCCTGTGACTGCACCGCTCCCATCTCTTCCTCTAGCATATGAGAGATCAGGGGAGCTGTCCTGTGACTGCACCGCTCCCATCTCTTCCTCTAGCATTTGAGAGATCAGGGGAGCTGTCCTGTGACTGCACCGCTCTCATCTCTTCCTCTGGCATATGAGAGATCAGGGGAGCTGTCCTGTGACTGCGCCGCTCCCATCTCTTCCTCCGGCATATGAGAGATCAGGGGAGCTGTCTTGTAACTGTACCGCTCCCATCTCCTCCTCCTGTACAGGTATATAAGAGATCAGTGGAGCTGTCCTGTGACTGCACCACTCCCATCTCTTCCTCTAGCATATGAGAGATCAGGGGAGCTGTCCTGTGACTGCACCGCTCTCTTCTCTTCCTCTAGCATATGAGAGATCAGGGGAGCTGTCCTGTGACTGAACCGCTCCCATCTCTCCCTCTAGCATATGAGAGATCAGGGGAGCTGTCCTGTGACTGCTCCGCTCTCATCTCTTCCTCCAGCATATGAGAGATCAGGGGAGCTGTCCTGTGACTGCACCGCTCCCATCTCTTCCTCCAGCATATGAGAGATCAGGGGAGCTGTCCTGTGACTGCACCGCTCCCATCTCTTCCTCTAGCATATGAGAGATCAGGGGAGCTGTCCTGTGACTGCACCGCTCCCATCTCTTCCTTCAGCATATGAGAGATCAGGGGAGCTGTCCTGTTATTGCACCGCTCCCATCTCTTCCTCCAGCATATGAGAGATCAGGGGAGCTGTCCTGTGACTGCACCGCTCCCATCTCTTCCTCCAGCATATGAGAGATCAGGGGAGCTGTCCTGTGACTGCACCGCTTCCATCTCTTCCTCCTGCATATGAGAGATCAGGGGAGCTGTCCTGTGACTGCACCGCTCCCATCTCTTCCTCCAGCATATGAGAGATCAGGGGAGCTGTCCTGTGACTGCACCGCTCCCATCTCTTCCTTAAGCATATGAGAGATCAGTGGAGCTGTCCTGTGATTGCACCGCTCTCACCTCTTCCTCCTGCATATGAGAGATCAGGGGAGCTGTCCTGTGACTGCGCCGCTCCCATCTCTTCCTCCGGCATATGAGAGATCAGGGGAGCTGTCTTGTAACTGTACCGCTCCCATCTCCTCCTCCTGTACAGGTATATAAGAGATCAGGGGAGCTGTCCTGTGACTGCACCGCTCCCATCTCTTCCTCTAGCATATGAGAGATCAGGGGAGCTGTCCTGTGACTGCACCGCTCTCTTCTCTTCCTCTAGCATATGAGAGATCAGGGGAGCTGTCCTGTGACTGCACCGCTCTCATCTCTTCCTCTATCATATTAGAGATCAGGGGAGCTGTCCTGTGACTGCACCGCTCCCATCTCTCCCTCTAGCATATGAGAGATCAGGGGAGCTGTCCTGTGACTGCACCGCTCCCATCTCTTCCTCTAGCATATGAGAGATAAGGGGAGCTGTCCTGTGACTGCACCGCTCCCATCTCTTCCTCCAGCATATGAGAGATCAGGGGAGCTGTCCTGTGACTGCACCGCTCCCATCTCTTCCTCTAGCATATGAGAGATCAGGGGAGCTGTCCTGTGACTGCACCGCTCCCATCTCTTCCTTCAGCATATGAGAGATCAGGGGAGCTGTCCTGTTATTGCACCGCTCCCATCTCTTCCTCCAGCATATGAGAGATCAGGGGAGCTGTCCTGTGACTGCACCGCTCCCATCTCTTCCTCCAGCATATGAGAGATCAGGGGAGCTGTCCTGTGACTGCACCGCTTCCATCTCTTCCTCCTGCATATGAGAGATCAGGGGAGCTGTCCTGTGACTGCACCGCTCCCATCTCTTCCTCCAGCATATGAGAGATCAGGGGAGCTGTCCTGTGACTGCACCGCTCCCATCTCTTCCTTAAGCATATGAGAGATCAGTGGAGCTGTCCTGTGATTGCACCGCTCTCACCTCTTCCTCCTGCATATGAGAGATCAGGGGAGCTGTCCTGTGACTGCGCCGCTCCCATCTCTTCCTCCGGCATATGAGAGATCAGGGGAGCTGTCTTGTAACTGTACCGCTCCCATCTCCTCCTCCTGTACAGGTATATAAGAGATCAGGGGAGCTGTCCTGTGACTGCACCGCTCCCATCTCTTCCTCTAGCATATGAGAGATCAGGGGAGCTGTCCTGTGACTGCACCGCTCTCTTCTCTTCCTCTAGCATATGAGAGATCAGGGGAGCTGTCCTGTGACTGCACCGCTCTCATCTCTTCCTCTATCATATTAGAGATCAGGGGAGCTGTCCTGTGACTGCACCGCTCCCATCTCTCCCTCTAGCATATGAGAGATCAGGGGAGCTGTCCTGTGACTGCACCGCTCCCATCTCTTCCTCTAGCATATGAGAGATAAGGGGAGCTGTCCTGTGACTGCACCGCTCCCATCTCTTCCTCCAGCATATGAGAGATCAGGGGAGCTGTCCTTTTATTGCACCGCTCCCATCTCTTCCTCCAGCATATGAGAGATCAGGGGAGCTGTCCTGTGACTGCACCGCTCCCATCTCTTCCTCCAGCATATGAGAGATCAGGGGAGCTGTCCTGTGACTGCACCGCTCCCATCTCATCCTCCAGCATATGAGAGATCAGGGGAGCTGTCCTGTGACTGCACCGCTCCCATCTCTAACTCTAGCATATGAGAGATCAGGGGAGCTGTCCTGTGACTGCACCGCTCCCATCTCTTCCTCCAGCATATGAGAGTTCAGGGGAGCTGTCCTGTGACTGCACCGCTTCCATCTCTTCCTCCAGCATATGAGAGATCAGGGGAGCTGTCCTGTGACTGCACCGCTCCCATCTCTTCCTCTAGCATATGAGAGATCAGGGGAGCTGTCCTGTAACTGCACCGCTCCCATCTCTTCCTCTAGCATATGAGAGATCAGGGGAGCTGTCCTGTGACTGCACCGCTCCCATCTCTTCCTCTAGCATATGAGACATCAGGGGAGCTGTCCTGTGACTGCACCGCTCTCATCTCTTCCTCTAGCATATGAGAGATCAGGGGAGCTGTCCTGTGACTGCACCGCTCCCATCTCTTCCTCTAGCATATGAGAGATCAGGGGAGCTGTCCTGTGACTGCACCGCTCCCATCTCTTCCTCTAGCATATGAGAGATCAGGGGAGCTGTCCTGTGACTGCACCACTCCCATCTCTTCCTCTAGCATATGAGAGATCAGGGGAGCTGTCCTGTGACTGCACCACTCCCATCTCTTCCTCTAGCATATGAGAGATCAGGGGAGCTGTCCTGTGACTGCACTGCTCCCATCTATTCCTCCAGCATATGAGAGATCAGGGGAGCTGTCCTGTGACTGCACCGCTCTCATCTCTTCCTCCAGCATATGAGAGATCAGGGGAGCTGTCCAGTGACTGCACCGCTCTCATCTATTCCTCCAGCATATGAGAGATCAGGGGAGCTGGCCTGTGACTGCACCGCTCTCATCTCTTCCTCTAGCATATGAGAGATCAGGGGAGCTGTCCTGTGACTGCACCGCTCTCATCTCTTCCTCCAGCATATGAGGGATCAGGGGAGCTGTCCTGTGATTGCACCGCTCTCATCTCTTCCTCCTGCATATGAGAGATCAGGGGAGCTGTCCTGTGAGTGCACCGCTCCCATCTTTTCCTCCAGCATATGAGAGATCAGGGGAGCTGTCCTGTGACTGCACCGCTCCCATCTCTTTCTCCAGCATATGAGAGATCAGGGGAGCTGTCCTGTGACTGCACCGCTCCCATCTCTTCCTCTGGCATATGAGAGATCAGGGGAGCTGTCCTGTGACTGCACCACTCTCATCTCTTCCTCTAGCATATGAGAGATCAGGGGAGCTGTCCTGTGACTGCACCGCTCCCATCTATTCCTCCAGCATATGAGAGATCAGGGTAGCTGTCCTGTGACTGCACCGCTCCCATCTCTTCCTCTAGCATATGAGAGATCAGGGGAGCTGTCCTGTGACTGCACCGCTCCCATCTCTTCCTCCTGCATATGAGAGATCAGGGGAGCTGTCCTGTGACTGCACCGCTCTCATCTCTTCCTCTAGCATATGAGAGATCAGGGGAGCTGTCCTGTGACTGCACCGCTCCCATCTCTTCCTCTGGCATATGAGAGATCAGGGGAGCTGTCCTGTGACTGCACCACTCTCATCTCTTCCTCTAGCATATGAGAGATCAGGGGAGCTGTCCTGTGACTGCACCGCTCCCATCTCTTCCTCTGGCATATGAGAGATCAGGGGAGCTGTCCTGTGACTGCACCGCTCTCATCTCTTCCTCTAGCATATGAGAGATCAGGGTAGCTGTCCTGTGACTGCACCGCTCTCATCTCTTCCTCTAGCATATGAGAGATCAGGGGAGCTGTCCTGTGACTGCACCGCTCCCATCTCTTACTCTGGCATATGAGAGATCAGGGGAGCTGTCCTGTGACTGCACCACTCTCATCTCTTCCTCTAGCATATGAGAGATCAGGGGAGCTGTCCTGTGACTGCACCGCTCTCATCTCTTCCTCTAGCATATGAGAGATCAGGGGAGCTGTCCTCTGACTGCACCGCTCCCATCTCTTACTCTGGCATATGAGAGATCAGGGGAGCTGTCCTGTGACTGCACCACTCTCATCTCTTCCTCTAGCATATGAGAGATCAGGGGAGCTGTCCTGTGACTGCACCGCTCTCATCTCTTCCTCTAGCATATGAGAGATCAGGGGAGCTGTCCTGTGACTGCACCGCTCCCATCTCTTCCTCTGGCATATGAGAGATCAGGGGAGCTGTCCTGTGACTGCACTGCTCCCATCTATTCCTCCAGCATATGAGAGATCAGGGGAGCTGTCCTGTGACTGCACCGCTCCCATCTCTTCCTCCAGCATATGAGAGATCAGGAGAGCTGTCCTGTGACTGCACCGCTCCCATCTCTTCCTCTAGCATATGAGAGATTAGGGGAGCTGTCCTGTGACTGCACCACTCCCATCTCTTCCTCCAGCATATGATACATCAGGGGAGCTGTCCTGTGACTGCACCGCTCCCATCTATTCCTCCAGCATATGAGTTATCAGGGGAGCTGTCCTGTGACTGCACCGCTCCCATCTATTCCTCCAGCATATGAGATATCAGGGGAGCTGTCCTGTGGCTGCACTGCTCTCATCTCTTCCTCTAGCATATGAGAGATCAGGGGAGCTGTCCTGTGACTGCACCGCTCCCATCTCTTCCTCTAGCATTTGAGAGATCAGGGGAGCTGTCCTGTGACTGCACCGCTCCCATCTCTTCTTCCAGCATATGAGAGATCAGAGGAGCTGTCCTGTGACTGCACCGCTCTCATCTCTTCCTCTGGCATATGAGAGATCAGGGGAGCTGTCCTGTGACTGCACCGCTCTCATCTCTTCCTCTGGCATATGAGAGATCAGGGGAGCTGTCCTGTGACTGCGCCGCTCCCATCTCTTCCTCCGGCATATGAGAGATCAGGGGAGATGTCTTGTAACTGTACCGCTCCCATCTCCTCCTCCTGTACCGGTATATAAGAGATCAGGGAAGCTGTCCTGTGACTGCACCGCTCCCATCTCTTCCTCTAGCATATGAGAGATCAGGGGAGCTGTCCTGTGACTGCACCGCTCTCTTCTCTTCCTCTAGCATATGAGAGATCAGGGGAGCTGTCCTGTGACTGCACCGCTCTCATCTCTTCCTCTATCATATTAGAGATCAGGGGAGCTGTCCTGTGACTGCACTGCTCCCATCTCTCCCTCTAGCATATGAGAGATCAGGGGAGCTGTCCTGTGACTGCTCCGCTCCCATCTCTTCCTCTAGCATATGAGAGATCAGGGGAGCTGTCCTGTGACTGCACCGCTCCCATCTCTTCTTCCAGCATATGAGAGATCAGAGGAGCTGTCCTGTGACTGCACCGCTCCCATCTCTTCCTCCAGCATATGAGAGATCAGGGGAGCTGTCCTGTGACTGCTCCGCTCCCATCTCTTCCTCCAGCATATGAGGGATCAGGGGAGCTGTCCTGTGACTGCACCGCTCCCATCTCTTCCTCTAGCATATGAGAGATCAGGGGAGCTGTCCTGTGACTGCACCGCTCTCATCTCTTCCTCTAGCATATGAGAGATCAGGGGAGCTGTCCTGTGACTGCACCGCTCTCATCTCTTTCTCTAGCATATGAGAGATCAGGGGAGCTGTCCTGTGACTGCACCGCTCCCATCTATTCCTCCAGCATATGAGAGATCAGGGGAGCTGTCCTGTGACTGCACCGCTCCCATCTCTTCCTCCAGCATATGAGAGATCAGGGGAGCTGTCCTGTTATTGCACCGCTCCCATCTCTTCCTCCAGCATATGAGAGATCAGGGGAGCTGTCCTGTGACTGCACTGCTCCCATCTCTTCCTCCAGCATATGAGAGATCAGGGGAGCTGTCCTGTGACTGCACCGCTTCCATCTCTTCCTACTGCATATGAGAGATCAGGGGAGCTGTCCTGTGACTGCACCGCTCCCATCTCTTCCTCCAGTATATGAGAGATCAGGGGAGCTGTCCTGTGACTGCACCGCTCCCATCTCTTCCTCAAGCATATGAGAGATCAGGGGAGCTGTCCTGTGACTGCACTGCTCTCATCTCTTCCTCCTGCATATAAGGGATCAGGGGAGCTGTCCTGTGACTGCACCGCTCTCATCTCTTCCTCCTGCATATGAGAGATCAGGGGAGCTGTCCTGTGACTGCACCGCTCTCATCTCTTCCTCTAGCATATGAGAGATCAGGGGAGCTGTCCTGTGACTGCACCGCCCCCATCTCTTCCACCAGCATATGAGAGATCAGGGGAGCTGTCCTGTGACTGCACCGCTCCCATCTCTTCCTCCAGCATATGAGAGATCAGGGGAGCTGTCCTGTGACTGCACCGCTCCCATCTCTTCCTCAAGCATATGAGAGATCAGTGGAGCTGTCCTGTGACTGCACCGCTCCCATCTCCTCCTCTAGCATATGAGAGATCAGGGTAGCTGTCCGGTAACTGCACTGCTCTCATCTCTTCCTCCTGCATATGAGAGATCAGGGGAGCTGTCCTGTGACTGCATTGCTCCCATCTCTTCCTCCAGCATATGAGAGATCAGGGGAGCTGTCCTGTGACTGCACCGCCCCCATCTCTTCCTCCAGCATATGAGAGATCAGGGGAGCTGTCCTGTGACTGCACCGCTTCCATCTCTTCCTCCTGCATATGAGAGATCAGGGGAGCTGTCCTGTGACTGCACCGCTCCCATCTCTTCCTCCAGCATATGAGGGATCAGGGAAGCTGTCCTGTGAATGCACCACTCCCATCTCTTCCTCCAGCATATGAGAGATCAGGGGAGCTGTCCTGTGACTGCACCGCTCCCATCTCCTCCTCTAGCATATGAGAGATCAGGGTAGCTGTCCGGTAACTGCACTGCTCTCATCTCTTCCTCCTGCATATGAGAGATCAGGGGAGCTGTCCTGTGACTGCACCGCTCCCATCTCTTCCTCTAGCATATGAGAGATCAGGGGAGCTGTCCGGTAACTGCACTGCTCTCATCTCTTCCTCCTGCATATGAGAGATCAGGGGAGCTGTCCTGTGACTGCATTGCTCCCATCTCTTCCTCCAGCATATGAGAGATCAGGGGAGCTGTCCTGTGACTGCACCGCCCCCATCTCTTCCTCCAGCATATGAGAGATCAGGGGAGCTGTCCTGTGACTGCACCGCTCTCATCTCTTCCTCCTGCATATGAGAGATCAGGGGAGCTGTCCTGTGACTGCACCGCTCCCATCTCTTCCTCCAGCATATGAGAGATCAGGAGAGCTGTCCTGTGACTGCACCGCTCCCATCTCTTCCTCAAACATATGAGAGATCAGTGGAGCTGTCCTGTGACTGCACCGCTCCCATCTCTTCCTCCAGCATATGAGAGATCAGGGGAGCTGTCCTGTGACTGCACCGCTCCCATCTCTTCCTCCAGCATATGAGAGATCAGGAGAGCTGTCCTGTGACTGCACCGCTCCCATCTTTTCCTCTAGCATATGAGAGATCAGGGGAGCTGTCCTGTGACTGCACCGCTCCCATCTCTTCCTCCAGCATATGAGAGATCAGGGGAGCTGTCCTGTGACTGCACCGCTCCCATCTCCTCCTCTAGCATATGAGAGATCAGGGTAGCTGTCCTGTGACTGCACCACTCCCATCTCTTCCTCCAGCATATGAGAGATCAGGGGAGCTGTCCTGTGACTGCACCGGTCTCATCTCTTCCTCCAGCATATAAGGGATCAGGGGAGCTGTCCTGTGACTGCACCGCTCCCATCTCTTCCTCTAGCATATGAGAAATCAGGGTAGCTGTCCTGTGAGTGCACCACTCCCATCTCTTCCTCCAGCATATGAGAGATCAGGGGAGCTGTCCTGTGACTGCACCGCTCCCATATCTTCTTCCAGCATATGAGAGATCAGAGGAGCTGTCCTGTGACTGCACCGCTCCCATCTCTTCCTGTGGCATATGAGAGATCAGGGGAGCTGTCCTGTGACTGCACCGCTCCCATCTCTTCCTCCAGCATATGAGAGATCAGTGGAGCTGTCCTGTGATTGCACCGCTCCCATCTTTTCCTCTAGCATATGAGAGATCAGGGGAGCTGTCCTGTGACTGCACCGCTCCCATCTCTTCCTCCAGCATATGAGAGATCAGTGGAGCTGTCCTGTGATTGCACCGCTCCCATCTTTTCCTCTAGCATATGAGAGATCAGGGGAGCTGTCCTGTGACTGCACCGCTCCCATCTCTTCCTCCAGCATATGAGAGATCAGGGGAGCTGTCCTGTGACTGCACCGCTCCCATCTCCTCCTCTAGCATATGAGAGATCAGGGTAGCTGTCCTGTGACTGCACCACTCCCATCTCTTCCTCCAGCATATGAGAGATCAGGGGACCTGTCCTGTGACTGCACCGCTCCCATCTCCTCCTCTAGCATATGAGAGATCAGGGTAGCTGTCCTGTGACTGCACCACTCCCATCTCTTCCTCCAGCATATGAGAGATCAGGGGAGCTGTCCTGTGACTGCACCGCTCCCATCTCTTCTTCCAGCATATGAGAGATCAGAGGAGCTGTCCTGTGACTGCACCGCTCCCATCTCTTCCTGTGGCATGTGAGAGATCAGGGGAGCTGTCCTGTGACTGCACAGCTCCCATCTCTTCCTCCAGCATATGAGAGATCAGGGGAGCTGTCCTGTGACTGCTCCGCTCCCATCTCTTCCTCCAGCATATGAGGGATCAGGGGAGCTGTCCTGTGACTGCACCGCTCCCATCTCTTCCTCTAGCATATGAGAGATCAGGGGAGCTGTCCTGTGACTGCACCGCTCTCATCTCTTCCTCTAGCATATGAGAGATCAGGAGAGCTGTCCTGTGACTGCACCGCTCCCATCTATTCCTCCAGCATATGAGAGATCAGGGGAGCTGTCCTGTGACTGCACCGCTCCCATCTCTTCCTCCAGCATATGAGAGATCAGGGGAGCTGTCCTGTTATTGCACCGCTCCCATCTCTTCCTCCAGCATATGAGAGATCAGGGGAGCTGTCCTGTGACTGCACCGCTCCCATCTCTTCCTCCAGCATATGAGAGATCAGGGGAGCTGTCCTGTGACTGCACCGCTTCCATCTCTTCCTACTGCATATGAGAGATCAGGGGAGCTGTCCTGTGACTGCACCGCTCCCATCTCTTCCTCCAGCATATGAGAGATCAGGGGAGCTGTCCTGTGACTGCACTGCTCCCATCTCTTCCTCCAGCATATGAGAGATCAGGGGAGCTGTCCTGTGACTGCACCGCTCCCATCTCCTCCTCTAGCTTATGAGAGATCAGGGTAGCTGTCCTGTGAATGCACCACTCCCATCTCTTCCTCCAGCATATGAGAGATCAGGGGAGCTGTCCTGTGACTGCACCACTCCCATCTCCTCCTCTAGCATATGAGAGATCAGGGGAGCTGTCCTGTGACTGCACCACTCCCATCTCTTCCTCCTGCATATGAGAGATCAGGGGAGCTGTCCTGTGACTGCATTGCTCCCATCTCTTCCTCCAGCATATGAGAGATCAGGGGAGCTGTCCTGTGACTGCACCGCCCCCATCTCTTCCTCCAGCATATGAGAGATCAGGGGAGCTGTCCTGTGACTGCACCGCTTCCATCTCTTCCTCCTGCATATGAGAGATCAGGGGAGCTGTCCTGTGACTGCACCGCTCTCATCTCTTCCTCCTGCATATGAGAGATCAGGGGAGCTGTCCTGTGACTGCACCGCTCCCATCTCTTCCTCCAGCATATGAGAGATCAGGGGAGCTGTCCTGTGACTGCACCGCTCCCATCTCTTCCTCAAGCATATGAGAGATCAGTGGAGCTGTCCTGTGATTGCACCGCTCCCATCTTTTCCTCTAGCATATGAGAGATCAGGGGAGCTGTCCTGTGACTGCACTGCTCCCATCTCTTCCTCCAGCATATGAGAGATCAGGGGAGCTGTCCTGTGACTGCACCGCTCCCATCTATTCCTCCAGCATATGAGAGATCAGGGGAGCTGTCCTGTGACTGCACCGCTCCCATCTCCTCCTCTAGCATATGAGAGATCAGGGTAGCTGTCCTGTGACTGCACCACTCCCATCTCTTCCTCCAGCATATGAGAGATCAGGGGACCTGTCCTGTGACTGCACCGCTCCCATCTCCTCCTCTAGCATATGAGAGATCAGGGTAGCTGTCCTGTGACTGCACCACTCCCATCTCTTCCTCCAGCATATGAGAGATCAGGGGAGCTGTCCTGTGACTGCACCGCTCCCATCTCTTCTTCCAGCATATGAGAGATCAGAGGAGCTGTCCTGTGACTGCACCGCTCCCATCTCTTCCTGTGGCATGTGAGAGATCAGGGGAGCTGTCCTGTGACTGCACAGCTCCCATCTCTTCCTCCAGCATATGAGAGATCAGGGGAGCTGTCCTGTGACTGCTCCGCTCCCATCTCTTCCTCCAGCATATGAGGGATCAGGGGAGCTGTCCTGTGACTGCACCGCTCCCATCTCTTCCTCTAGCATATGAGAGATCAGGGGAGCTGTCCTGTGACTGCACCGCTCTCATCTCTTCCTCTAGCATATGAGAGATCAGGGGAGCTGTCCTGTGACTGCACCGCTCCCATCTATTCCTCCAGCATATGAGAGATCAGGGGAGCTGTCCTGTGACTGCACCGCTCCCATCTCTTCCTCCAGCATATGAGAGATCAGGGGAGCTGTCCTGTTATTGCACCGCTCCCATCTCTTCCTCCAGCATATGAGAGATCAGGGGAGCTGTCCTGTGACTGCACCGCTCCCATCTCTTCCTCCAGCATATGAGAGATCAGGGGAGCTGTCCTGTGACTGCACCGCTTCCATCTCTTCCTACTGCATATGAGAGATCAGGGGAGCTGTCCTGTGACTGCACCGCTCCCATCTCTTCCTCCAGCATATGAGAGATCAGGGGAGCTGTCCTGTGACTGCACCGCTCCCATCTCTTCCTCCAGCATATGAGAGATCAGGGGAGCTGTCCTGTGACTGCACCGCTCCCATCTCCTCCTCTAGCTTATGAGAGATCAGGGTAGCTGTCCTGTGAATGCACCACTCCCATCTCTTCCTCCAGCATATGAGAGATCAGGGGAGCTGTCCTGTGACTGCACCACTCCCATCTCCTCCTCTAGCATATGAGAGATCAGGGGAGCTGTCCTGTGACTGCACCACTCCCATCTCTTCCTCCTGCATATGAGAGATCAGGGGAGCTGTCCTGTGACTGCATTGCTCCCATCTCTTCCTCCAGCATATGAGAGATCAGGGGAGCTGTCCTGTGACTGCACCGCCCCCATCTCTTCCTCCAGCATATGAGAGATCAGGGGAGCTGTCCTGTGACTGCACCGCTTCCATCTCTTCCTCCTGCATATGAGAGATCAGGGGAGCTGTCCTGTGACTGCACCGCTCTCATCTCTTCCTCCTGCATATGAGAGATCAGGGGAGCTGTCCTGTGACTTCACCGCTCCCATCTCTTCCTCCAGCATATGAGAGATCAGGGGAGCTGTCCTGTGACTGCACCGCTCCCATCTCTTCCTCAAGCATATGAGAGATCAGTGGAGCTGTCCTGTGATTGCACCGCTCCCATCTTTTCCTCTAGCATATGAGAGATCAGGGGAGCTGTCCTGTGACTGCACTGCTCCCATCTCTTCCTCCAGCATATGAGAGATCAGGGGAGCTGTCCTGTGACTGCACCGCTCCCATCTCCTCCTCTAGCATATGAGAGATCAGGGTAGCTGTCCGGTAACTGCACTGCTCTCATCTCTTCCTCCTGCATATGAGAGATCAGGGGAGCTGTCCTGTGACTGCATTGCTCCCATCTCTTCCTCCAGCTTATGAGAGATCAGGGGAGCTGTCCTGTGACTGCACCGCTCCCATCTCTTCCTCTAGCATATGAGAGATCAGGGGAGCTGTCCTGTGACTGCACCGCTCCCATCTCTTCCTCTAGCATATCAGAGATCACAGGAGCTGTCCTGTGACTGCACTGCTCCCATCTCCACCTCTAGCATATGAGAGATCAGGGTAGCTGTCCGGTAACTGCACTGCTCTCATCTCTTCCTCCTGCATATGAAAGATCAGGGGAGCTGTCCTGTGACTGCATTGCTCCCATCTCTTCCTCCAGCATATGAGAGATCAGGGGAGCTGTCCTGTGACTGCACCGCTCCCATCTCTTCCTCCAGCATATGAGAGATCAGGGGAGCTGTCCTGTGACTGCACCGCTCCCATCTCCACCTCTAGCATATGAGAGATCAGGGTAGCTGTCCGGTAACTGCACTGCTCTCATCTCTTCCTCCTGCATATGAAAGATCAGGGGAGCTGTCCTGTGACTGCATTGCTCCCATCTCTTCCTCCTGCATATGAGAGATCAGGGGAGCTGTCCTGTGACTGCACCGCTCCCATCTCTTCCTCCAGCATATGAGAGATCAGGGGAGCTGTCCTGTGACTGCACCGCCCCCATCTCTTCCTCCAGCATGTGAGAGATCAGGGGAGCTGTCCTGTGACTGCACCGCTTCCATCTCTTCCTCCTGCATATGAGAGATCAGGGGAGCTGTCCTGTGACTGCACCGCTCCCATCTCTTCCTCTAGCATATGAGAGATCAGGGGAGCTGTCCGGTAACTGCACTGCTCTCATCTCTTCCTCCTGCATATGAGAGATCAGGGGAGCTGTCCTGTGACTGCATTGCTCCCATCTCTTCCTCCAGCATATGAGAGATCAGGGGAGCTGTCCTGTGACTGCACCGCTCCCATCTCTTCCTCCAGCATATGAGAGATCAGGGGAGCTGTCCTGTGACTGCACCGCACCCATCTCTTCCTCAAGCATATGAGAGATCAGTGGAGCTGTCCTGTGATTGCACCGCTCCCATCTTTTCCTCTAGCATATGAGAGATCAGGGTAGCTGTCCTGTGACTGCACCGCTCCCATCTCTTCCTCCAGCATATGAGAGATCAGGGGAGCTGTCCTGTGACTGCACCGCTCCCATCTCCTCCTCTAGCATATGAGAGATCAGGGTAGCTGTCCGGTAACTGCACTGCTCTCATCTCTTCCTCCTGCATATGAGAGATCAGGGGAGCTGTCCTGTGACTGCATTGCTCCCATCTCTTCCTCCAGCATATGAGAGATCAGGGGAGCTGTCCTGTGACTGCACCGCTCCCATCTCTTCCTCTAGCATATGAGAGATCAGGGGAGCTGTCCTGTGACTGCACCGCTCCCATCTCTTCCTCTAGCATATGAGAGATCAGGGGAGCTGTCCTGTGACTGCACCGCTCTCATCAGAGGCATGACTAGAAATCCCTGGGCCCCCCTGCAAAAAAATTCACTGAGCACATCCCTTCTGGCCCAACAGGGACGTTTTGGAAGGCAGGAGGAGTCGCAATATGAGAAGAAAGTGTAGTAGCACATCAGCGGGGAGGGGAGACGTCCAGCCCTTCCTTACCTCGAGCTCTCCACTCAGCGCCCCCATCTCTTCCTCCAGCATATGAGAGATCAGGGGAGCTGTCCTGTGACTGCACCGCTTCCATCTCTTCCTCCTGCATATGAGAGATCAGGGGAGCTGTCCTGTGACTGCATTGCTCCCATCTCTTCCTCCAGCATATGAGAGATCAGGGGAGCTGTCCTGTGACTGCACCGCCCCCATCTCTTCCTCCAGCATATGAGAGATCAGGGGAGCTGTCCTGTGACTGCACCGCTTCCATCTCTTCCTCCTGCATATGAGAGATCAGGGGAGCTGTCCTGTGACTGCACCGCTCCCATCTCCTCCTCTAGCATATGAGAGATCAGGGTAGCTGTCCTGTGACTGCACCACTCCCATCTCTTCCTCCAGCATATGAGAGATCAGGGGAGCTGTCCTGTGACTGCACCGCTCCCATCTCCTCCTCTAGCATATGAGAGATCAGGGTAGCTGTCCTGTGACTGCACCACTCCCATCTCTTCCTCCAGCATATGAGAGATCAGGGGAGCTGTCCTGTGACTGCACCGCTCCCATCTCTTCTTCCAGCATATGAGAGATCAGAGGAGCTGTCCTGTGACTGCACCGCTCCCATCTCTTCCTGTGGCATATGAGAGATCAGGGGAGCTGTCCTGTGACTGCACCGCTCCCATCTCTTCCTCCAGCATATGAGAGATCAGTGGAGCTGTCCTGTGATTGCACCGCTCCCATCTTTTCCTCTAGCATATGAGAGATCAGGGGAGCTGTCCTGTGACTGCACCGCTCCCATCTCTTCCTCCAGCATATGAGAGATCAGTGGAGCTGTCCTGTGATTGCACCGCTCCCATCTTTTCCTCTAGCATATGAGAGATCAGGGGAGCTGTCCTGTGACTGCACCGCTCCCATCTCTTCCTCCAGCATATGAGAGATCAGGGGAGCTGTCCTGTGACTGCACCGCTCCCATCTCCTCCTCTAGCATATGAGAGATCAGGGTAGCTGTCCTGTGACTGCACCACTCCCATCTCTTCCTCCAGCATATGAGAGATCAGGGGACCTGTCCTGTGACTGCACCGCTCCCATCTCCTCCTCTAGCATATGAGAGATCAGGGTAGCTGTCCTGTGACTGCACCACTCCCATCTCTTCCTCCAGCATATGAGAGATCAGGGGAGCTGTCCTGTGACTGCACCGCTCCCATCTCTTCTTCCAGCATATGAGAGATCAGAGGAGCTGTCCTGTGACTGCACCGCTCCCATCTCTTCCTGTGGCATGTGAGAGATCAGGGGAGCTGTCCTGTGACTGCACAGCTCCCATCTCTTCCTCCAGCATATGAGAGATCAGGGGAGCTGTCCTGTGACTGCTCCGCTCCCATCTCTTCCTCCAGCATATGAGGGATCAGGGGAGCTGTCCTGTGACTGCACCGCTCCCATCTCTTCCTCTAGCATATGAGAGATCAGGGGAGCTGTCCTGTGACTGCACCGCTCTCATCTCTTCCTCTAGCATATGAGAGATCAGGGGAGCTGTCCTGTGACTGCACCGCTCCCATCTATTCCTCCAGCATATGAGAGATCAGGGGAGCTGTCCTGTGACTGCACCGCTCCCATCTCTTCCTCCAGCATATGAGAGATCAGGGGAGCTGTCCTGTGACTGCACCGCTTCCATCTCTTCCTACTGCATATGAGAGATCAGGGGAGCTGTCCTGTGACTGCACCGCTCCCATCTCTTCCTCCAGCATATGAGAGATCAGGGGAGCTGTCCTGTGACTGCACCGCTCCCATCTCTTCCTCCAGCATATGAGAGATCAGGGGAGCTGTCCTGTGACTGCACCGCTCCCATCTCCTCCTCTAGCTTATGAGAGATCAGGGTAGCTGTCCTGTGAATGCACCACTCCCATCTCTTCCTCCAGCATATGAGAGATCAGGGGAGCTGTCCTGTGACTGCACCACTCCCATCTCCTCCTCTAGCATATGAGAGATCAGGGGAGCTGTCCTGTGACTGCACCACTCCCATCTCTTCCTCCTGCATATGAGAGATCAGGGGAGCTGTCCTGTGACTGCATTGCTCCCATCTCTTCCTCCAGCATATGAGAGATCAGGGGAGCTGTCCTGTGACTGCACCGCCCCCATCTCTTCCTCCAGCATATGAGAGATCAGGGGAGCTGTCCTGTGACTGCACCGCTTCCATCTCTTCCTCCTGCATATGAGAGATCAGGGGAGCTGTCCTGTGACTGCACCGCTCTCATCTCTTCCTCCTGCATATGAGAGATCAGGGGAGCTGTCCTGTGACTGCACCGCTCCCATCTCTTCCTCCAGCATATGAGAGATCAGGGGAGCTGTCCTGTGACTGCACCGCTCCCATCTCTTCCTCAAGCATATGAGAGATCAGTGGAGCTGTCCTGTGATTGCACCGCTCCCATCTTTTCCTCTAGCATATGAGAGATCAGGGGAGCTGTCCTGTGACTGCACTGCTCCCATCTCTTCCTCCAGCATATGAGAGATCAGGGGAGCTGTCCTGTGACTGCACCGCTCCCATCTCCTCCTCTAGCATATGAGAGATCAGGGTAGCTGTCCGGTAACTGCACTGCTCTCATCTCTTCCTCCTGCATATGAGAGATCAGGGGAGCTGTCCTGTGACTGCATTGCTCCCATCTCTTCCTCCAGCTTATGAGAGATCAGGGGAGCTGTCCTGTGACTGCACCGCTCCCATCTCTTCCTCTAGCATATGAGAGATCAGGGGAGCTGTCCTGTGACTGCACCGCTCCCATCTCTTCCTCTAGCATATGAGAGATCAGGGGAGCTGTCCTGTGACTGCACCGCTCCCATCTCCACCTCTAGCATATGAGAGATCAGGGTAGCTGTCCGGTAACTGCACTGCTCTCATCTCTTCCTCCTGCATATGAAAGATCAGGGGAGCTGTCCTGTGACTGCATTGCTCCCATCTCTTCCTCCAGCATATGAGAGATCAGGGGAGCTGTCCTGTGACTGCACCGCTCCCATCTCTTCCTCCAGCATATGAGAGATCAGGGGAGCTGTCCTGTGACTGCACCGCTCCCATCTCCACCTCTAGCATATGAGAGATCAGGGTAGCTGTCCGGTAACTGCACTGCTCTCATCTCTTCCTCCTGCATATGAAAGATCAGGGGAGCTGTCCTGTGACTGCATTGCTCCCATCTCTTCCTCCTGCATATGAGAGATCAGGGGAGCTGTCCTGTGACTGCACCGCTCCCATCTCTTCCTCCAGCATATGAGAGATCAGGGGAGCTGTCCTGTGACTGCACCGCCCCCATCTCTTCCTCCAGCATATGAGAGATCAGGGGAGCTGTCCTGTGACTGCACCGCTTCCATCTCTTCCTCCTGCATATGAGAGATCAGGGGAGCTGTCCTGTGACTGCACCGCTCCCATCTCTTCCTCTAGCATATGAGAGATCAGGGGAGCTGTCCGGTAACTGCACTGCTCTCATCTCTTCCTCCTGCATATGAGAGATCAGGGGAGCTGTCCTGTGACTGCATTGCTCCCATCTCTTCCTCCAGCATATGAGAGATCAGGGGAGCTGTCCTGTGACTGCACCGCTCCCATCTCTTCCTCCAGCATATGAGAGATCAGGGGAGCTGTCCTGTGACTGCACCGCACCCATCTCTTCCTCAAGCATATGAGAGATCAGTGGAGCTGTCCTGTGATTGCACCGCTCCCATCTTTTCCTCTAGCATATGAGAGATCAGGGTAGCTGTCCTGTGACTGCACCGCTCCCATCTCTTCCTCCAGCATATGAGAGATCAGGGGAGCTGTCCTGTGACTGCACCGCTCCCATCTCCTCCTCTAGCATATGAGAGATCAGGGTAGCTGTCCGGTAACTGCACTGCTCTCATCTCTTCCTCCTGCATATGAGAGATCAGGGGAGCTGTCCTGTGACTGCATTGCTCCCATCTCTTCCTCCAGCATATGAGAGATCAGGGGAGCTGTCCTGTGACTGCACCGCTCCCATCTCTTCCTCTAGCATATGAGAGATCAGGGGAGCTGTCCTGTGACTGCACCGCTCCCATCTCTTCCTCTAGCATATGAGAGATCAGGGGAGCTGTCCTGTGACTGCACCGCTCTCATCAGAGGCATGACTAGAAATCCCTGGGCCCCCCTGCAAAAAAATTCACTGAGCACATCCCTTCTGGCCCAACAGGGACGTTTTGGAAGGCAGGAGGAGTCGCAATATGAGAAGAAAGTGTAGTAGCACATCAGCGGGGAGGGGAGACGTCCAGCCCTTCCTTACCTCGAGCTCTCCACTCAGCGCCCCCATCTCTTCCTCCAGCATATGAGAGATCAGGGGAGCTGTCCTGTGACTGCACCGCCCCCATCTCTTCCTCCAGCATATGAGAGATCAGGGGAGCTGTCCTGTGACTGCATTGCTCCCATCTCTTCCTCCAGCATATGAGAGATCAGGGGAGCTGTCCTGTGACTGCACCGCTCCCATCTCTTCCTCCAGCATATGAGAGATCAGGGGAGCTGTCCTGTGACTGCACCGCACCCATCTCTTCCTCAAGCATATGAGAGATCAGTGGAGCTGTCCTGTGATTGCACCGCTCCCATCTTTTCCTCTAGCATATGAGAGATCAGGGTAGCTGTCCTGTGACTGCACCGCTCCCATCTCTTCCTCCAGCATATGAGAGATCAGGGGAGCTGTCCTGTGACTGCACCGCTCCCATCTCCTCCTCTAGCATATGAGAGATCAGGGTAGCTGTCCGGTAACTGCACTGCTCTCATCTCTTCCTCCTGCATATGAGAGATCAGGGGAGCTGTCCTGTGACTGCATTGCTCCCATCTCTTCCTCCAGCATATGAGAGATCAGGGGAGCTGTCCTGTGACTGCACCGCTCCCATCTCTTCCTCTAGCATATGAGAGATCAGGGGAGCTGTCCTGTGACTGCACCGCTCCCATCTCTTCCTCTAGCATATGAGAGATCAGGGGAGCTGTCCTGTGACTGCACCGCTCTCATCAGAGGCATGACTAGAAATCCCTGGGCCCCCCTGCAAAAAAATTCACTGAGCACATCCCTTCTGGCCCAACAGGGACGTTTTGGAAGGCAGGAGGAGTCGCAATATGAGAAGAAAGTGTAGTAGCACATCAGCGGGGAGGGGAGACGTCCAGCCCTTCCTTACCTCGAGCTCTCCACTCAGCGCCCCCATCTCTTCCTCCAGCATATGAGAGATCAGGGGAGCTGTCCTGTGACTGCACCGCCCCCATCTCTTCCTCCAGCATATGAGAGATCAGGGGAGCTGTCCTGTGACTGCACCGCTCTCATCTCTTCCTCCTGCATATGAGAGATCAGGGGAGCTGTCCTGTGACTGCATTGCTCCCATCTCTTCCTCCAGCATATGAGAGATCAGGGGAGCTGTCCTGTGACTGCACCGCTCCCATCTCTTCCTCTAGCATATGAGAGATCAGGGGAGCTGTCCTGTGACTGCACCGCTCCCATCTCTTCCTCTAGCATATGAGAGATCAGGGGAGCTGTCCTGTGACTGCACCGCTCTCATCAGAGGCATGACTAGAAATCCCTGGGCCCCCCTGCAAAAAAATTCACTGAGCACATCCCTTCTGGCCCAACAGGGACGTTTTGGAAGGCAGGAGGAGTCGCAATATGAGAAGAAAGTGTAGTAGCACATCAGCGGGGAGGGGAGACGTCCAGCCCTTCCTTACCTCGAGCTCTCCACTCAGCGCCCCCATCTCTTCCTCCAGCATATGAGAGATCAGGGGAGCTGTCCTGTGACTGCACCGCTTCCATCTCTTCCTCCTGCATATGAGAGATCAGGGGAGCTGTCCTGTGACTGCATTGCTCCCATCTCTTCCTCCAGCATATGAGAGATCAGGGGAGCTGTCCTGTGACTGCACCGCCCCCATCTCTTCCTCCAGCATATGAGAGATCAGGGGAGCTGTCCTGTGACTGCACCGCTTCCATCTCTTCCTCCTGCATATGAGAGATCAGGGGAGCTGTCCTGTGACTGCACCGCTCCCATCTCCTCCTCTAGCATATGAGAGATCAGGGTAGCTGTCCTGTGACTGCACCACTCCCATCTCTTCCTCCAGCATATGAGAGATCAGGGGAGCTGTCCTGTGACTGCACCGCTCCCATCTCCTCCTCTAGCATATGAGAGATCAGGGTAGCTGTCCTGTGACTGCACCACTCCCATCTCTTCCTCCAGCATATGAGAGATCAGGGGAGCTGTCCTGTGACTGCACCGCTCCCATCTCTTCTTCCAGCATATGAGAGATCAGAGGAGCTGTCCTGTGACTGCACCGCTCCCATCTCTTCCTGTGGCATATGAGAGATCAGGGGAGCTGTCCTGTGACTGCACCGCTCCCATCTCTTCCTCCAGCATATGAGAGATCAGTGGAGCTGTCCTGTGATTGCACCGCTCCCATCTTTTCCTCTAGCATATGAGAGATCAGGGGAGCTGTCCTGTGACTGCACCGCTCCCATCTCTTCCTCCAGCATATGAGAGATCAGTGGAGCTGTCCTGTGATTGCACCGCTCCCATCTTTTCCTCTAGCATATGAGAGATCAGGGGAGCTGTCCTGTGACTGCACCGCTCCCATCTCTTCCTCCAGCATATGAGAGATCAGGGGAGCTGTCCTGTGACTGCACCGCTCCCATCTCCTCCTCTAGCATATGAGAGATCAGGGTAGCTGTCCTGTGACTGCACCACTCCCATCTCTTCCTCCAGCATATGAGAGATCAGGGGACCTGTCCTGTGACTGCACCGCTCCCATCTCCTCCTCTAGCATATGAGAGATCAGGGTAGCTGTCCTGTGACTGCACCACTCCCATCTCTTCCTCCAGCATATGAGAGATCAGGGGAGCTGTCCTGTGACTGCACCGCTCCCATCTCTTCTTCCAGCATATGAGAGATCAGAGGAGCTGTCCTGTGACTGCACCGCTCCCATCTCTTCCTGTGGCATGTGAGAGATCAGGGGAGCTGTCCTGTGACTGCACAGCTCCCATCTCTTCCTCCAGCATATGAGAGATCAGGGGAGCTGTCCTGTGACTGCTCCGCTCCCATCTCTTCCTCCAGCATATGAGGGATCAGGGGAGCTGTCCTGTGACTGCACCGCTCCCATCTCTTCCTCTAGCATATGAGAGATCAGGGGAGCTGTCCTGTGACTGCACCGCTCTCATCTCTTCCTCTAGCATATGAGAGATCAGGGGAGCTGTCCTGTGACTGCACCGCTCCCATCTATTCCTCCAGCATATGAGAGATCAGGGGAGCTGTCCTGTGACTGCACCGCTCCCATCTCTTCCTCCAGCATATGAGAGATCAGGGGAGCTGTCCTGTGACTGCACCGCTTCCATCTCTTCCTACTGCATATGAGAGATCAGGGGAGCTGTCCTGTGACTGCACCGCTCCCATCTCTTCCTCCAGCATATGAGAGATCAGGGGAGCTGTCCTGTGACTGCACCGCTCCCATCTCTTCCTCCAGCATATGAGAGATCAGGGGAGCTGTCCTGTGACTGCACCGCTCCCATCTCCTCCTCTAGCTTATGAGAGATCAGGGTAGCTGTCCTGTGAATGCACCACTCCCATCTCTTCCTCCAGCATATGAGAGATCAGGGGAGCTGTCCTGTGACTGCACCACTCCCATCTCCTCCTCTAGCATATGAGAGATCAGGGGAGCTGTCCTGTGACTGCACCACTCCCATCTCTTCCTCCTGCATATGAGAGATCAGGGGAGCTGTCCTGTGACTGCATTGCTCCCATCTCTTCCTCCAGCATATGAGAGATCAGGGGAGCTGTCCTGTGACTGCACCGCCCCCATCTCTTCCTCCAGCATATGAGAGATCAGGGGAGCTGTCCTGTGACTGCACCGCTTCCATCTCTTCCTCCTGCATATGAGAGATCAGGGGAGCTGTCCTGTGACTGCACCGCTCTCATCTCTTCCTCCTGCATATGAGAGATCAGGGGAGCTGTCCTGTGACTGCACCGCTCCCATCTCTTCCTCCAGCATATGAGAGATCAGGGGAGCTGTCCTGTGACTGCACCGCTCCCATCTCTTCCTCAAGCATATGAGAGATCAGTGGAGCTGTCCTGTGATTGCACCGCTCCCATCTTTTCCTCTAGCATATGAGAGATCAGGGGAGCTGTCCTGTGACTGCACTGCTCCCATCTCTTCCTCCAGCATATGAGAGATCAGGGGAGCTGTCCTGTGACTGCACCGCTCCCATCTCCTCCTCTAGCATATGAGAGATCAGGGTAGCTGTCCGGTAACTGCACTGCTCTCATCTCTTCCTCCTGCATATGAGAGATCAGGGGAGCTGTCCTGTGACTGCATTGCTCCCATCTCTTCCTCCAGCTTATGAGAGATCAGGGGAGCTGTCCTGTGACTGCACCGCTCCCATCTCTTCCTCTAGCATATGAGAGATCAGGGGAGCTGTCCTGTGACTGCACCGCTCCCATCTCTTCCTCTAGCATATGAGAGATCAGGGGAGCTGTCCTGTGACTGCACCGCTCCCATCTCCACCTCTAGCATATGAGAGATCAGGGTAGCTGTCCGGTAACTGCACTGCTCTCATCTCTTCCTCCTGCATATGAAAGATCAGGGGAGCTGTCCTGTGACTGCATTGCTCCCATCTCTTCCTCCAGCATATGAGAGATCAGGGGAGCTGTCCTGTGACTGCACCGCTCCCATCTCTTCCTCCAGCATATGAGAGATCAGGGGAGCTGTCCTGTGACTGCACCGCTCCCATCTCCACCTCTAGCATATGAGAGATCAGGGTAGCTGTCCGGTAACTGCACTGCTCTCATCTCTTCCTCCTGCATATGAAAGATCAGGGGAGCTGTCCTGTGACTGCATTGCTCCCATCTCTTCCTCCTGCATATGAGAGATCAGGGGAGCTGTCCTGTGACTGCACCGCTCCCATCTCTTCCTCCAGCATATGAGAGATCAGGGGAGCTGTCCTGTGACTGCACCGCCCCCATCTCTTCCTCCAGCATATGAGAGATCAGGGGAGCTGTCCTGTGACTGCACCGCTTCCATCTCTTCCTCCTGCATATGAGAGATCAGGGGAGCTGTCCTGTGACTGCACCGCTCCCATCTCTTCCTCTAGCATATGAGAGATCAGGGGAGCTGTCCGGTAACTGCACTGCTCTCATCTCTTCCTCCTGCATATGAGAGATCAGGGGAGCTGTCCTGTGACTGCATTGCTCCCATCTCTTCCTCCAGCATATGAGAGATCAGGGGAGCTGTCCTGTGACTGCACCGCTCCCATCTCTTCCTCCAGCATATGAGAGATCAGGGGAGCTGTCCTGTGACTGCACCGCACCCATCTCTTCCTCAAGCATATGAGAGATCAGTGGAGCTGTCCTGTGATTGCACCGCTCCCATCTTTTCCTCTAGCATATGAGAGATCAGGGTAGCTGTCCTGTGACTGCACCGCTCCCATCTCTTCCTCCAGCATATGAGAGATCAGGGGAGCTGTCCTGTGACTGCACCGCTCCCATCTCCTCCTCTAGCATATGAGAGATCAGGGTAGCTGTCCGGTAACTGCACTGCTCTCATCTCTTCCTCCTGCATATGAGAGATCAGGGGAGCTGTCCTGTGACTGCATTGCTCCCATCTCTTCCTCCAGCATATGAGAGATCAGGGGAGCTGTCCTGTGACTGCACCGCTCCCATCTCTTCCTCTAGCATATGAGAGATCAGGGGAGCTGTCCTGTGACTGCACCGCTCCCATCTCTTCCTCTAGCATATGAGAGATCAGGGGAGCTGTCCTGTGACTGCACCGCTCTCATCAGAGGCATGACTAGAAATCCCTGGGCCCCCCTGCAAAAAAATTCACTGAGCACATCCCTTCTGGCCCAACAGGGACGTTTTGGAAGGCAGGAGGAGTCGCAATATGAGAAGAAAGTGTAGTAGCACATCAGCGGGGAGGGGAGACGTCCAGCCCTTCCTTACCTCGAGCTCTCCACTCAGCGCCCCCATCTCTTCCTCCAGCATATGAGAGATCAGGGGAGCTGTCCTGTGACTGCACCGCCCCCATCTCTTCCTCCAGCATATGAGAGATCAGGGGAGCTGTCCTGTGACTGCACCGCTCTCATCTCTTCCTCCTGCATATGAGAGATCAGGGGAGCTGTCCTGTGACTGCACCGCTCCCATCTCTTCCTCCAGCATATGAGAGATCAGGAGAGCTGTCCTGTGACTGCACCGCTCCCATCTCTTCCTCAAACATATGAGAGATCAGTGGAGCTGTCCTGTGATTGCACCGCTCCCATCTTTTCCTCTAGCATATGAGAGATCAGGGGAGCTGTCCTGTGACTGCACCGCTCCCATCTCTTCCTCCAGCATATGAGAGATCAGGGGAGCTGTCCTGTGACTGCACCGCTCCCATCTCCTCCTCTAGCATATGAGAGATCAGGGTAGCTGTCCTGTGACTGCACCACTCCCATCTCTTCCTCCAGCATATGAGAGATCAGGGGAGCTGTCCTGTGACTGCACCGCTCCCATCTCCTCCTCTAGCATATGAGAGATCAGGGTAGCTGTCCTGTGACTGCACCACTCCCATCTCTTCCTCCAGCATATGAGAGATCAGGGGAGCTGTCCTGTGACTGCACCGCTCCCATCTCTTCTTCCAGCATATGAGAGATCAGAGGAGCTGTCCTGTGACTGCACCGCTCCCATCTCTTCCTGTGGCATATGAGAGATCAGGGGAGCTGTCCTGTGACTGCACCGCTCCCATCTCTTCCTCCAGCATATGAGAGATCAGTGGAGCTGTCCTGTGATTGCACCGCTCCCATCTTTTCCTCTAGCATATGAGAGATCAGGGGAGCTGTCCTGTGACTGCACCACTCCCATCTCTTCCTCCAGCATATGAGAGATCAGTGGAGCTGTCCTGTGATTGCACCGCTCCCATCTTTTCCTCTAGCATATGAGAGATCAGGGGAGCTGTCCTGTGACTGCACCGCTCCCATCTCTTCCTCCAGCATATGAGAGATCAGGGGAGCTGTCCTGTGACTGCACCGCTCCCATCTCCTCCTCTAGCATATGAGAGATCAGGGTAGCTGTCCTGTGACTGCACCACTCCCATCTCTTCCTCCAGCATATGAGAGATCAGGGGACCTGTCCTGTGACTGCACCGCTCCCATCTCCTCCTCTAGCATATGAGAGATCAGGGTAGCTGTCCTGTGACTGCACCACTCCCATCTCTTCCTCCAGCATATGAGAGATCAGGGGAGCTGTCCTGTGACTGCACCGCTCCCATCTCTTCTTCCAGCATATGAGAGATCAGAGGAGCTGTCCTGTGACTGCACCGCTCCCATCTCTTCCTGTGGCATGTGAGAGATCAGGGGAGCTGTCCTGTGACTGCACAGCTCCCATCTCTTCCTCCAGCATATGAGAGATCAGGGGAGCTGTCCTGTGACTGCTCCGCTCCCATCTCTTCCTCCAGCATATGAGGGATCAGGGGAGCTGTCCTGTGACTGCACCGCTCCCATCTCTTCCTCTAGCATATGAGAGATCAGGGGAGCTGTCCTGTGACTGCACCGCTCTCATCTCTTCCTCTAGCATATGAGAGATCAGGGGAGCTGTCCTGTGACTGCACCGCTCCCATCTATTCCTCCAGCATATGAGAGATCAGGGGAGCTGTCCTGTGACTGCACCGCTCCCATCTCTTCCTCCAGCATATGAGAGATCAGGGGAGCTGTCCTGTTATTGCACCGCTCCCATCTCTTCCTCCAGCATATGAGAGATCAGGGGAGCTGTCCTGTGACTGCACCGCTCCCATCTCTTCCTCCAGCATATGAGAGATCAGGGGAGCTGTCCTGTGACTGCACCGCTTCCATCTCTTCCTACTGCATATGAGAGATCAGGGGAGCTGTCCTGTGACTGCACCGCTCCCATCTCTTCCTCCAGCATATGAGAGATCAGGGGAGCTGTCCTGTGACTGCACCGCTCCCATCTCTTCCTCCAGCATATGAGAGATCAGGGGAGCTGTCCTGTGACTGCACCGCTCCCATCTCCTCCTCTAGCTTATGAGAGATCAGGGTAGCTGTCCTGTGAATGCACCACTCCCATCTCTTCCTCCAGCATATGAGAGATCAGGGGAGCTGTCCTGTGACTGCACCACTCCCATCTCCTCCTCTAGCATATGAGAGATCAGGGGAGCTGTCCTGTGACTGCACCACTCCCATCTCTTCCTCCTGCATATGAGAGATCAGGGGAGCTGTCCTGTGACTGCATTGCTCCCATCTCTTCCTCCAGCATATGAGAGATCAGGGGAGCTGTCCTGTGACTGCACCGCCCCCATCTCTTCCTCCAGCATATGAGAGATCAGGGGAGCTGTCCTGTGACTGCACCGCTTCCATCTCTTCCTCCTGCATATGAGAGATCAGGGGAGCTGTCCTGTGACTGCACCGCTCTCATCTCTTCCTCCTGCATATGAGAGATCAGGGGAGCTGTCCTGTGACTGCACCGCTCCCATCTCTTCCTCCAGCATATGAGAGATCAGGGGAGCTGTCCTGTGACTGCACCGCTCCCATCTCTTCCTCAAGCATATGAGAGATCAGTGGAGCTGTCCTGTGATTGCACCGCTCCCATCTTTTCCTCTAGCATATGAGAGATCAGGGGAGCTGTCCTGTGACTGCACTGCTCCCATCTCTTCCTCCAGCATATGAGAGATCAGGGGAGCTGTCCTGTGACTGCACCGCTCCCATCTCCTCCTCTAGCATATGAGAGATCAGGGTAGCTGTCCGGTAACTGCACTGCTCTCATCTCTTCCTCCTGCATATGAGAGATCAGGGGAGCTGTCCTGTGACTGCATTGCTCCCATCTCTTCCTCCAGCTTATGAGAGATCAGGGGAGCTGTCCTGTGACTGCACCGCTCCCATCTCTTCCTCTAGCATATGAGAGATCAGGGGAGCTGTCCTGTGACTGCACCGCTCCCATCTCTTCCTCTAGCATATGAGAGATCAGGGGAGCTGTCCTGTGACTGCACCGCTCCCATCTCCACCTCTAGCATATGAGAGATCAGGGTAGCTGTCCGGTAACTGCACTGCTCTCATCTCTTCCTCCTGCATATGAAAGATCAGGGGAGCTGTCCTGTGACTGCATTGCTCCCATCTCTTCCTCCAGCATATGAGAGATCAGGGGAGCTGTCCTGTGACTGCACCGCTCCCATCTCTTCCTCCAGCATATGAGAGATCAGGGGAGCTGTCCTGTGACTGCACTGCTCCCATCTCCACCTCTAGCATATGAGAGATCAGGGTAGCTGTCCGGTAACTGCACTGCTCTCATCTCTTCCTCCTGCATATGAAAGATCAGGGGAGCTGTCCTGTGACTGCATTGCTCCCATCTCTTCCTCCTGCATATGAGAGATCAGGGGAGCTGTCCTGTGACTGCACCGCTCCCATCTCTTCCTCCAGCATATGAGAGATCAGGGGAGCTGTCCTGTGACTGCACCGCCCCCATCTCTTCCTCCAGCATATGAGAGATCAGGGGAGCTGTCCTGTGACTGCACCGCTTCCATCTCTTCCTCCTGCATATGAGAGATCAGGGGAGCTGTCCTGTGACTGCACCGCTCCCATCTCTTCCTCTAGCATATGAGAGATCAGGGGAGCTGTCCGGTAACTGCACTGCTCTCATCTCTTCCTCCTGCATATGAGAGATCAGGGGAGCTGTCCTGTGACTGCATTGCTCCCATCTCTTCCTCCAGCATATGAGAGATCAGGGGAGCTGTCCTGTGACTGCACCGCTCCCATCTCTTCCTCCAGCATATGAGAGATCAGGGGAGCTGTCCTGTGACTGCACCGCACCCATCTCTTCCTCAAGCATATGAGAGATCAGTGGAGCTGTCCTGTGATTGCACCGCTCCCATCTTTTCCTCTAGCATATGAGAGATCAGGGTAGCTGTCATGTGACTGCACCGCTCCCATCTCTTCCTCCAGCATATGAGAGATCAGGGGAGCTGTCCTGTGACTGCACCGCTCCCATCTCCTCCTCTAGCATATGAGAGATCAGGGTAGCTGTCCGGTAACTGCACTGCTCTCATCTCTTCCTCCTGCATATGAGAGATCAGGGGAGCTGTCCTGTGACTGCATTGCTCCCATCTCTTCCTCCAGCATATGAGAGATCAGGGGAGCTGTCCTGTGACTGCACCGCTCCCATCTCTTCCTCTAGCATATGAGAGATCAGGGGAGCTGTCCTGTGACTGCACCGCTCCCATCTCTTCCTCTAGCATATGAGAGATCAGGGGAGCTGTCCTGTGACTGCACCGCTCTCATCAGAGGCATGACTAGAAATCCCTGGGCCCCCCTGCAAAAAAATTCACTGAGCACATCCCTTCTGGCCCAACAGGGACGTTTGGAAGGCAGGAGGAGTCGCAATATGAGAAGAAAGTGTAGTAGCACATCAGCGGGGAGGGGAGACGTCCAGCCCTTCCTTACCTCGAGCTCTCCACTCAGCGCCCCTATCTCTTCCTCCAGCATATGAGAGATCAGGGGAGCTGTCCTGTGACTGCACCGCTTCCATCTCTTCCTCCTGCATATGAGAGATCAGGGGAGCTGTCCTGTGACTGCATTGCTCCCATCTCTTCCTCCAGCATATGAGAGATCAGGGGAGCTGTCCTGTGACTGCACCGCCCCCATCTCTTCCTCCAGCATATGAGAGATCAGGGGAGCTGTCCTGTGACTGCACCGCTTCCATCTCTTCCTCCTGCATATGAGAGATCAGGGGAGCTGTCCTGTGACTGCACCGCTCTCATCTCTTCCTCCTGCATATGAGAGATCAGGGGAGCTGTCCTGTGACTGCACCGCTCCCATCTCTTCCTCCAGGATATGAGAGATCAGGGGAGCTGTCCTGTGACTGCACCGCTCCCATCTCTTCCTCAAGCATATGAGAGATCAGTGGAGCTGTCCTGTGATTGCACCGCTCCCATCTTTTCCTCTAGCATATGAGAGATCAGGGGAGCTGTCCTGTGACTGCACCGCTCCCATCTCTTCCTCCAGCATATGAGAGATCAGGGGAGCTGTCCTGTGACTGCACCGCTCCCATCTCCTCCTCTAAAATATGAGAGATCAGGGTAGCTGTCCGGTAACTGCACTGCTCTCATCTCTTCCTCCTGCATATGAAAGATCAGGGGAGCTGTCCTGTGACTGCATTGCTCCCATCTCTTCCTCCTGCATATGAGAGATCAGGGGAGCTGTCCTGTGACTGCACCGCTCCCATCTCTTCCTCCAGCATATGAGAGATCAGGGGAGCTGTCCTGTGACTGCACCGCCCCCATCTCTTCCTCCAGCATATGAGAGATCAGGGGAGCTGTCCTGTGACTGCACCGCTTCCATCTCTTCCTCCTGCATATGAGAGATCAGGGGAGCTGTCCTGTGACTGCACCGCTCCCATCTCTTCCTCTAGCATATGAGAGATCAGGGGAGCTGTCCGGTAACTGCACTGCTCTCATCTCTTCCTCCTGCATATGAGAGATCAGGGGAGCTGTCCTGTGACTGCATTGCTCCCATCTCTTCCTCCAGCATATGAGAGATCAGGGGAGCTGTCCTGTGACTGCACCGCTCCCATCTCTTCCTCCAGCATATGAGAGATCAGGGGAGCTGTCCTGTGACTGCACCGCACCCATCTCTTCCTCAAGCATATGAGAGATCAGTGGAGCTGTCCTGTGATTGCACCGCTCCCATCTTTTCCTCTAGCATATGAGAGATCAGGGTAGCTGTCCTGTGACTGCACCGCTCCCATCTCTTCCTCCAGCATATGAGAGATCAGGGGAGCTGTCCTGTGACTGCACCGCTCCCATCTCCTCCTCTAGCATATGAGAGATCAGGGTAGCTGTCCGGTAACTGCACTGCTCTCATCTCTTCCTCCTGCATATGAGAGATCAGGGGAGCTGTCCTGTGACTGCATTGCTCCCATCTCTTCCTCCAGCATATGAGAGATCAGGGGAGCTGTCCTGTGACTGCACCGCTCCCATCTCTTCCTCTAGCATATGAGAGATCAGGGGAGCTGTCCTGTGACTGCACCGCTCCCATCTCTTCCTCTAGCATATGAGAGATCAGGGGAGCTGTCCTGTGACTGCACCGCTCTCATCAGAGGCATGACTAGAAATCCCTGGGCCCCCCTGCAAAAAAATTCACTGAGCACATCCCTTCTGGCCCAACAGGGACGTTTTGGAAGGCAGGAGGAGTCGCAATATGAGAAGAAAGTGTAGTAGCACATCAGCGGGGAGGGGAGACGTCCAGCCCTTCCTTACCTCGAGCTCTCCACTCAGCGCCCCCATCTCTTCCTCCAGCATATGAGAGATCAGGGGAGCTGTCCTGTGACTGCACCGCCCCCATCTCTTCCTCCAGCATATGAGAGATCAGGGGAGCTGTCCTGTGACTGCACCGCTCTCATCTCTTCCTCCTGCATATGAGAGATCAGGGGAGCTGTCCTGTGACTGCACCGCTCCCATCTCTTCCTCCAGCATATGAGAGATCAGGAGAGCTGTCCTGTGACTGCACCGCTCCCATCTCTTCCTCAAACATATGAGAGATCAGTGGAGCTGTCCTGTGATTGCACCGCTCCCATCTTTTCCTCTAGCATATGAGAGATCAGGGGAGCTGTCCTGTGACTGCACCGCTCCCATCTCTTCCTCCAGCATATGAGAGATCAGGGGAGCTGTCCTGTGACTGCACCGCTCCCATCTCCTCCTCTAGCATATGAGAGATCAGGGTAGCTGTCCTGTGACTGCACCACTCCCATCTCTTCCTCCAGCATATGAGAGATCAGGGGAGCTGTCCTGTGACTGCACCGCTCCCATCTCCTCCTCTAGCATATGAGAGATCAGGGTAGCTGTCCTGTGACTGCACCACTCCCATCTCTTCCTCCAGCATATGAGAGATCAGGGGAGCTGTCCTGTGACTGCACCGCTCCCATCTCTTCTTCCAGCATATGAGAGATCAGAGGAGCTGTCCTGTGACTGCACCGCTCCCATCTCTTCCTGTGGCATATGAGAGATCAGGGGAGCTGTCCTGTGACTGCACCGCTCCCATCTCTTCCTCCAGCATATGAGAGATCAGTGGAGCTGTCCTGTGATTGCACCGCTCCCATCTTTTCCTCTAGCATATGAGAGATCAGGGGAGCTGTCCTGTGACTGCACCACTCCCATCTCTTCCTCCAGCATATGAGAGATCAGTGGAGCTGTCCTGTGATTGCACCGCTCCCATCTTTTCCTCTAGCATATGAGAGATCAGGGGAGCTGTCCTGTGACTGCACCGCTCCCATCTCCTCCTCTAGCATATGAGAGATCAGGGTAGCTGTCCTGTGACTGCACCACTCCCATCTCTTCCTCCAGCATATGAGAGATCAGGGGACCTGTCCTGTGACTGCACCGCTCCCATCTCCTCCTCTAGCATATGAGAGATCAGGGTAGCTGTCCTGTGACTGCACCACTCCCATCTCTTCCTCCAGCATATGAGAGATCAGGGGAGCTGTCCTGTGACTGCACCGCTCCCATCTCTTCTTCCAGCATATGAGAGATCAGAGGAGCTGTCCTGTGACTGCACCGCTCCCATCTCTTCCTGTGGCATGTGAGAGATCAGGGGAGCTGTCCTGTGACTGCACAGCTCCCATCTCTTCCTCCAGCATATGAGAGATCAGGGGAGCTGTCCTGTGACTGCTCCGCTCCCATCTCTTCCTCCAGCATATGAGGGATCAGGGGAGCTGTCCTGTGACTGCACCGCTCCCATCTCTTCCTCTAGCATATGAGAGATCAGGGGAGCTGTCCTGTGACTGCACCGCTCTCATCTCTTCCTCTAGCATATGAGAGATCAGGGGAGCTGTCCTGTGACTGCACCGCTCCCATCTATTCCTCCAGCATATGAGAGATCAGGGGAGCTGTCCTGTGACTGCACCGCTCCCATCTCTTCCTCCAGCATATGAGAGATCAGGGGAGCTGTCCTGTTATTGCACCGCTCCCATCTCTTCCTCCAGCATATGAGAGATCAGGGGAGCTGTCCTGTGACTGCACCGCTCCCATCTCTTCCTCCAGCATATGAGAGATCAGGGGAGCTGTCCTGTGACTGCACCGCTTCCATCTCTTCCTACTGCATATGAGAGATCAGGGGAGCTGTCCTGTGACTGCACCGCTCCCATCTCTTCCTCCAGCATATGAGAGATCAGGGGAGCTGTCCTGTGACTGCACCGCTCCCATCTCTTCCTCCAGCATATGAGAGATCAGGGGAGCTGTCCTGTGACTGCACCGCTCCCATCTCCTCCTCTAGCTTATGAGAGATCAGGGTAGCTGTCCTGTGAATGCACCACTCCCATCTCTTCCTCCAGCATATGAGAGATCAGGGGAGCTGTCCTGTGACTGCACCACTCCCATCTCCTCCTCTAGCATATGAGAGATCAGGGGAGCTGTCCTGTGACTGCACCACTCCCATCTCTTCCTCCTGCATATGAGAGATCAGGGGAGCTGTCCTGTGACTGCATTGCTCCCATCTCTTCCTCCAGCATATGAGAGATCAGGGGAGCTGTCCTGTGACTGCACCGCCCCCATCTCTTCCTCCAGCATATGAGAGATCAGGGGAGCTGTCCTGTGACTGCACCGCTTCCATCTCTTCCTCCTGCATATGAGAGATCAGGGGAGCTGTCCTGTGACTGCACCGCTCTCATCTCTTCCTCCTGCATATGAGAGATCAGGGGAGCTGTCCTGTGACTGCACCGCTCCCATCTCTTCCTCCAGCATATGAGAGATCAGGGGAGCTGTCCTGTGACTGCACCGCTCCCATCTCTTCCTCAAGCATATGAGAGATCAGTGGAGCTGTCCTGTGATTGCACCGCTCCCATCTTTTCCTCTAGCATATGAGAGATCAGGGGAGCTGTCCTGTGACTGCACTGCTCCCATCTCTTCCTCCAGCATATGAGAGATCAGGGGAGCTGTCCTGTGACTGCACCGCTCCCATCTCCTCCTCTAGCATATGAGAGATCAGGGTAGCTGTCCGGTAACTGCACTGCTCTCATCTCTTCCTCCTGCATATGAGAGATCAGGGGAGCTGTCCTGTGACTGCATTGCTCCCATCTCTTCCTCCAGCTTATGAGAGATCAGGGGAGCTGTCCTGTGACTGCACCGCTCCCATCTCTTCCTCTAGCATATGAGAGATCAGGGGAGCTGTCCTGTGACTGCACCGCTCCCATCTCTTCCTCTAGCATATGAGAGATCAGGGGAGCTGTCCTGTGACTGCACCGCTCCCATCTCCACCTCTAGCATATGAGAGATCAGGGTAGCTGTCCGGTAACTGCACTGCTCTCATCTCTTCCTCCTGCATATGAAAGATCAGGGGAGCTGTCCTGTGACTGCATTGCTCCCATCTCTTCCTCCAGCATATGAGAGATCAGGGGAGCTGTCCTGTGACTGCACCGCTCCCATCTCTTCCTCCAGCATATGAGAGATCAGGGGAGCTGTCCTGTGACTGCACTGCTCCCATCTCCACCTCTAGCATATGAGAGATCAGGGTAGCTGTCCGGTAACTGCACTGCTCTCATCTCTTCCTCCTGCATATGAAAGATCAGGGGAGCTGTCCTGTGACTGCATTGCTCCCATCTCTTCCTCCTGCATATGAGAGATCAGGGGAGCTGTCCTGTGACTGCACCGCTCCCATCTCTTCCTCCAGCATATGAGAGATCAGGGGAGCTGTCCTGTGACTGCACCGCCCCCATCTCTTCCTCCAGCATATGAGAGATCAGGGGAGCTGTCCTGTGACTGCACCGCTTCCATCTCTTCCTCCTGCATATGAGAGATCAGGGGAGCTGTCCTGTGACTGCACCGCTCCCATCTCTTCCTCTAGCATATGAGAGATCAGGGGAGCTGTCCGGTAACTGCACTGCTCTCATCTCTTCCTCCTGCATATGAGAGATCAGGGGAGCTGTCCTGTGACTGCATTGCTCCCATCTCTTCCTCCAGCATATGAGAGATCAGGGGAGCTGTCCTGTGACTGCACCGCTCCCATCTCTTCCTCCAGCATATGAGAGATCAGGGGAGCTGTCCTGTGACTGCACCGCACCCATCTCTTCCTCAAGCATATGAGAGATCAGTGGAGCTGTCCTGTGATTGCACCGCTCCCATCTTTTCCTCTAGCATATGAGAGATCAGGGTAGCTGTCATGTGACTGCACCGCTCCCATCTCTTCCTCCAGCATATGAGAGATCAGGGGAGCTGTCCTGTGACTGCACCGCTCCCATCTCCTCCTCTAGCATATGAGAGATCAGGGTAGCTGTCCGGTAACTGCACTGCTCTCATCTCTTCCTCCTGCATATGAGAGATCAGGGGAGCTGTCCTGTGACTGCATTGCTCCCATCTCTTCCTCCAGCATATGAGAGATCAGGGGAGCTGTCCTGTGACTGCACCGCTCCCATCTCTTCCTCTAGCATATGAGAGATCAGGGGAGCTGTCCTGTGACTGCACCGCTCCCATCTCTTCCTCTAGCATATGAGAGATCAGGGGAGCTGTCCTGTGACTGCACCGCTCTCATCAGAGGCATGACTAGAAATCCCTGGGCCCCCCTGCAAAAAAATTCACTGAGCACATCCCTTCTGGCCCAACAGGGACGTTTGGAAGGCAGGAGGAGTCGCAATATGAGAAGAAAGTGTAGTAGCACATCAGCGGGGAGGGGAGACGTCCAGCCCTTCCTTACCTCGAGCTCTCCACTCAGCGCCCCCATCTCTTCCTCCAGCATATGAGAGATCAGGGGAGCTGTCCTGTGACTGCACCGCTTCCATCTCTTCCTCCTGCATATGAGAGATCAGGGGAGCTGTCCTGTGACTGCATTGCTCCCATCTCTTCCTCCAGCATATGAGAGATCAGGGGAGCTGTCCTGTGACTGCACCGCCCCCATCTCTTCCTCCAGCATATGAGAGATCAGGGGAGCTGTCCTGTGACTGCACCGCTTCCATCTCTTCCTCCTGCATATGAGAGATCAGGGGAGCTGTCCTGTGACTGCACCGCTCTCATCTCTTCCTCCTGCATATGAGAGATCAGGGGAGCTGTCCTGTGACTGCACCGCTCCCATCTCTTCCTCCAGGATATGAGAGATCAGGGGAGCTGTCCTGTGACTGCACCGCTCCCATCTCTTCCTCAAGCATATGAGAGATCAGTGGAGCTGTCCTGTGATTGCACCGCTCCCATCTTTTCCTCTAGCATATGAGAGATCAGGGGAGCTGTCCTGTGACTGCACCGCTCCCATCTCTTCCTCCAGCATATGAGAGATCAGGGGAGCTGTCCTGTGACTGCACCGCTCCCATCTCCTCCTCTAAAATATGAGAGATCAGGGTAGCTGTCCTGTGACTGCACCACTCCCATCTCTTCCTCCAGCAAAAGAGAGATCAGGGGAGCTGTCCTGTGACTGCACCGCTCCCATCTCCTCCTCTAGCATATGAGAGATCAGGGTAGCTGTCCGGTAACTGCACTGCTCTCATCTCTTCCTCCTGCATATGAGAGATCAGGGGAGCTGTCCTGTGACTGCATTGCTCCCATCTCTTCCTCCAGCATATGAGAGATCAGGGGAGCTGTCCTGTGACTGCACCGCTCCCATCTCTTCCTCTAGCATATGAGAGATCAGGGGAGCTGTCCGGTAACTGCACAGCTCTCATCTCTTCCTCCTGCATATGAGAGATCAGGGGAGCTGTCCTGTGACTGCATTGCTCCCATCTCTTCCTCCAGCATATGAGAGATCAGGGGAGCTGTCCTGTGACTGCACCGCTCCCATCTCTTCCTCTAGCATATGAGAGATCAGGGGAGCTGTCCTCTGACTTCACCGCTCTCATCAGAGGCATGACTAGAAATCCCTGGGCCCCCCTGCAAAAAATTCACTGGGCACATCCCTCCTGGCCCAACAGGGACGTTTTGGAAGGCAGGAGGAGTCGCAATATGAGAAGAAAGTGTAGTAGCACATCAGCGGGCAGGGGAGACGTCCAGCCCTTCCTTACCTCGAGCTCTCCACTCAGCGTTCTCCCCTCCTGCAATTATCAGTGGCAGCGGGTGACTGCAGGACACATACCTCTATCCACTGCGGAGGTCCATCTATAAGTGCTTCCCGCCACTTCCTGTTTAAACAGGAAGTAGTGTCAGACACTTAGGGATCGGAACCTCCGGCGTGTGGAACACAGGGAGGTATGTGTCCCTGTCCACCACTAGAGTTGGGCCGAACGGTTCGCCTGCGAACGGTTCCATGCGAACTTCCGTGGTTCGCGTTCGCGTCCCGCAGGCGAACGTTTGCGGAAGTTCGGTTCGCCCCATAATGCACCATGGAGGGTCAACTTTGACCCTCTACATCACAGTCAGCAGGCCCAGTGTAGCCAATTAGGCTACACTAGCCCCTGGAGCCCCACCCCCCTTATATAAGGCAGGCAGCGGCGGCCATTACGTTCACTCGTGTGCCTGCATTAGTGAGAGTAAGGCGAGCTGCTGCAGACTGTCTCTCATAGGGAAAGATTAGTTAGGCTTAGCTTGTTCCTGGCTGCATACCTGTTCTGTGAACCCACCACTGCATACCTGTACTGTGAACCCACCACTGCATACCTGTTCATTGAACCCACCACTGCATACCTGTTCAGTGAATCCACCACTGCATACCTGTTGTGTTCAGTGAACTCGCCACTGCATACCTGTTCTGTTCAGTGGACCCGCCACTGTATACCTGTTCAGTGAACCCGCCACTGCATACCTGTTGTGTTCAGTGAACCTGCCACTGCATACCTGTTCTGTGAACCCGCCACTGCATACCTTTTCTGTGAACCCACCACTGCATACCTGTTCAGTGAACCCACCACTGCATACCTGTTGTGTTCAGTGAACCCGCCACTGCATACCTGTTCTGTTCAGTGGACCCGCCACTGTATACCTGTTCAGTGAACCTGCCACTGCATACCTGTTCTGTGAACCCACCACTGCATACCTGTTCTGTGAACCCACCACTGCATACCTGTTCAGTGAACCCACCACTGCATACCTGTTGTGTTCAGTGAACCCGCCACTGCATACCTGTTCTGTTCAGTGGACCCGCCACTGTATACCTGTTCAGTGAACCCGCCACTGCATACCTGTTGTGTTCAGTGAACCTGCCACTGCATACCTGTTCTGTTCAGTGGACCCGCCACTGTATACCTGTTCAGTGAACCCGCCACTGCATACCTGTTGTGTTCAGTGAACCCGCCACTGTATACTTGTTCAGTGAACCCGCCACTGCATACCTGTTGTGTTCAGTGAACCCGCCACTGTATACCTGTTCTGTTCAGTGAACCCGCCACTGCATACCTGTTGTGTTCAGTGAACCCGCCACTGTATACCTGTACTGTTCAGTGAACCCGCCACTGTATACCTGTTCTGTTCAGTGAACCCGCCACAGCATACCTGTTGTGTTCAGTGAACCCGCCACTGTATACCTGTTCTGTTCAGTGAACCCGCCACTGTATACCTGTTCAGTGAACCCGCCACTGCATACCTGTTGTGTTCAGTGAACCCGCCACTGTATACCTGTTCTGTTCAGTGAACCCACTGCATCAGTGCGCATACCTGTGCAGTTAAGTGAACCCACCTACCTACGTGAGTGCACGCAGTGTGATATACTACTCCGTGCATACCCGATATGGACAAAACAGGTAGAGGAAGAGGTAGTGCCAGAGCCAGAGGAAGGCCACCCGGCAGGTCTGCGCGAGGTCGTGTAAATGTAATTTCGTGTGGACCTGGCCCACAGTACAGTGCTCGGAAGAAGGCACGTCCCATCAACTCCCAAGATTGTCAGGACGTGGTTGAGTATTTAGCGACACAGAACACCTCATCTTGCTCAGCCACCAGCGCTACTACTAGCACCACTTCCGCTGCATTTGACACTTCGCAAGAATTATTTAGTGTTGAAATCACTGATGCACAGCCATTGTTGTTACAGCCAGATGAATTTTCACCAGCTCATATGTCTGAGTTACGCGGCAACACTATGGATGTAACGTGTAAGGAGGATGAAGGACCTACTGATGGTGCATGTGCAAATTTGGACAGAGGCGCCAGGCAGGTTAAAATGATCTAAAAACAACTAAAAAGGAGGAGTACAGGTGGACTTACCTCCTGAAATGATGGACAATCGAGATTGTTCAAATCGCAAATAACAATTTATTTTGGCACTCCGCAACGCGTTTCGCAGGTATAACCCGCTTCATCAGGCAAGGAGTGCAAGCTAAAAATCAAGCATACAAACCATAAACAATATACAATAAACAAAACACGACCCTAAGAGCTTGCCATCATAATACAAAAAGCAGAAATGACATATGTCTGTCACAGAAGGGGCGATCTGCTGTGACAGGAGACGTGTAAATACCAAGGGCCTGATTTACCCGTCTCCTGTCACAGCAGATCGCCCCTTCTGTGACAGACATATGTCATTTTTGCTTTTTGTATTATGATGGCAAGCTCTTAGGGTCGTGTTTTGTTTATTGTATATTGTTTATGGTTTGTATGCTTGATTTTTAGCTTGCACTCCTTGCCTGATGAAGCGGGTTATACCTGCGAAACGCATTGCGGAGTGCCAAAATAAATTGTTATTTGCGATTTGAACAATCTCGATTGTCCATCATTTCAGGAGGTAAGTCCACCTGTACTCCTCCTTTTTAGTTGTTTTTAGATCATTTTAACCTGCCTGGTGCCTCTGTCCAAATTTGCACAGTATATAGTCCACCTTGGGTGGAGGGGACTGTCCCCTTCTTTCTATCTACAGAGAGCGACTTCTTAAACCTGAGTGGGGTCAGGTTCTAATACTCCCCACCTGCATTTCAAGTGGTTGCCTATGTGGTAACCCGTGTTTGTGAGTATATCCACATCTGTTAATTATTTCGCCAACAATTGTTAGACTTACTGCACTATATTGGGCTCTCGGTTTTTCTTTTTGTTTCAAGTGCATACTGATGGTGCATGTTTGGATTTTTCTGAGGCAAGCAAAGCTGGGCAGGATGATTACGATGATGACGATGATCAGGGGCGTTTCTAGGGTCCTTGGAGATCAGTGGCACCTGTGGGCACCAGGCGGGGAGGTAAAATGGGCGTGGCCATGCGGTGAGTGGGCGTGGCCATGGGTGGGGCCAAATGTACATGAACTTAGCAGCGGTGTAAGCTACGGATAACGGGCCTGCCCATCGAAATATTGGACAGAGCCCCCTGTCCTTTATTTCGATCATTTACAATCAGTATATGCATAGATCAAAGAAGTATACGCACATACAATTTTGATTGGTCAATCACTGACCCCCAATTTCCCACCCCCGTGCAGTAAGTGGGCCAACAGACAATGAATTTTATGAACAGAGCTAAAATTGGCTAATCAAAATTGTATGTGTGTACCAGGCTTTACAGCTAATACTGTACATACTGAAAGTAGCAGGGATCAGCATACAATACAGCTGGTTTACAATCAATAAAGGCACAGAGTAACACCTTACACTGTACACACTGGAGGTAAATCAGCACACAGTGCAAGCACTAGAGAACAGCGTATACTGTACATACTGTAGGCAGCAGAATTCAGCACACTGCAGCTAGCGTGCCAAAAATATGACGATCACGTTGTGCGGCGTGCTTATCGCGCCGCACCAAAAAATGGGTGGGCCATGGACCAGAATATAGGTGTGGTAACGGGTGGAGACAAATTTACATGAACCTAGCAATGGTGGGACATCAGATTAGGACAGTGGTGGCGAACCTTTTGGAGGCCGAGTGCCCAAACTGCAACCCAAAAGTCACTTACCGGTATCTATCGCAAAGTGGCAACAGCAATTTAAACTAAATACTGTACAAACGTTTTAACTCATACATGAACATTATGGAAAATCCAAGTTGAAAATAAACTGTGAAGATAAACAATTTCATCCATCCTACTCCTGAAAAATGTATTCAATTTTTTAGAACCTCCCAGTTTTATTTTCTGTTTTAAAACGCTAAAAAAGTAGGTTTAATGCTATTGTCTCATATGATAAGGATTCAGCTTTTCCCATAGTCTCGCAGTTAGCAATCATGTGACCCCCAACAAGACATATTCAGCAATCATGAGGCCCCCAACAAATCAGGAGGCCCCCAACAAGACAAATTCAGCAATCATGAGGCCTCCAACAAATCATGAGGCCCCCAACAAGACAAATTCAGCAATCATGAGGCCCCCAACAAGACAAATTCAGCAATCATGAGGCCCCCAACAAATCATGAGGCCCCCAACAAGACAAATTCAGCAATCATGAGGCCCCCAACAAATCATAAGGCTCCCAACAAGACACATTCAGCAGTCATGAGGCACATAAATAGACAGCATTTCACATAAATAGGCAGAATGCCCCCTTAATATGGTAGCCCCCCCAAGTTAGGTAGTGAGTGACAGGGACCCCCAGGTTAGCTAGTGAGTGACAGGCGCCTCCAGTTAGGTAGTGAGTGACAGGGACCCCGATAGTGAGTGACAGGGAGCACCTTAAGGTAGTGAGTGAGTGCCAGGGAGCCCCTTTAGGCAGTGAGTGACAGGAAGCCCCTTTAGGCAGTGAGTGAGTGCCAGGGAGCCCCTTTAGGCAGTGAGTGAGTGACAGGAAGCCCCTTTACGCAGTGAGTGAGTGACAGGGAGCCCCTTTAGGGAGTGAGTGAGTGACAGGGAGGCCCTTTAGGGAGTGAGTGAGTGACAGGGAGGCCCTTTAGGAAATGAGTGAGTGACAGGGAGGCCCTTTAGGGAGTGAGTGAGTGCCAGGGAGCCCCTTTAGGAAGTGAGTGAGTGCCAGGGAGCCCCTTTAGTGAGTGAGTGCGTGCCAGGGAGCCCCTTTAGGGAGTGAGTGCGTGCCAGGGAGCCCCTTTAGGGAGTGAGTGCGTGCCAGGGAGCCCCTTTAGGGAGTGAGTGACAGGGAGCCCCTTTAGGGAGTGAGTGAGTGACAGGGAGCCCCTTTAGGGAGTGAGTGACAGGGAGCCCCTTTAGGGAGTGAGTGACAGGGAGCCCCTTTAGGGAGTGAGTGAGTGACAGGGAGCCCCTTTAGGGAGTGAGTGCGTGCCAGGGAGCCCCTTTAGGGAGTGGGTGCGTGCCAGGGAGCCCCTTTAGGGAGTGGGTGCGTGCCAGGGAGCCCCTTTAGGGAGTGAGTGCGTGCCAGGGAGCCCCTTTAGGGAGTGAGTGAGTGAGTGAGTGCCAGGGAGCCCCTTTAGGGAGTGAGTGAGTGCCAGGGGAGCCCCTTTAGGGAGTGAGTGAGTGACAGGGAGCCCCTTTAGGCAGTGAGTGAGTGACAGGGAGCCCCTTTAGGGAGTGAGTGAGTGACAGGGAGCCCCTTTAGGGAGTGAGTGAGTGACAGGGAGCCCCTTTAGGCAGTGAGTGAGTGACAGGGAGCCCCTTTAGGCAGTGAGTGAGTGCGTGCCAGGGAGCCCCTTTAGGGAGTGAGTGAGTGACAGGGAGCCCCTTTAGGGAGTGAGTGCGTGCCAGGGAGCCCCTTTGGTGAGTGAGTGAGTGAGTGAGTGACAGGGAGGCCCCCCCCCCTCTAGCCGCCGCCGCTCCCCCCTACCTCTCAGCAGACCTCAGGATCAGCGGCGACCCTACCAGATGTACGAGCGGGCGCTGGACGCACCCGCTCGATATGCGGAAGTGATGTCACTTCCACATATCAGTGCGGGCGCTGGGTCCTAGCGCCCGCACGATTGGTCGCCGGCTCGCCGCCTGATCCTGAGGTCTGAGACTGTCAGTGACGCGGCGGCTGGAGGGAGCCGCTGAGTCTTGACAGAGGGGGCGGCCGGGCGGAGATCTGTGGCACCCCAGGAAAGATTGGGGGCACGTGCCCCCCTAAAACAGGGCTAGCGACGCCCCTGACGATGATAGGGATCCTCTGTATGTTCCCAATAGAGGAGATGAAGAGGGGGACAGTTCAGAGGGGGAGTCAGAGAGTAGTAGGAGAGAAGTTGCTGAAAGAAGCTGGGGCAGCTCTTCGTCAGAAACATCTGGTGGCAGTGTCCGGCACCATGTATCGCCACCTATGTACAGCCAGCCAACTTGCCCTTCAGCATCAGCTGCTAAGGTCCCCATAGTGCCCACATCCCAGGGTGGCTCAGCGGTGTGGAAATTTTTTAATGTGTGTGCCTTAGATCGGACCAAAGCCATCTGTTCGCTCTGCCAACAAAAATTGAGCCGTGGAAAGGCCAACACTCACGTAGGTACAAGTGCCTTACAAAGGCACCTGGAGAAAAGGCACAAACAGCAATGGGATGGCCACCTGAGCAAAAGCAGCAGCAGCACACAAAAGAAAAGTCACCCTCCTTCTCCTCTTCCTCCTTCAGGTGCATCATCTGCTTCTGCCGCTTTCTCCCTTCCACCTTCACAGGCACCCTCCTCCACTCCGCCTCTGCCCTTGAGCGCTTCCTGCTCCTCTGCCCACAGCAGCAGTCAGGTGTCCGTGAAGGAAATGTTTGAGTGGAAGAAGCCAATTTCGGCCAGTCACCCCCTTGCCCGGCGTCTGACAGCTGGCGTGGCGGAACTGTTAGCCAGCTGTTACCATACCGGCTGGTGGACTCTGAGGCCTTCCGTAAATTTGTGGCCATCGGAACACCGCAGTGGAAGATGCCAGCCCGTACTTATTTTTCGAGAAAGGCCATACCCCAACTGCACCGTGAAGTTGAGAGGCAAGTGGTGTCATCTCTTGCGAAGAGCGTTGGGTCAAGGGTCCACCTGACCACGGATGCCTGGTGTGCCAAGCACGGGCAGGGCCGCTACATTACGTACACAGCCCATTGGGTCAACCTGGTGGTGAACGATGGCAGCGGACCAAATTGTGACACCTCCACGGCTTGCAGGCAGGCCTCCTGCCACCTCCTCTCCTCCTGCTACATGCTCTTCGCTGTCCTCCTCCTCCTTGGCTGAGTGGCAGTTCTCCTCTCCAGCTACACAGCCCCAGCTCCGCAGGGCCTATGCTGCATGCCAGGTACGACGGTGTCACGCCATCTTAGACATGTCTTGTCTCAAAGCGGAGAGTCACACTGGAGCAGCTCTCCTGGCTGCTCTTAAGAAACAGGTGGATGAGTGGCTGACCCCGCACCACCTGGAGATAGGCAACGTGGTGTGCGACAACGGCAGCAATCTGCTTGCCGTTTTGCATATGGGGAAGCTGACACACATACCCTGCATGGCACATGTCATGGCTCTAGTTGTTCAAAGATTTGTGGCAAAGTACCCTGGCTTAGTGGATGCCCTGAAGCAGCCAGGAAGTTCTGTGGGCATTTGAGGCGGTCTTACACAGCCATGGCACGCTTTGTGGAAATTCAGCGGAAAAACAACATGCCGGTGAGACGCCTGATTTGCGATAGCCCGACTCGCTGGAATCGACCCTGCTCATGTTCTCCCGCCTGCTAGAACAGAAGAAAGCTGTCACCCAGTACCTCTACAACTACAGTAGAATGAAACAGTCTGGGAAGATGGGGATGTTCTGGCCCGACAACTGGACACTGATGAAAAATGCATGCAGGCTCATGCAGCCGTTTGAGGAGGTGACCAACCTGGTGAGCCGCAGTGAGGGCACCATCAGCGACTTAATTCCCTACGCTTACTTCTTGGAGCGTGCTGTGCGTAGAGTGGCGGATGAAGTTGCGAATGAGCGTGACCAGGAACCGTTACGGCAGGAACAGGCATGGGACCAATTTTCATCAGACCCAGCTGTTTCCTCAACACCTGCGGCAGCACAGAGGGGGAAGGAGGAGGAAGAAGAGAAGTCATGTGCAGAAGACGAGTCAGACTCAGAGGATGATGAGCAAGGTGTTTCTTTGGGGGAGGAGGAGGAGGAGGGGACGGCGGCAGGAGAACAACCGCAGCAGGCGTCGCAGGGGGCTTGTGCTGCTCAACCTTCCCGTGGTATTGTTCGCGGCTGGGGGGAGGAGGTTGACTTACGTGACGTCACTGAGGAAGAGCAAGAGGAGATGGAGGGTACTGGATCCGACTTTGTGCAGATGTCGTCTTTTATGCTGTCCTGCCTGTTGAGGGACCCCCATATAAAAAACCTCAAGGGGAATGAGCTGTACTGGGTGGCCACACTACTAGACCCTAGGTACAGGCACAAAGTGGCGGACCTGTTACCAACTCACCTGAAGGGGAAAGGATGCAGCACATGCAGAACCAGCTGTCAACTATGCTTTACAATGCCTTTAAGGGTGATGTGACAGCACAACGCCAGCAAGGTACCGCTGCCACTAATCCTCCTCCCATGTCCACGCAGTCAAAGACAGGACGCTCCAGCGATCTCATGGTGATGTCGGACATGCGGACGTTCTTTAGTCCAACGCCTCGCCGTAGCCCTTCCGGATCCACCCTCCACCAACGCCTGGAACGGCAGGTAGCCGACTACCTGGCCTTAAGTGTGGATGTAGACACTGCAGTGAACAGCGATGAGGAACCCTTGAACTACTGGGTGCGCAGGCTTGACCTGTGGCCAGAGCTGTCCCAATTTGCCATCCAACTTCTCTCCTGCCGTGCCGCAAGCGTCCTGTCAGAAAGGACCTTCAGCGCAGCTGGAGGCATTGTCACTGAGAAGAGAAGTTGCCTAAGTAACAAAAGTGTTAAGTACCTCACCTTTATCAAAATGAATGAGGCATGGATCCCGGAGGGCTGCTGCCCGCCCCAAGACTAAGTCAGTCCCCGCACACACAGCATCTCTGCCTGCACGCCGTGTGACTGGCTGCCTGGCCTGCCCCAAGTAGACTAAGTCGCCCCCAGTCCCTCCACACAGCATGTCTGCCTGCAGGCCGCTTGACTACCTTCTCCGCCACCACCAACAGGGTCCGGGACTCCAGGCGGATTGCTGAATTTTTTAGGCCGCTGCTAGCAGCGGCCGCTGTAATCATTTTTCTGGTGCATGTACATGACTGCCTAATTTTTCTGGCTGCACTGCGGGCAGCTGCAACAACAAAAGAAAAGGCATGTACATGCGCCCATTCCCCTTCGTGATCATTACCTTGCTGTGGTGAAGGGGCTTGCGTATCACAATGAAGCAATGACCGGCGTCTAGATGAGTGTCTCGGCGGGCACACAAAAGATAATAAGGTTGTTGCTTCATTGTGGTCAGACCAAATTTGATCAGCTGGACAGTCACTGTTCTGTCATTCAGCTACATCAGCCAGGCGACCATATGGGCTGTAAAGCCACCAAAACCTGCACTCTCGCCATGGTGCGCACCAGTCCAGCACGGCCGTCACTACACAAACAGCTGTTTGCGGTGCGTTACACGGTAAGTTTGGTGTGTCAGTGTGAAGCAGTACCTTAATTACACTACCTGATTGATGTATATGCAAGATGTTTTAAAGCACTTTAGGCCTGTCATTTAGCATTCAATGTGATTTCTGCCCTTAAAACGCTGCTTTGCGTCAAATCCAGATTTTTCCCGGGGACTTTTGGCGTGTATCCCACTCCGCCATGCCCCCCTCCAGGTGTTAGACCCCTTGAAACATCTTTTCCATCACTTTTGTGGCCAGCAGAATTTTTTTTCCAAAGTTCGCCTCCCCATTGAAGTCTATTGCGGTTCGCGAAATTTTCTGCGAACCGAACGTTCCGCGGATGTTCGCGAACCCGGTTCGCGAACCTAAAATCGGAGGTTCGGCCCAACTCTATCCACCACCAGCTGCCACTGATAATTGCAGGAGGGGAGCGTGCTGAGGGGAGAGCCCGAGGTGAGGGAGGAGGTGAACGACTCCCCTCCCCGCCGATGTGCAGCTACGCTTTCCTCTCATATTGCGACTAGAGATGGCCCAAACCTCCGATTTTAGGTTCGCGAAACCGGTTCGCTAACCTCCGTAAATGTTCATATAGACTTCAATGGGAAGGCGAACTTTGAAAACTAGAAAAAATTATGCTGGCCACAAAAGTGATGGAAAAGATGTTTCAAGGGGTCTAACACCTGGAGGGGTGCATGGATGAGTGGGATAGATGCCAAAAGTCCCGGGGAAAAAATCTGGATTTGACGCAGAGCAGCGTTTTAAGGGCAGAAATCACATTGAATGCTAAATTTCAGGCCTAAAGTGCTTTCAAACATCTTGCATGTGTATACATCAATCAGGCAGTGTAATTAGAGTACTGCTTCACACTGACACACCAAACTCACCGCAAGCAGTTGTTTGCGTAGTGACGGCCGTGCTGGTCTGGTGCGCACCATGGCGAGAGTGCAGGCCGTGGCTGTTACGATCGCTTCTGCAGCGTTTACTGCTGGCTGCAGTGGTATTGCAGCCCAAGCAGTTCTGATGTCATTACATGCATTTGCTTGCATAGTTTGGTTTGCACTTAAACTAGTTGCTGATTCCATCTGCAGTCGCTCTGAAGTTAATGACAGTTTAATATGCTTTTGTGTAAACAAACATTGTCTGCTGCAATGGAGTGGCAATTGCTTTCCTGCAGGCTGCATATCATTGTCTGCCTTTTCCTGCTGTCAGCCTGTGATTAATTACCATTCACTTGTGTGGGAATCTGCAGGTCTGCTCCTATTGGATGACCTCAGTATAAAGAACTGCTTCCTGCAATGTTCCATGGGCTACCATAGTCTCAGATTCTGTCTGTTACTCTGCTTGTGCCCCACCTCGTTCCTAGTCCGTGTGGACTGCGCTGACTCCTGCGAAGGGGTCAGCGAGTCCTCCTAGTTCTGCTCTTGTTTCTAGAAGTTGTTACTTTGCTTGTCTTGTGTCATATATTGGTTCATCGCCAATATATACGCATACTTGCACGTTTTGTTATTTTCCTTGTATTCGTGTTACGTTGATACATCGGTGTCGCTGATATATATACGTACACGAACTGTTTATATCCTGTGTTCAGTTAGTCAGCTTTCCAGCACGTTTTGGTAGTTTGCGCGTATCGTGATCACCCGTGCTGAGTTAGTATCCTGCTCCTGGTTCTGTTTGTGGATTGCGTTCATCTCTGCGAAGAGATAGCGAATCCTTCTGAGTCCTGTTCCCTGTATTGCTCCAGTCCTAGTCAGTGTTCCTGCTTATGTCATATCAGAATCAGAATCAGAATCTTTATTTTCGCCAAGCACGACTGGGACGTGCCCGGAATTGGGTTTGGCACATTACAGGGGTGCTGATACATGAAATAGTTACAGTTACAGGACAGGACATGCAGTAGGAACAGAACATTATATAGCATTAATACAGAGGGAGACAATGTGGCATAAGTAACCACACCAAAAACAAAGCAAAATAACAAAAAAAAAAAAAATACACTTAAGCTGGAGCATCGTCTATATGCAGAGTGCCTCAGCGCGGGCATGGTATTTGGGGTGGGGATGGGCGTTTCCATGGAGAGAGTTCAGAACGTTGACAGCCGAGGGAAAGAAACTGTTCTTATGTCTTGAGGTCCTGGTGAAGATGGAGCGGAACCGGGGCCTTCGTCTTGAGGGGAGCTGACTAAAGAAGCGGTAGCCCGGGTGTGAGGGGTCGTTGGTGATCTTTAAAGCTCTGGAGTTCAGCCTAGAGTGGTAGAGGAGGTCTAGAGTGGGAAGAGGTCTCCCGATTATCTTCTCCGCTGATCTAATGACCCTCTGCAGTTTGAGCCTGTCGCTGGCGGAGGAGCCGGCGTACCACACCAGGATGGACGAGCATAGGACAGATTCAATTGTGGCGGAGTAAAAGTTTGTCAGAAGCTTTTGGGCCATACCGAACTTTTTTAGTTGGCGGAGAAAGAAAAGCCTCTGTTGGGCTTTCCTCTGTGTTGAGGCAGTGTTGGCTTTCCACCTCAGGTCATTGGAGATAATTGTGCCCAGAAGGCGGACACTGGGGACTCTTTCTACTTCCTTGCCATCAATGCAGATTGGAGGCGGGGTGGAGGCACGCCTCCTGAAATCAACGATCATCTCTACAGTTTTCACTGTGTTCAGGACCAAACCGTTCTCTCTACACCAGTGGCAGATGCTATCGACCTGGTGACGGTACTCCTTCTCATCGTCTTTGGTGATAAGACCGACAATGGTCGTGTCGTCGGCAAATTTGATTACTTTTACCGAGTCTGACGTGGATTTGCAGTTGTTCGTATACAGCGAGAATAGAAACGGCGACAGGACGCAGCCTTGCGGGGCACCTGTGTTGGTGATCCTAGGTTGTGAGGAGATAGTGCCTAACCTGACGACCTGGGACCTGTTGGTGAGGAAGTCCATGATCCACAGGCATAGGGTGGGGTGAACTCCTAGCGCAGAGAGATTGTCTTGGAGTATTTCAGGGCTGATGGTATTGAATGCCGAGCTGAAGTCCAGTAGGAGGATCCTGGCGTAGGAGTCTGGTCTATCCAGGTGTTCATAGACGAGCTCCAAGCAGATGTTTATGGCATCATCGGTGGACCTGTTTGCTCTGTACGCGAACTGGTGCGAGTCCAGCAGTATATCGGTTCATTGCCGATATATACATATGTTAGTCAGACGTTACAAATAGTTTCATTGATAGCTGTAATTGTAATACGCTAGGAAAACATACTTATTGTATATTTGTCTGTGTTACGTTCATCTATCTTGATCCTCCTATTTCCTAACTATCCTGTCCTGTCTTTGTGAGGCACGCCATCGCTGCAACGCATTGGCTGCCTCATTCCAGTCTGTCTTGTTGTGGACGCTTTCTGTCACTAAGTAGTGGCTAGTTAAGCAAGCGTTCATTCTGTCTACCTGTCCTGATCTCCTCAGTCCTGGTTTATGCGCTCAGCGCTACTTTGCGCTGAGACGTTATCACGAAAGTATTGTTTGTGGCTGTTCGGATCTGCACCGGCTCTGTGCGCCACAATCTCCTATTGGAGTCAGTCCTCTCCTCCACTAAACTGGGGATATCCTGATTCCTTGTGCTGGTGTGTGTACCTCCTTCACGTCAGCTTATGTGTTGCATGCTGACTGTGGAGAATACACCTCCAAGCCTAACATTATGGTAGCCCCATTACCAATCCCCATTGTGGGGGGGGGGGGGGGGGTTCCAGCAAAAATGACACTGTTTGTTATGGTTCCTGTTCCTTTAAGAAATTTGAGAAACTTAATTCTGAAACAGAAAATGAGTTTTTTTCTGAATGTACCAGGTTCCTGGCCAATCCTGAGCTCCAGGCTACTCCTGTTTCAACGTGGCCCCCCCAGCTAATTTATGTTTTGTTTAAGGGAAATTTGTTCCAGTGGGCGTACGATGTCTTGGATCATACCAATTTGAAAGAGAGACCGCTGGAATTTCTAGCGTTTGTGATCCATAACTGGCTGCGCAAAACTAACTTGCCTTACCCTTTTAATGAGCTCCTGGCAGCTTGTCAATCAGCTGCTCCTTCTACTGCTTGCAAAAATAATCAGCAAGCAGATAATTGTTCTGATAACTTTTCTTCTGCTTTGAATAAATCACCTAAGGCAGCAGGGTCTAAAGCCAAACTTAAACGCTCCAAAAGAAAAGCTTTACAATCAGCGGAGTCATTGCCCTTAGCGACTGCGCATCAGATCTGTAATGAGACTCCGCCATTAGCAGATAATGAAATTCAGTCACCATTCAGGGGAGTCAAATGGACCTGTGAAACTACTAATGAACTTTCATTGCTAGCCAGGGAAAATAAAAGTTCTTGTTTAAATGAATTATCTGAATATGATTATGAAGATATATTACAGAGTATTGAACAGATCAATTTATTCGTGCAGCAAGGGAAATTTGCATACACTACAGTTCAACACTTGCTACAGGTATTGGAGATCCTTAGGAATAAGAAATCGGCCAATCGCCTGCTAAATAACCCAATGTATGTTTCTGCCACAAACACATTTGCAAACTGTGATCAGCCGGAATGCTCAGCTGTTAAATATGCATGGGATCCTCCATTTGAGAAAGGAGAGATGGAAGCCCTGGTCTATGAATGGAAGAAAGATGCAAGTTCATTTTGTCAGTTTTACAGTGCAAAAAGTGAATTAGTATTGAATGCATGCATTAAGTCGGCTTATAACCTAATAAAGACTGGTGTGTGTGGGTATGACTTTGTGGCTCCATTGATCGATGTGTGGAGAATGATTTTGGACGATTTTTATGCGATTCAATCAGTTGATACCAGGGAAGACACACTGTCAATTGGAGATTGTTCCACTTCCTCAGTTCCTGAGGACTCGCCTGCTTCAGCACCTTTGGCTGATTCAGCGAGTGATTCAGAGCTCTTTTTGTGTGAAATTGAAGTTCCTGTAATTCCACCCTGTACCATGGATAACTCAGTGTTACTTCCCAGTAAGACAGAAATTACTTATACTTCCTTAACCTTGCCCTGCACAAATTTCTCAGCAGAGGACCCAGAGGTCCTGCTGACTTCTGAGTCCAGCCTAGTCAGTACTCATGAGTCTTTGTTCAGTGAAACAGACATTAGAAAATCTTTGCCTGCCTCTGCAAACACTTCTGTAGAATTTACCTGTGTTAATAAAGTTCAACTCCTGTCTGATCCAGCAGATGCCAATAGATGCACTACATTAGTTTCTGAGTCCCAGCAATCCTGTCTAGAAACCTCAGAACCCCAGCATCTGAATTTCCCAATTTTACAATTGAATAGTGATTCAGATGCACAAACATTGTGCCTTGATCTTCCTGTCTCTACACCTCGCTCTAGTTTCGTGAATAGCTCAGAGCATCTGCTATGTGAACCTGAAATCGTAGAATTATTACCTTGTTCAGAAAATGTTCCAGTAAATTTGCCCTGTACCATGAATTGTGCAGTAGATCTTTCCAATGAAGCTCAGGTCACAGAATCATTATGTTGTCCAGCAGGTGCTTCCATGGTTTTGCCCTGCGATATGGCCTGTTCAGTGATCCTGTCCAGTGAAGCTGTGGTCGCAGAGTCTTATGCTTCACCCAGTACTTTGGATACTTCAGATCCTCTAGCAGAGGAGTCTGAGGCACTGCTTACTTCAGTTGGTGTTGCAGTAATATTCACTTGTTTAGCAGCTGTTTTGGAATTACAGTCTGCTCTAATAAAACTTGATGGATCTCTGCCCAGTGAAGCAGAAGCTATTGAAACATTGTCTCTGTCAGCAAGCGTTCTTGATACCTTGCCCTGTACACAGTCTGATTTAGCTAAAGATGTTGAGTCCCTCTCTGATATCACAGCAGTCAGGGAACTTCAGCCCTGTCCTCTGAATGTTTCAGAAGTATTGCCCTGTAACATGGATAATTCTGACTTGCTGGAAAAAAATAATAGAGATCTCAGAATTTCAGTCCGGGTTAATGAGTGTTTCTGAAACCCAGCCCTGTATGCTGGAAAATTCTGGTTTTCTGGCCGGTGTGGCAGAAGTTCCAGAGTCCCCTTCCTGTCCAGTGAGTTTCTCAGTTTTGCCTAGTTCAGTGGGGATTGCTGCAATATTGACTTGTTTTGCAGCCCTTCATGAGCTCCAATCCAGTGTATTTGATGAGTCTCTGTCTAGTCCAGAAGAAGCTATGGGAACCCTGTCTAGTTCGGTGCATACATCAGATTTGTCCTGTCTTGTAAATGCCCCTGAACATGAGTTGTTAATAACCTTGCTGGAATCAGCAACATCTAAGTCTGATCCTGCAGTTTTTAGTGAGAATCCAGTAACTGTGAAGTCTAGTCATGATGATTTTTTTTTGCCCAGTCCTAGTTTCGGTCCTGTCTTGACTGACTTTGAGGTTCGCAGTTCCTTGACATGCCCAGAGGTTTCTCTTGTGTCGGTGTGCCCAGATGTGCTTCGTATGCCAGAGTGCCCAAGTGTGTCTGTGTTAGCGTGCTCACATGCTTCCCTAGTGGAGACATGTTCTGATGTTGCCGGTTGGCCTGCATGCCCGGAGATGGTTCTGGTCCCTAAAAGCCCTGATCTTGATGTTTGTCCTTGTGACCCTGACTCTAGAGTTGCCCTGGGTTCCATAGGGGTTCTTGATAGTTCTCCATGTGAGCCTAAGGGGCGTTCTAACCTGTGGGGATCTCTTTGGAGCTTCCAAGTGTTCTGGGAGATCTCTGAGGAAACTTGTCCTGGTACCTTGGACTGGTTCAACAGTGGGTTTTGTGTTGGTAAGGACAGTTCCGGTGGGCATTGCAAAGGCTTTGGTGTTTTTGGACAGTCCCTGGAAGGCGGTGGGTATCGCTCAGAGAGTTTCTGGGGGCTTTTTTCTGGAAGTCGTGGTTCTGATGGGTATCACACTGAGGCTTGTAGTGCTGACGGGCATGGTTCAGGTAGGTTCTGGTTCCAATTGGTCTAGTTTTGGTGAGACTGATTCAGGAATTTGGTTTTGTCGGCCTGTTCCGACCTTCATGAATTATCAGTCAGATCAGTTTGCTGGATTTTCCACTTCTGATTTTTTGGTTTGGGTGGTTCAGGAGAAATATGTCAGTTTTTATAGGCGTCCAGAGGCCGCGTTTAAGGGGGGGGGTACTGTTACGATCGCTTCTGCAGTGTTTACTGCTGGCTGCAGTGGTATTGCAGCCCAAGCAGTTCTGATGTCATTACATGCATTTGCTTGCATAGTTTGGTTTGCACTTAAACTAGTTGCTGATTCCATCTGCAGTCGCTCTGAAGTTAATGACAGTTTAATATGCTTTTGTGTAAACAAACATTGTCTGCTGCAATGGAGTGGCAATCCCTTCCCTGCAGGCTGCATATCATTGTCTGCCTTTTCCTGCTGTCAGCCTGTGATTAATTACCATTCACTTGTGTGGGAATCTGCAGGTCTGCTCCCATTGGATGACCTCAGTATAAAGAACTGCTTCCTGCAATGCTTCATGGGCTACCATAGTCTCAGATTCTGTCTGTTACTCTGCTCGTGCCCCACCTCGTTCCTAGTCCGTGTGGACTGCGCTGACTCCTGCGAAGGGGTCAGCGAGTCCTCCTAGTTCTGCTCTTGTTTCTAGAAGTTGTTACTTTGCTTGTCTTGTGTCATATATTGGTTCATCGCCAATATATACGCATACTTGCACGTTTTGTTATTTTCCTTGTATTCGTGTTACGTTGATACATCAGTGTCGCTGATATATACCTACACGAACTGTTTATATCCTGTGTTCAGTTAGTCAGCTTTCCAGCACGTTTTGGTAGTTTGCGGGTATCGTGATCACCCGTGCTGAGTTAGTATCCTGCTCCTGGTTCTGTTTGTGGATTGCGTTCATCTCTGCGAAGTCCTGTTCCCTGTATTGCTCCAGTCCTAGTCAGTGTTCCTGCTTATGTCATATATCGGTTCATTGCCGATATATACATATGTTAGTCAGACGTTACAAATAGTTTCATTGATAGCTGTAATTGTAATACGCTAGGAAAACATACTTATTGTATATTTGTCTGTGTTACGTTCATCTATCTTGATCCTCCTATTTCCTGACTATCCTGTCCTGTCTTTGTGAGGCACGCCATCGCTGCAACGCATTGGCTGCCTCATTCCAGTCTGTCTTGTTGTGGACGCTTGCTGTCACTAAGTAGTGGCTAGTTAAGCAAGCGTTCATTCTGTCTACCTGTCCTGATCTCCTCAGTCCTGGTTTATGCGCTCAGCGCTACTTTGCGCTGAGACGTTATCACGAAAGTATTGTTTGTGGCTGTTCGGATCTGCACCGGCTCTGTGCGCCACAATCTCCTATTGGAGTCAGTCCATTCCTCCACTAAACTGGGGATATCCTGATTCCTTGTGCTGGTGTGTGTACCTCCTTCACGTCAGCTTATGTGTTGCATGCTGACTGTGGAGAATACACCTCCAAGCCTAACAGTGGCGGTGTTCAAGCCTATATGGTCGCCGGGCTGTGGTAGCTCAATGATAGAACAACAGTGACTGTCCAGCTGGTCAAATTTGGTCTGTCCACAATGAAGCAACGACCTTATTATCTTTGGTGTGCCTGGACATGGGAGGAGGATTACTGGCAGTGGTACCTTTGCGTTGTGGTGTGACATCACCCTTAAACACATTGTAAAGCATAGTTGTCAGCTTGTTCTGAATGTGCTGTATCCTTTCTGCCTTCTGGTGAGTTGGTAACATGTCTGCCACTTTGTGCCTAAACCGAGGGTCTATTAGCGTGGCCACCCAGTACAGCTCATTCCCCTTAAGTTTTCTTATATGGGGGTCCCTCAACAAGCTGGACAGCATGAAAGATGCCATCTGCACAAAGTTGGATCCAGACATACTCTCCATCTTCTCTTGCTCTTCCTCAGTGACATCAGGTAAGTCCTCCTCCATCCAGGGCCGGTTTAAGCAACAATGGGGCCCCAGGGCAAAATAAACCTGGGGGGCCCCCCAACATATACCCCGGAACAAAAATCGGCATTAGGGGACCTTTTTTGCAGCTGGTATAACAGGGTGTGAAGTCCCAATCGGTCAGAGCTCCAGATTCTGGCTATCCCAGCCTGCATGGGGGACAAGGGGTTAAAAAGTTTCAGGAGGGGGGACCCCACATAATTAAAAAAAAAAATATTCCCACACTCTAAACATAAAAAAAAAAAATTGGGAAAATAGGAAAAAATGCCAGGGATCTTCATTCAGCCATATTGCGGCTGTATAGCGATCCCTGGCCAAAGCGCTGCAGCTGCGTATAGAACCCCTGGAAACCCCGTCAGTAAATTTATTGCGCTTTCTTTTAATGCATGTAAAATTACACTACCGTTAGGTTTGCTACTAAAAGTGACATTTACCGCATTTAAAAGTATACTTTTTTCCTTCGAAACTTTAAAATCGATTTTCTCAAAAACTATAAGGTCTTTTTGAAAAATTGTTTTTTCCTCTTATTCCTAATGATCTCCTTAACATATCCTGCACATTTAGGGTTTCTAGCATTTAAGGTGGATTTGCTATCAACCATTAAAGTCGGCAGGTTTTTAAATGTGTATTTTTTTTTTTCCTTTGAAACTTTAAAATCGATTTTCTCAAAAACTATAAGGCCGATTTGAATTTTTTTTTTCCTCTTGTAGCCACTGGGGGCCCCTACAAGCTCTGGGGCCCTGGGGCAGCTGCCTCCTTTGCCTTAATGGTAGCGCCGGCCCTGCCTCCATCTCCTCCAGCCACGAACAATACCACGGGGACGTTGAGCAGCACAAGCCCCCTGCGACGCCTGCTTTGGTTGTTCTTCCGCTGCCTCCTCCTCCTCCACAGAAACACATTCCTCATCATCCAAGTCTGACTCCTCTTCCCCACACGACTCTTCTTCCTCCTCCCCCCTCTGTGCTGCCACAGGTGTTGAGGAAAAATCTGGTTCTGATGCAAATTGCTCCCACAACTGTTCCTGCCATAACTGTTCCTCTTCACGCTCCTCCACAGCTTGATCCACCACTCTACGCATGGCACACTCCAGGAAGTAAGCGTAGGGGATCAAGTCGCTGATGGTGCCTTCACTGTGACTCACCAGGTTGGTCACCTCCTAAAACGGCTGCATGAGCCTGCATGCATTTCGCATCAGTGTCCAGTTTGGGAGCCAGAACATCCCCATCTCCCCAGATTGTGTCCTTCTACTGTAATTGTACAGGTACTGGGTGATGGCTTTCTCCTGTTCTAGTAGGCGAGAGAACATGAGCAGGGTCAAATTCCAGTGAGTCGGGCTATCACATATCAAGCGTCTCACCAGCAAGTTGTTTCTCCGCTGAATGTCCGCAAAGCGTGCCATGGCCGTGTAAGACCACCTGAAATGCCCACACAACTTCCTGGCCTGCTTCAGGACGTCCTCTAAGCCTAGGTACTTTGACACAAATGTTTGAATGACTAGATTCAGCACATGTGCCATGCAGGATACATGTGTCAGCTTTCCTAAATTCAAAGCGGAAAGATCGCTGCCATTGTCACACACCACGTTGCCGATCTCCAGCTGGTGCGGGGTCAGCCACTGATCCACCTGTTTGTTAAGAGCAGCCAGGAGAGCTGGTCCAGTGTGACTCTCCACTTTGAGGCAAGACATGTCTAAGGTGGCGTGACACCGTCGTACCTGGCATGCAGCATAGGCCCTGGGGAGCTGGGGCTGTGTAGTTGGAGAGGAGATTGCGGCACCAGCCAAGGAGGAGAAAGATAATGACAGCGAAGAGGATGTAGCAGGCGGAGAGGAGGTGGCAGGAAGTCTGCCTGCAAGCCGTGGAGGTGTCACAAGTTGGTCCACTGCACGGCCACGTACTTCCTGCTTGCCATCGGTCACCAGGTTGACCCAATGGGCTGTGTAAGTAATGTAGTGGCCCTGACCGTGCTTGGCACACCAGGCATCCGTGTTCAGGTGGACCTTTGACCCAACGCTGTGTGCCAGAGATAACACCACTTGCCTCTCCACTTCACGGTGCAGTTTGGGTATTGCCTTTTTAGAGAAATAATTGCAGCCTGGCATCTTCCACTGCGGTGTCCCAATGGCCACAAATTTACAGAAGGCCTCAGAGTCCACCAGCTTGTATGGTAACAGCTGGCGAGCTAACAGTTCCGCCATGCCAGCTGTCAGACGCCGGGCAAGGGGGTAACTGGCAGAAATTGGCTTCTTCCGCTCAAAAATTTCCTTCACGGACACCTGGATGCTGTGGGCAGAGGAGCAGGAACCACTCAAGGTCAGAGGTGGAGTGGAGGAGGGTGGCTGTGAAGGTGAAAGGGAGAAAGCGGCTGAAGAAGCTGCACCTGAAGGAGGAAGAGGAGAAGGAGGGTGGCTTTTCTTTTGTGTGCTGCTTTTACTCAGGTGCTCTTCCCATTGCAGTTTGTGCCTTTTCTCCAGGTGCCTTCATAAGGCACTTGTCCCTACGTGGGTGTTGGCCTTTCCATGGCTCAATTTTTGCTGGCAGAGAGTGCAGATGGCTTTGCTCTGATCTGAGGCACACGCACTAAACAATTTCCAAACCGCTGAGGCCCCCTGGGGTGATGGCACTATGGTGGCCTCAGCAGCTGACGTTGAAGGGCATGTTGGCTGGCTGTACATAGGTGGCGATACATGGCGCCGGACGCTGCCACCAGCTGTTTCTGAGATTGATCCCACCACTGCTTCTTTCAGCAACTCGTCTCCTCCTACTCCTCCCTGACTCCCCCTCTGAACTGTCCCCCTGTTCATCTCCTCTATTGGGAACATACATGGGATCCTTATCATCGTCATCAATCATAATCATCCTGCCCAGCTTCGCTTGCCTCAGACACCTCCAAAACTGCACCAACAGCAGGTACTTCATCATTCTCATCCTCACACATTATGTCCATAGTGTCGCCTAACTCACACATATGAGGTGGTGTAACTTGCTTAGCGCCTTCATCTTGTTGTTGCAGAAGTGGCTGTGAATCAATGATTTCACCACCAAATAAATTCAGTGTCAAATGCAGCGGATGTGGTGCTTGTAGTAGTGCTGGTGGCTGCGGGAGATGAGGTGTTCTGTGTTAAATAGTCAACCACGTCCTGACAATCTTGGGAGTTGTTGGAACGTGCCTTCTTCTGAGCTCTGTACTTTGGGCCAGGGCCGCAAAAAAGCACATCAACACGACCTCCCACAGACCTGCCTGTGCCAGGCGGCCTTCCTCTGGGTCTGCCTCTTCCTCTACCTGGTTTGTCTATTTTGTTCATCTCGGGGGGGGGGGGGGGAGTATATGCAGTGATGAGGTTGGTTTACTGAACACAACAGCTAGGTATATGCAGTGAGGTGGGTTCACTGAACACAACAGCTAGGTATATACAGTGATGAGGTGGGTTCACTGAACACAACAGTTAGGTATATGCTGTGATGAGGGTGGTTCACTGAACACAACAGCTAGGTATATGCTGTGATGAGGTTGGTTCACTGAACACAACGGCTAGGGATATACAGTGATGAGGTTGGTTCACTGAACACAACAGTTAGGTATATGCTGTGATGTGGTGGGTTCACTGAACACAACAGCTAGTGATACACAGTGATGAGGTGGGTTCACTGAATACAACAGGTAGGTATATGCTGTGATGAGGTGGGTTAACTGAACACAACAGCTAGTGATACACAGTGATGAGGTGGGTTCACTGAATACAACAGGTAGGTATATGCTGTGATGAGGTGGGTTAACTGAACACAACAGTTAGATATATGCTGTGATGAAGTTGGTTCACTGAACACAACAGCTAGGTATATGCTGTGATGAGGTGGGTTTACTGAACACAACAGCTAGGTATATGCAGTGAGGTGGGTTCACTGAACACAACAGCTAGGTATATACAGTGATGAGGTTGGTTCACTGAACACAACAGTTAGGTATATGCTGTGATGAGGGTGGTTCACTGAACACAACAGCTAGGTATATGCTGTGATGAGGTGGGTTCCCTGAACCCAACAGCTAGGGATATACAGTGATGTGGTGGGTTCACTGAACACAACAGCTAGTGATACACAGTGATGAGGAGGGTTCACTGAACACAACAGTTAGGTATATGCTGTGATGTGGTGGGTTCATTAAACACAACAGATAGGTATATGCTGTGATGAGGTGGGTTCACTGAACAAAACAGCTAGGTATATGCTGTGGTGAGTTGGGTTCACTGAACACAACAGCTAGGTATATGCTGTGATGAGGTGGGTTAACTGAACACAACAGTTAGATATATGCTGTGATGAGGTTGGTTCACTGAACACAACAGCTAGGTATATGCTGTGATGAGGTGGGTTAACTGAACACAACAGTTAGATATATGCTGTGATGAGGTTGGTTCACTGAACACAACAGCTAGGTATATGCTGTGATGAGGTGGGTTCACTGAACACAACAGCTAGGGATATATAGTGATGAGGTGGGTTCACTGAACACAACAGTTAGGTATATGCTGTGATGTGGTGGGTTCACTGAACACAACAGCTAGGTATATGCTGTGATGAGGTGGGTTCACTGAACACAACAGCTAGGTATATGCTGTGATGAGGTGGGTTCACTGAACACAACAGCTAGGTATATGCTGTAATGAGGTGGGTTCACTGAACGCAACAGCTAGGTATATACAGTGATGAGGTGAGTTCACTGAACACAACAGCTAGGGATATACAGTGATGAAGTTGGTTCACTGAACACAACAGTTAGGTATATGCTGTGATGAGGTGGGTTCACTGAACACAACAGCTAGGGATATACAGTTATGAAGTGGGTTCACTGAACACAACAGTTAGATATATGCTGTGATGAGGTTGGTTCACTGAACACAACAGCTAGGTATATGCTGTGATGAGGTGGGTTCACTGAACACAACAGCTAGGGATATATAGTGATGAGGTGGGTTCACTGAACACAACAGTTAGGTATATGCTGTGATGTGGTGGGTTCACTGAACACAACAGCTAGGTATATGCTGTGATGAGGTGGGTTCACTGAACACAACAGCTAGGTATATGCTGTGATGAGGTGGGTTCACTGAACACAACAGCTAGGTATATGCTGTAATGAGGTGGGTTCACTGAACGCAACAGCTAGGTATATACAGTGATGAGGTGAGTTCACTGAACACAACAGCTAGGGATATACAGTGATGAAGTTGGTTCACTGAACACAACAGTTAGGTATATGCTGTGATGAGGTGGGTTCACTGAACACAACAGCTAGGGATATACAGTGATGAAGTGGGTTCACTGAACACAACAGTTAGGTATATGCTATGATGAGGTGGGTTCACTGAACACAACAGCTAGGTATATGCAGTGAGGTGGGTTCACTCAACACAAAAGGTAGGTATATGCAGTGAGGTGGGTTCACTCAACACAAACGGTAGGTATATGCAGTGAGGTGGCTTCATTAAACACAGAAGGTACTATGTATATGCAGTTCTGGGTATTACAATATGCACCTGTCACACAGGTAGTCACTGAATGTGCTGGGCCTGGCACACACAGTATGAATTAGCAAGGCTGTCTATAATACAACACAAGTGTCAGTGGGACACACAGAAAAAAAATAGATCACAAAAACAAGATTAGCTCTCAAAAGAGCTGTTGTGGGGTGCTATTATTGCAATAAGAATCAGCCATGAGTAAGCTAACAAGCCAGGAGCCTAACTAATCTTTCCCTAGGAGAAACAGCCTGCAGCAGCTCGCCCTACTCTCACTATAGCAGGCACACGAGTGAGTGTAATGGCCGGCGGAGCCTGCCTTATATAAGGGGGGGCGTGGCTCCAGGAGATAGTGTAGCCTGATTGGCTACAATGGGCCTGCTGACTGTGATGTAGACGGTCATAGTTGACCCTAATGGTGCACCATGGGGGCGAAACAAACTTCCGGAAAAGTTTGCCTTAGATGGCGAATGCGAACCACCGAAAATTTGCCGGCGAACCGTTCGGGCCATCTTTACTTGTGACAAAAAAAATGAAATCTGCCATGGACTCACCATGCCCCTCTCTGAATACTTTGGGGTGTCTACTTTCCAAAATGGGGTCATTTGTGGGGTGTTTTTACTGTCCTGGCATTTTGGGGGGTGCTAAATTGTAAGCACCCCTGTAAAGCTTAAAGGTGCTTGGGAGAAATATCGCTGTAAATGAGATTTTTTCGATTTTTTTTTTTTTTTACACACAATTTTCCATTTACAGAGATATTTCTCCCACCCAGCATGGGTATGTGTAAAAATACACCCCAAAACACATTATACTACTTCTCCCGAGTGCGGCGATACCACATGTGTGACACTTTTTTGCAGCCTAGGTGCTCTAAGGGGCCCAACGTCCTATGAGTACCTTTACTCATTACTAAACAATAAAAATCAATCAGTTTATAGAAGATTTTATTTTTTGTCACAAGTTAGCGGAAATTGATTTTTATTGTTTTTTTTTTTTCACAAAGTGTCATTTTGTACTACCTTGTGACAAAAAATAAAATTATCCATGAACTCGCCATACACCTAACGGAATACCTTGGGGTGTCTTCTTTCTAAAATGGGGTCACTTGTGGGGTTCCTATGCTGCCCTGGCATTTTAGGGGCCCTGAACCGTGAGGAGTAGTCTAGAAACCAAATGCCTCAAAATGACCTGTGAAATCCTAAAGGTACTCATAGGACATTGGGCCTCTTAGCGCACCTAGGCTGCAAAAAAGTATCACACATGTGGTATCGCCGTACTTGGGAGAAGTAGTATAATGTGTTTTTGGGGTGTATTTTTACACATATCCATGCTGGGTGGGAGAAATATCTCTGTAAATGAGTTTTTTTTTTTTTTTTTTTACTGCCCTGGTATTTTATGGGCCCAAAACCATGAGGAGTAGTCTGGAAACCAAATGCCTCAAAATGACTGTTCAGGGGGTATAAGCATCTGCAAATTTTGATGACAGGTGGTCTATGAGGGGGCAAATTTTTTGGAACCGGTCATAAGCAGAGTGGCCTCTTAGATGACAGGTTGTATTGGCACTGAAGTGCAGGAAGCGCAGGATGTTCTCTGGACATGGCAGCAGAGAACATGGGCATGTGATGTATTGGGTGCGTAGACCAATAAGACCGCAATACATTCTTTTTGACTAGACACACGTTAAGGAGAAGGCCCCAAAAAATGTTATGTTCAGAAACTTGGAGTGGTTTCTGTGACGTATGCGCAGTCACCCACCAATTCCTGCTCGCTTTGCTGCAGTTTACCATAAAGCCTCAGACCCTGAGGGAATCCTGAAGACAGTCAGAACTGCAGGCAAAGTAACCTTTTGGATTGGTTGGTGAGTCCACACACAGTCCAATTTCGATTGTATATACAATCGATACAATCTGTGCTCTCATATAGAGGCCAGGTCGCTGCCACCAATCCGCAATAAAAGTGTGCGAATGCGCTAATTCTAACTCTAGCTAAATCCTGTAGGGAAAAGGGTTAATTAGACAACCTTTCTAGAGATGGCAAAACTAACAATCCTACTAATATAATAAATGGGAAAGTTTGGATGTTTGGATGTTTGGATGTTTGTTACTCGATCACGCAAAAATGGCTGAACGGATTTGAATGAAATTTGGCACACACATAGTAAATTACCTGGAATAAAGTATAGGATACTTTTTATTCCCATAACCAAAAAGGGGGCGGAGACATACAAATTTCACTGAAAAATGTGAACTGCAGCCATTCTTACACTGTTAATGGCGGGGTTCTCAAACTTTGCACAGTTGGTCGTTGGGTGACTGGGATTAATATTCAGAAAGGTGGGAGGAGCCTACAAAAGCCAATCATAATTCACCTATTGATTTTCAAGGGGAATATTTACATTGCTGCCATTCTTGCACTGTTAATGGCACAAGCCTCAAACCTGGTACAGTTGATCATTGGGTGACTGGGGTTCAATTTCAGAAAGGAGGTGGAGCCACAAACAGCCAATTAAATTTGTTTCATTTCAATGCAAATTATTGATGCCAAACACCGCAAAGATCACAAACTTGGTAATTGATTAATTGTGTGTGAGGGTTAGAAAAGTGGGCACAGCCAACACCAGCCAAATACATAAAAGGGCAACGCGGAGTCATAAGTGGGCGGAGACAAATACAAATTTTACTGGAAAAATGTAAACAGCAGCCATTCTTACACTGTTAATAGTAGGGTTCTAAAACGTTGCACAGTTGGTCACTGGGTGACTGGGGTTAATATTCAGAAAAGTGGGTGGAGCCTACAAAAGGCAATCAAAAATTACCTATTGATTTTTCAGGGGAATATTTCATTGCTGCCATTCTTGCACTGTTAATGGCACAAGCCTCAAACCTGGTGCAGTTGATCATTGGGTGACTGGGGTTTACATTTATAAAAGGGGGTGGAGCCACAAACAGATAATATGATTTGTTTCATTTTAATGCAGGTTATTGATGCCAAAAAATGCAAAGCTCACAAACTTGGTCATTGAGTAATTTATTCATTGTGTGTTAGGGTTAGGAAAAGTGGGCGCAGCCAGCACCTACAAAATACATAATCGGGCAATGCCGGGTCATCAGTAGGCGGAGACAAATGCAAATTTCACTGAGAAAATGTAAACTGCAGCAATTCTTACACTTTTAATGGTAGGGTTCTCAAACGTTGCACAATTGGTCACTGGGTGACTGGGATTAATATTCAGAGAAGTGGGTGGAGCCTACAAAAGCCAATCAAAATTTACCTATTGATTTTCAAGGGGAATATGTAATTGCTGCCATTCTTGCACTGTTAATGGCACAAGCCTTAAACCTGGTACAGTTGGTCATTGGGTGACTGGGGTTCAAATTCAGACAAAGGGGTGGAGCCACAAACAGCCAATCAGATTTGTTTAATCTCAATGCAAATTATTGATGCCAAAGACTGCAAAGCTCACAAACTTGGTTATTGAGTAATTGTGTGTTAGGGTTAGAAATAGTAGGCGGACCCAACACCAGCCAAATACATACCTAAACAATGTTAGGAATAAGTGGGTGGAGAAAAATACAAATTCCATTGCGCAAATGTAAACTGCAGCCATTCTTACACTGTTAATGGCAGGGTTCTCAAACTTTGCACAGTTGGTCACTGGGTGACTGGGATTACTATTCAGAAAAGTAGGTGGAGCCTATAAGAGCCAATCAAGATCCACCTATTGATTTTTAAGGGGAATATTTAATTGCTGCCATTCTTGCACTGTTAATCACCTGTACCTGGTACAGTTGGCCATTGGGTGATTGGGGTTCAAATTCAGAAAAGGGGTGGAGCCACATCCAATCAGATTAATTTTATTTCATTGCAAATTATTGATGCCAAAGACCGCAAAGCTCACATACTTGGTCATTAAGTATTTGTGTGTTAGGGTTAGGAAAAGTGGGCAGAGCCAACACTAGCCAAATACATACCCGGGCAACGCCGGGCGTCCAGCTAGTATTTAATATCAAAACAGTTATGGTAACATGTCTCTCTGAAGATGTGAATTCTTTTGGCGGAGATTTGTTTCAGAACAGCACTTAGACGAACGATTTCTAAATTGTTTATTTAAAGAAATAATGCAGAACAAAATATAGCAATAGAAACAAATGGATACAGAAATAATAAGGGTTCAATATGAAAATAATAGCTGATTACAGTCTGAGCAGTTTGTCAAGTTACCGTGTCCTTTGTGATATGAAATCCAACAGAAGGTTTAAAGTCCAGTTATGGAAAGTTCTGTGGAATAGATGGAAGTCTTGTAATGCCAATTCCTTTGATGGTATCGGATGGCTGGACAAAAGACCCCCTCCTTAGAGATGAGCGTAATGACCCAATTACGATTTCGCGAAAATTCGCGTAATTAGTGTAATTACGATTATGGCCGTAAGTACATAATCGTAATGAAGAAGGATTTCGCGAAATTTCGCGTAAGCGTAATTTTCACGTAATTTTCGCATTACAGTCGTATCATGCCGTAATTTCGCATTAAACGCTACCGTAATTTTGCGTTAAACCGTAACGCTCCGTATAATATAAAAAAGCCGCCGACTTTAAGGGTTAATAGCAAAGCCCCCTTAAATGCTAAGAGCCTCAAATTTGGAGAATATATTAAGGAGATCAGGAGGAATAAGAGGAAATTTTTTTTTTTCAAAAAGACCTTATAGTTTTTGAGAAAATCAATGTTAAAGTTTCAAAGGAAAAATGTAAACATTTAAAAACCCGCCGACTTTAACGGTTAATAGCAAAGCCTGCTTAAAGTTTAGGAACACCAAATTCCAGGGTATATTAAGGGGATCAGTGGGAATAAGAGGAAAAATTTTTTTTTCAAAAAGACCTTATAGTTTTTGAGAAAATCGATTTTTAAGTTTCAAGGGCGAAAATGTCTTTTAAATGCGGAAAATGTCAGTTTTTTTTGCACAGGTAACAATAGTGTATTATTTTCATAGATTCCCCCAAGTGGGAAGAGTTTTACTTACTTCGTTCTGAGTGTGGGAAATATAAAAAAAAAACGACGTGGGGTCCCCCCTCCCAGACCTCTTTAACCCCTTGTCCCCCATGCAGGCTGGGATAGCCAGAATGCGGAGCACCGGCCGCGTGGGGCTCCGCACCCTGACTGTCACAGGAGCCCTTGTGGCTGACCGCACTTAGCCTTCTAAACGGTGCCAGCGCACAGATCGTGCGAACTCTGGTCGCAGTCAATGCGCAGGAACCGTTAAGAATTAGCCGCAGACAACTCAGAAGGGAGCCTGTGAGACACGGGTGATTACAACGTCACCTACTGGTTCAGAGTAAACTGCCACCACCGCGGTTACTATGGGACCGTGGGGCCCACTAACTGACTGACTAATCCTGCGAATAAAACGGTTAAACACACGATATTCTGTCTAGCCAACAACAAACAAACAGTAGCGTATCTTCAGAGACCCGGGATCAGTTCTGTGTGTGCTGATAAGCAGGGTAGCGAAACAGTGAATGACTTGGGGAAAGTCGTTTATTCACGCAATATAAATAATTAATATATACAGACAATTATGAAAATCAACAATTATGAAAACAGTAATAGCCAGTATGAAAAATAAAAGAAGGGAGAAAAATACTTAGTTCCTGGAAAGATGTCCTGTTTGTGGGAAAAAATCAGAGTTCTGGTTTCCAATCAAGTTCAAGCAAACGGTTTCAAGTTCTTAGAGTTCTTTGTTCAGATGGGTCAGCAAAATGGCCACCAGCCCTATGTCCTCTGGCTGGCAGCAGATTGTCATGAAGATGGTAAAGGGAGGAAGATCTTCTCAGGCAGCTCATTCACTTTTAATGGAGATGAGCTCAGAGGCGGGCTTCCAGAGTCGGCCCCCTAGGCCGGACTATGGTAATCACACCTGGGCAGGGGCTTTAGCAAACTCAAAATCCTGACAGGTTCCCTAGGCCGACCTGCGCGGCCGGCACACAGATAATAATTACATATTCTCGATCCCCAGAACCTACCGATTAATATGCTATCAAACTTGGGCATGTTTGCATGCCCGGTTACAAAACGGTGGAATTCCCAGCGTTCTGGTTAGGCTAGGGGCCCAAATTTAATATCAAAACACTCACAAGCTCCGGACCAGCAGAATGATATAACTTTCACATTTCTCCGATGTATGGTACTTCCAAAACATGCATAAAGATCATAACTCTATGTTTCCCTATCCTGGCTGAATGGTTCCGCTAAGTCTGCCCCCTGCTGGGATTAGCTTCCTTGGCTCTGAAAAGACTCCTGGTTTGTTAATTAACATCTCCATGAGATCAGCTAAGTGTCACCTGGTTCCCAGAGCCAAAAGGGAAATTGTGCCTTCCACAGGGAATATGTCCCAGCTAATTAACAGCTTCCCCCCAGGCTGTCACTGTAGCTTAGGAACAGCTGGGGAATCTGTCTTAGCTGAGGGATACTGTCTGAAGCGCAATCGATGCAGGAATCGAGTGCGATCGTTCTTTACTTCACGGGCGGTGCCAGGACGCGCCTGCGTCCCCGCAACCGTCCGTGACAGCCCTCCCCCTTGTCCGCGGCTCAGCCACTCATCCGCAAGATGTGTGGCGGCCCCGCTAACCTGGCTGACGGGCCTCGAGTTGCCGGTACGGCGGGAAAACCTATTGGAGCCTGTGGCTCGGTTCCCCTGGACCGGTCGCAGTCTGCTACCCTCAGGGTTGACCCGACATGGACCGTTCTTGACAGGGCGTTTGCGCCACTGCAGTCGGACGTGGTGTCTGCTGGGACTGCTGACAACGGGCAGTGGGTTGGTTAGGTCAACAGCCAGCCCACGCAGGGTTCCCCTGCTAAGTGGCTGTGGACCTAAGGGAACCCCGCGGGAATCCCTGGACCTTCCCAGCTCCTGACAGACGGCACATGCCCTGCAGTAGTTTGCTACATCCCTGTTCATCCGGGGCCAATAAAACTGGTTCCGAATACCGGCGAGTGTCTTGCGGACCCCTGAGTGCCCTGTCAGAGGATTACCATGTGCGGATTTCAGCACATGTCCCCTGAACGCACTCGGGACCACAAGCCATTTGGTATTCGCGTGGGATCTACCTGTAGGGGGCTGTGCAGACTCACTGTACAGTCTCCCACCTTCCCAGTACACCTTGAAAGCGGCCCCGTCTGCGAGGGGCTCAGCGGCTTGCTGCATGAGCACCTCCAGGCTTGGGTCACTTTGTAGTGCGGCTGAGAATACGGCGCTGTCAGTTTCAGCCAACTGGCTCATGTCACACGAGGCCAGCGGCTGAAAGGTCTCATCCCTGCGGTCAGAGGAGGGGGAGGAGGCCGGAACCCCCTCCACCTGTTCTGAGCTCGGGTTCTGAGCAGTGCAGCTGCGCGGTATTGCTAGCACAGGTACACTGTCAGAATGGCACAGACGGACATTACTCAGATCATCATTGCATGCAGTAATGACATTGACAGGTATAGACATTTTTTCATTACAGACAGGTTGTACAGGAGACTCAGGTACAGTTACAGCATCATCACAACAGACAGTCTGTACCTCAAACTCAGGTGCCTTTGAAGCAGGCACTATTGAACCTGGTACCCTTGAACTGGGCACATTCAACCCACCTCCCCCTGGTGCTCCCCCAAGTGTATAAAGTACCTGGTGGTGGGTGGAGAGTCCGTCTCCTTCCGTGAGCGACAAGGCGGTCGTGGCAGGTTCATAGTAGGACACAAGCTTGCCCAAATCAGTCCCTAGCAACACAGGGACTGGGAGATCCTTCATAACCCCAACAACCCTTTCTTGGACCCCTCCCACTCCCCAATCCAGCTTCACTCTGGCGTGGGCTATGTAAAAAAGGGTGCCTTCTACTCCAGTAAGGGCAAGGGATCGGCTGGAGCTGATGCTCTCCTTTGGCACAAGGTGTGAGTGAACTAACGTGATGTCAGCTCCGGTGTCTCGGAATCCGGTGACAACTTTGCCGTTCACTCTAACAAGTTGCTGCTGGTCGGTTCGGTCGCGGATTTCCTTTCCGCGGGCAAACAGGACAAAATCGGATGATCCAGGCTGTGGTTCGCTGGCGGGTTGCCTCTGCTGTGGGTGAGGTGCAGGTGATGCAGATGATCCAGGTGCTGGTGGTGTCTGTCTCCGCTCCGGACAGTCGAATTTCATGTGTCCGGGCTGGCGGCAGTAGTGACAGGTGACCTCTCCAGGCGCTGCAGGCCTGGGTGCAGCAGCTGCGCTGGGTGGCCTCTGTGGCGGACGGCTCACAGGGGCAGGAGGGTCTGCCGAGGTATTGGGCTGACCTCCTCTCCAGCTGGATGGGACAGTTCTGCGTGTATCAGCCACCCGGGTAGTTGCAAAAGTCTCAGCAAGGTCTGCAGCGACAGTGGCTGAAGCCGGCCTGCGTTCTAGCACAAACTGGCGTACATCAGCAGGGCAAATGTTCAGAAATTGTTCGAGGACTATCAAGTCCTCCAGGACGCCATAAGACCCTTTGGTGAGGCCTAGAGTCCACTGCCGTAGTGTGGTGAGCAAGCTGCTGGCCACATCTCGGTACGAATCAGAAGACTTTTTCTGCCAGGCCCTGAACTTTTTCCGATAGGCTTCTGGCGTCAGCTGGTACTTCGTAATGATAGCGTCTTTTATAGCAGCATAATCATTATCCTTCTCCGCAGGCAATTCTGCGAAGGCATCAAGCGCTTTGTAGCGCAGCAAAGGTGTCAGATGTCTGGCCCACTGGTCTTGGGACAGACGATACTGACGGCATGCTTTTTCAAAAGACCGCAAAAACAAGTCAATGTCTGTGTCTTTCTCAATATTAGCAAATTTAAATTTTGCACTTACGGGTGCTGCAGCTCCTTCAGCAGGGAGGCTGGGCGGTGAACTCCGGCTGGCCTGTTGCACTTTTGCCATGTTTAGCTCATGCTGTCGTTGGCGTTCCCGCTCAGCGGCATCCCTCTCCGCGTGGCGTTCTGCAGCAGCAGCAGCAGCGGCTTGCCGCTCCCGTTCCTCTCGTTTTTGCTCCGCCATGTACTGCAGGTACTTGTCCAGGTCAGTCTCCATCAGCTTTTGTAATGCCTGCTGCATTACCGGGTCAGCACCCATGGACAGTCCAGTACTGGCCAGTTCCGGGCGAGTACTGTCAGAAACTCTGGGATTGGGGTCCACACTGACATTCTCCGGCGTAACTGTTGATGCAGGGCCCTCAGGATGCACAACCTCTGTACGGTCAGGAGTCTCAGTCTCTGGTTCCCCTCGATTGTCAGATGGGCTGGTATCCACCTCAGCGGACACTCCCGGCTCCCGCAGTTGCTGGGTATCCCATCTGGACAAGTCGGCTATCAGGTCCCGTTTTGTCTTGCGGAGGATGCCAATGCCCCTCTCTTCGCAAAGATTTTCCAGGTCTGCTAGGCACATGTTCTGGTAGTTCCCGGACATTTCCATGCCAAATAAAATAAAACTTTTGGGGAGGGGTACTGGCTACACAGTCTCTCTGTATATATAAAAAATATATTGCCTTCCAGCTACACCAACGAATTAGTTCGTTTCTCGATAGCGCTAGCGCTATCGCAGATACTTTCAGCACAACACAGGTCCCAACCGCTGCCTAACACTGTCAAAGGAGCCCTTGTGGCTGACCGCACTTAGCCTTCTAAACGGTGCCAGCGCACAGATCGTGCGAACTCTGGTCGCAGTCAATGCGCAGGAACCGTTAAGAATTAGCCGCAGACAACTCAGAAGGGAGCCTGTGAGACACGGGTGATTACAACGTCACCTACTGGTTCAGAGTAAACTGCCACCACCGCGGTTACTATGGGACCGTGGGGCCCACTAACTGACTGACTAATCCTGCGAATAAAACGGTTAAACACACGATATTCTGTCTAGCCAACAACAAACAAACAGTAGCGTATCTTCAGAGACCCGGGATCAGTTCTGTGTGTGCTGATAAGCAGGGTAGCGAAACAGTGAATGACTTGGGGAAAGTCGTTTATTCACGCAATATAAATAATTAATATATACAGACAATTATGAAAATCAACAATTATGAAAACAGTAATAGCCAGTATGAAAAATAAAAGAAGGGAGAAAAATACTTAGTTCCTGGAAAGATGTCCTGTTTGTGGGAAAAAATCAGAGTTCTGGTTTCCAATCAAGTTCAAGCAAACGGTTTCAAGTTCTTAGAGTTCTTTGTTCAGATGGGTCAGCAAAATGGCCACCAGCCCTATGTCCTCTGGCTGGCAGCAGATTGTCATGAAGATGGTAAAGGGAGGAAGATCTTCTCAGGCAGCTCATTCACTTTTAATGGAGATGAGCTCAGAGGCGGGCTTCCAGAGTCGGCCCCCTAGGCCGGACTATGGTAATCACACCTGGGCAGGGGCTTTAGCAAACTCAAAATCCTGACAGGTTCCCTAGGCCGACCTGCGCGGCCGGCACACAGATAATAATTACATATTCTCGATCCCCAGAACCTACCGATTAATATGCTATCAAACTTGGGCATGTTTGCATGCCCGGTTACAAAACGGTGGAATTCCCAGCGTTCTGGTTAGGCTAGGGGCCCAAATTTAATATCAAAACACTCACAAGCTCCGGACCAGCAGAATGATATAACTTTCACATTTCTCCGATGTATGGTACTTCCAAAACATGCATAAAGATCATAACTCTATGTTTCCCTATCCTGGCTGAATGGTTCCGCTAAGTCTGCCCCCTGCTGGGCTTAGCTTCCTTGGCTCTGAAAAGACTCCTGGTTTGTTAATTAACATCTCCATGAGATCAGCTAAGTGTCACCTGGTTCCCAGAGCCAAAAGGGAAATTGTGCCTTCCACAGGGAATATGTCCCAGCTAATTAACAGCTTCCCCCCAGGCTGTCACTGTAGCTTAGGAACAGCTGGGGAATCTGTCTTAGCTGAGGGATACTGTCTGAAGCGCAATCGATGCAGGAATCGAGTGCGATCGTTCTTTACTTCACGGGCGGTGCCAGGACGCGCCTGCGTCCCCGCAACCGTCCGTGACACTGACTATACCTGCCCGCATGGTCCATGGATTGGGGGGTCTCGGAAGGGGAGGGGCAGCCAAGCTTTCCCCTCCCCCTCCGAGCCCTTGTCCAATCCAAGGACAAGGGGCTCTTCTCCACCTCCGATGGGCAGTGGAGGTGGAGGCCGCGATTTCCTGGGGGGGAGGTTCATGGTGGAATCTGGGAGTCCCCTTTAAAAAGGGGTCCCCCAGATGCCCACCCCCCCTCCCAGGAGAAATGAGTATAGAGGTACTTGTACCCCTTACCCATTTCCTTTAAGAGTTAAAGTAAATAAACACACAGACACTTAGAAAAAGTATTTTAATTGAACAAAAAACATAACCACGAAAAAAGTCCTTTAATATTCTTAATTAACCATTAATACTTACCTGTCCCTTTAAATAAATGATCCCTCGCAATATCCTCGGAAATGTTCTATCAGTTACAATGTAACAAAGTTATTACTATAGCTCAGAGCTCTCTAAGCATCTTTGTATTTGGGCTCCAAGGAGCCCCATTGGTCCTTAGCAGACCAATGGGGTTCCTTTAAATCAGAAGGAACCCCATTGGTCTGCTAAGGACCAATGGGGCTCCTTGGAGCCCAAATACAAAGATGCTTAGAGAGCTCTGAGCTATAGCTCAGAGCTCTGTCGGGTCCTGCAGCACAGACGCGGCGGCGGCGGCGGCGGTGAGTGACGTCGGGTGCGGCGTAGTTACAATGTAACAAAGTTGTTACATTGTAATAACTTTGTTACATTGTAACTGATAGAACATTTCCGAGGATATTGCGAGGGATCATTTATTTAAAGGGACAGGTAAGTATTAATGGTTAATTAAGAATATTAAAGGACTTTTTTCGTGGTTATGTTTTTTGTTCAATTAAAATACTTTTTCTAAGTGTCTGTGTGTTTATTTTCTTTAACTCTTAAAGGAAATGGGTAAGGGGTACAAGTACCTCTATACTCATTTCTCCTGGGAGGGGGGGGTGGACATCTGGGGGACCCCTTTTTAAAGGGGACTCCCAGATTCCACCATGAACCTCCCCCCCAGGAAATCGCGGCCTCCACCTCCACCGCCCATCGGAGGTGGAGAAGAGCCCCTTGTCCTTGGATTGGACAAGGGCTCGGAGGGGGAGGGGAAAGCTTGGCTGCCCCTCCCCTTCCGAGACCCCCCAATCCATGGACCATGCGGGCTGGTATAGTCTGGGTGCGGAGCCCCACGCGGCCGGTGCTCCGCATTCTGGCTATCCCAGCCTGCATGGGGGACAAGGGGTTAAAGAGGTCTGGGAGGGGGGACCCCACGTCGTTTTTTTTTTTATATTTCCCACACTCAGAACGAAGTAAGTAAAACTCTTCCCACTTGGGGGAATCTATGAAAATAATACACTATTGTTACCTGTGCAAAAAAACCTGACATTTTCCGCATTTAAAAGACATTTTCGCCCTTGAAACTTAAAAATCGATTTTCTCAAAAACTATATAGTCTTTGTGAAAAAAAATTTTTTCCTCTTATTCCCACTGATCCCCTTAATATACCCTGGGAATTTGGTGTTCCTAAACTTTAAGCAGGCTTTGCTATTAACCGTTAAAGTCGGCGGGTTTTTAAATGTTTACATTTTTCCTTTGAAACTTTAACATCGATTTTCTCAAAAACTATAAGGTCTTTTTGAAAAAAAAATTTTTCCTTTTATTCCTCCTGATCTCCTTAATATATTCTCCAAATTTGAGGCTCTTAGCATTTAAGGGGGCTTTGCTATTAACCCTTAAAGTCGGCGGCTTTTTTATATTATACGGAGCGTCACGTTTTAACGCGAAATTACGGTAGCGTTTAATGCGAAATTACGGCATGAACGAAACGCGAAATTACGCGTTGAAAATTACGCTTACGGTATTTTCAATTACGATTTTAATGGCAATTACGCTACCGTAATTTTGCATCGTAATCGCAAATTTCGCATGCGTAATTTTAGTAATGCGAAATTACTAAAATTTCGGCTCAACTCTACCCCTCCTCTGTCCAGCATTGTTGGTTTTAACTCTTCCTCTGCCAGAGGGCGGAGTTATAAAAGGAGATGGGTGTTGTATACCTTCTCCCGCCCTTTGTTATGACAAGCAGAAAGAATAGGCAATAACTGGAATGATCATAGCTCGGCAACAGCCGACCAAAACCTGCAGCGAGTGACACGGGCGCGCTTCTAGCGTTCTCTGTGTCACACAGATACCAAACATGTGCATCTTGGGGTATCCCAAGGCAAATCACACTGTTGCTTGCTTTCAGATAATGGTAGGAACGTTCTGATTGGTTCCACCACACACAAATCATTACTAATAATGGTCTGCTAATTTTGTAATGGCTAGCCTTGACAGAAAACTGATTAATTTAGTAAAATGTCTGAATGACTTATTCATTCATATCCAGGTGAATTAAAAGTCATTCTCTCTAACTCCCCTCAGGCTAGATGCAGGAATGTGATGGGTCCTAATGAGTTTACGACCCGGCCTGTTTGTCCAGGCCTAGCTAGTATCACCTTTGAAGAAGATTTATGTGCTATGTGAATGGCTCTGGTTTTAGGGTTTATCTCTGCTCTCCGGGAAGAATACACAAACATTCACATCCCCCCAGTGCAGGGGTTGTGAGATGGAAAAACACTCATTTTCTAAAAGCAGGCTAATGAATTCAAAGGGGTACTCCAGAACCGATTTTGTGCGCAATTTTGTACGATTGCGCCGATTGCGGTGTTCTGCTGGTGAACCCAACCGTCACAGTTTCCACCAAAAAGGCTGGGCATGGTAGCTTCTTGGATTGGCAGTTGCATATTGTGTGGCATAACGGTTGGTCTCAGCCACAATTAAGTCGTAGAGACCAGCAGTGATCAGGAAAAAAAAATTCTGTCACTGCAGTGGGGCGGGTGAGGGTTTGGCCGGGTGATCAGAAGCCAGCAGGGGGCAGATTAGGGCCTGATCTGATGGATAGGAGTGCTAGGGGTGACAGGAGGTGATTGATGGGTGTCTCAGGGGTGATTAGAGGGGAGAATAAATGCAATCAATGCACTGGGAAGGTGATTGGAAGGGGGCCTGAGGGGGATCTGAGGGCTTGCCCGAGTGATCAGGAGCCCACATGGGGCAAATTAGGGCCTGATCTGATGGGTAGGTGTGCTAGGGGGTGACAGGTGATGACAGGAGGGGATTGATGGGTGTCTCAGGGTGTGATTAGAGGGGGGAATAGATGCAAGCAATGCACTGGGGAGGTGATCGGGGGGGGGGGGGGAGGCTGAGGGGGATCTGAGAGTGTGGGCGGGTAATTTGGCCCCTACAAGGGACAGATTAAGGTCTGATCTGATGGGTAGCAGTGACAGGTGGTGACAGGGGGTGATTGATAGGTGATTGATGGGTTATCAGTGGGCAAATTAGGACTTGATCTGATGGGCAGGTGTGCTAGGGGGTGACAGGTGGTGACAGGAGGGGATTGATGGGTGTCTCAGGGTGTGATTAGAGGGAAGAATTGATTCAAGCAATGCACTGGCGAGGTGATCAGGGGGGGGGGGGAGTCTGAGGGTTATCTGAGGGTGTGGGCGGGTGATTGGGTGCACGCAAGGGGCAGATGAGGGTCTGAACTGATGGGTATGATGGGTAGCAGTGACAGGTGGTGACAGGGGGTGATTGATGGGTGATCAGTGGGTGATTAGAGGGGAGAAAAGATGTAAATAATGCAATGGGAAGGTGATGGGGGGGGGGGGGGGAGTCTGAGGGCAATCTGAGGGTGTGGGCGGGTGTTTGGGTGCCCGCAAGGAACAGATTAGGGTCTGATCTGATGGGTAGCAGTGACAGGTGGTGACAGGGTGATTTATAGGTGATCAGGGTGTGATTAGAGATGAGAATAGATGCAAGCAATGCACTGGCGAGGTGATCAGGGGGGGTCTGAGGGCAATCTGAGGGTGTGGGTGGGTAATTGGGTGCCCGCAAGGAGCAGAATAGGGTCTGATTTGATGGGTAGCAGTGACAGGTGGTGACAGGGGGTGATTGATGGGTGATTGATGGGTGATCAGTGGGTGATTAAAGGGGAAAACAGATGTAAACAATGCACATGGGAGGTGATCTAAGGGCAGGTCTGTGGGCGATCTGAAGGTGTGGGTGGGTGATCAAGTGCCCGCAAGGGGCAGGTTAGGGTCTGATCTGATGGATGGCAGTGACAGGTGGTGACAGGGGGTGATTGACAGGTGATTGACAGGTGATCAGTGGAGTGGGTGATTACAGGGGAGAATAGATGTATACAGTACACAGGGGGGTGATCAGGAGCCCCAAGGGGGCAGTTTAGGACCTGATCTAAAATATAGCATTGACAGATCGTGACAGGGGATGATTGATGGGTGGTTAGGGGGGTGATTGGGTGCAAACTGTGGTCTGAGGGGGTAAAAGGGGGGGTCTGATGGGTGCTGTGGGCGATCAGGGGGCAGGGGGGGCAGGATCAGTGTTTGTGTGTGCTTACTACGGGGGCTGCAACCTGCCCTGGTGGTCCCTCGATCACTGAGACCACCAGGACAGGAGGCAGCCTGTATAGTACACTTTGTATACATTACAAAGTGTATTATACACTTTCAATGCGGCAATCGAGGGGTTAACAACCCGCCGGCGCTTCTAAACAGCCATCGGGTTGATGTCGCGGGTGGGCGGAGGCTAATTAGTCCCCCAGGTGCCACTGCCAATTGGCGTTACGCGGTCCTGGGGGTGCCACTTTGGCTATAGGCGGTCGGCAAGTAGTTAAAGACAAAATTCCAATTTGTTTCCATTTCGGGAACAATTGTAATTATGAAAAACGATCAAAATAATGAAATTTTGTGTTAACGCTCCAGATTGTCGGTGTCTTCTTGCATGTGAGCTGCGCTTGGAAACACTGCCTATCTGTAGCCAGACTCGCTGTACAGATCACATTCAGTGTGAACTGGGCAGCGTGCAGCAGATTTATGGATCACACAGCTGAATCCAGACACTAATGCATTGTGCTGGTTTTGTCTCTGCAGAGGACTCTCTCACTTATCATAAGGACCTGGCATTCTCTACAAAGGACAGAAATTATGACAGAGCTGGTGGAGGAAACTGTGCAGAGAAGTACTTTGGAGCCTGGTGGTACCACTCATGCCATTTCTCCAACCTGAATGGATTATACCTGCGGGGGAAACACAGCAGAGACAGTGGCTCAGGTGTTATGTGGGAAACATTCAGGGGACCTTACTACTCCCATAAAGTGTCTGAAATGAAATTCCGCCCAGAATAACAGAAGGGAATAAATCTGCAGCTCTCTGCCAGTTCAGCGATAGACAGAGAAGCGTGGCTTCCAGAAATTATGCAAATGCTGAACACAATGATCACATGATAAGTACCCAAGTCTCTGACTGGCTGGACATGTTTAACCACTTCAGCCTTCAGTGTTTTTTCACCTTATGCATCCGAGAAATTTTTACCTCCCATTAATTTGTCAATAACTTTATCACTGCTTGTTATCACAATGAAATGATCCACATCTTGTTTTTTTCCGCCACCAATTAGGCTTTCTTTGGGTGGTACATTTTGCTAAAAAATATTTTTTTCTAAATGCATTTTTAATGGGAATATTAAGAAAAAAAATAAAAAAAAATCATTCTTTTTCAGTTTTTGGACATTTTAGCTTTAAAAGAATACATCCTACCATAATTAAAACCCACATATTTTATGTGCCCATTTGTCCCGGTTATAACACCATTTACATTATGTCCCTATCACAGTGTAGGGGGTCAATATTTTATTTGAAATTAAAGGTGCATTTTTTCAGTTTTGTGTCCATCACTATCTACAATCTTATAATTAAAAAATAATAGAAATATACCCTCTTGACATGCATATTAAAAAAAAAGTTCAGACCCTTAGGTAACTATTTATATTTTTTGTTCTTCCATTGTAAGATCGGGAGACCTTGGGGGCATTCAACTGGCCCACGACGACCAATCCACTTTCCAGGAAACTGTTCATCTAGGAATGCTCAGACCTGACACCCATAATGTGGTGGTGTACCGTCTTGGGTGTCAAGTCCGAGCATTCCTAGATGAACAGCTTCCTGGAAAGTGGATTGGTCATCGAGGGCCAGTTGAATGGCCCCCATGGTCTCCCGATCTGACCCCCTTAGACTTTTAGCTTTGGGGTGATCTGAAGGCAATTGTCTATGCTGTGAAGATACGAGATGTGCAGCACCTGAAACTATGGATATTGGAAGCCTGTGCTAGCATTTCTCCTGCTGTGTTGCTATCAGTATGTGAAGAGTGGGAGAAGAGAGTTGCATTGACAACCCAACACAAGAGATGTCGCGAACGGTTCCCGAACCGTTCGCGGGCAAATATCTCAGCATCTCTGGGCCCTGTACTACTTATGGGTCGCTATGACCCGGAGTAGTACGCCTGTGCTGGCCCGGCAGTGCGCATCCTAGATCGTGCTCCTGTTGCCGGGCACTTTCTGCGCATGTGCGTGACGTCATGAGTGACGTCACGCTCATGTGCAGAGAGTGCCCGGCAACAGGAGCGCGATATAGGACGTGCACCGCCGGGCCAGCGCAGGCGTACTACTCCGGGTCATAGCGACCCATAAGTAGTACAGGGCCCAGAGATTCGCCCGGTGAACAGTTCGGGCCATCTCTAACCAACAGAATGGGCAGCACATTGAACACATTTTATAAGTGATCAGAAACTTGTAAGTAACTCATGAAAGAATAAAGTTACGTTAAAACCAAGCACACTATTGTTTCTCTTTTGTGACATTCCCAATAATTTTGATGTGTCACATGACCCTCTACCTATTGAAAAAAGAAAGTGTGGATTCAAAATGGCCGCCATGGTCACCACCCATCTTGAAAAGTTTCCTCCTAACACATACTAATGTGCCACAAACAGGAAGTTAATATTACCAACCATTCCCATTTTATTAAGGTGTATCTACATAAATGACCTACCCTGTAGAATCCCAAAATGCAATCGCTCCAAAATCGTCTTCCTGTACAGTGAAAAAACATAATCACCTTGCAGAATGCTAGTGATGTAACTATGGTTTTGAGATTCCCAGTGAAGGAAGCATAAGGGTTGGTTCACACTCAAGTGCTTTTTCAGCACTCACCAGCGATCAGCAAAGTGCTGCTGCTAATGTATCCCTATGGGATCATTCTCACTGCAGCATTTGCTATTTGAATCAATCACAAACGCGCTGCATGCAGTGCCGGGTCGCCTGGTCCACCAAGCGGTCATCTGGGGCGCGGTGCAGGGAGGACTGGGACAGTGCCCACGCCCTCCCAGGTTGTCGGTCCCCCGTGGTACACTGTCCGCCAGTTCACTCCCCACAGTCCGCAGCTCACCTCAGCCTGCGGGAGTCTTCCAGCAGGCAGAGCAAAGCTATGGGGAAATGGCTTCTGAAGCTGTGCACTGAAGACTATTTGTGTCTCCAGTAGAAGGCTTTGGGCGCCATCTTCCCATAGCCCTACTCTGCCTGTGTCAGCGCGGGACTTTCTCAGTGGCTGGCTTCATGTAACATAATGGGGAGCTGTACCCACAGAGGGCCCAAGTACCACAATTTTGCTGTAGCAGTTCCATTTTGAAGCCCCCTTCACGATATCACAGGGCATTGTGCATTTGTCACAGAGAGGAGCCTAGTCCAGCTCTCTTCACAGAGCAGGAGAATGTGGCAAATAGCAGCAGCTTCCCACTGGCCAATGCTCTTGCTGCTTTGGCAATCTAATAAGAAGAGGAGGGAGGGGTGTTATTTAAAAGAATCCCTGTGCTGTGCTCTGCACTGGAGACATGTGCAGAGGCAGCTGGATGTGATTTTGGAGACCCGTGCTGCTGATCCCTGGGAGATTATGACAGGCTGCCTGTGTTTGTTTATCTCCGTCATCTGTGCTGCAGACTAGGAGGAGATAAGAACTGTCCAGATCAGTGAGCTGCCTTCCTGAGTCCCATGCTCTGCACACACTGGTGAGTCACTTAATTTTCAGGGCATGGGACTGTCACTTAAAGGGAACTGAGCACATTCTCTTTCATTGGAATCTCTCCTGGCATAGAAGTTGCCATGTTCCCCCTCCTCTTCTCACATTCCTTATTTACAGAAGTCAGAGATGTTATCTTGACACATTGACACACACACAATGGGCTCGATTCACAAAGCGGTGCTAACCCAGTTAGAGACTTTAGGAGTCAGTGGCGGCACCAGGGGGGTGCAAGGGGGTGCTCAAGCACCCCCTAGAATTGTCCAAGCACCCCCAAAGCACCCCCTGGCGTGAACTGACTTCAGGTGTCTAAGAGACGCCGAGTCAGTTCACAGCGGCAGCCCGGAGCAGCAGGCAGGGCTACGGTAAGATGGCCGCCTGAAGCCCTGCTCTGCAGACTTCGAGTCTGCAGTGAAGTCTGCAGTGCAGGGCTTCGGGCGGCCATTTTCCCGTAGCCCTGCTCTCAGCATGCAGGCAGGAAGTAACCTGATGTCCGGAAAGAAGTGGATCGTGGAAGCTGCGCGCCACAAGGAGGTCGGGACAGGAGGTCGGGAAAGAAGGTCTTCTGGCTGTAGGTGAGTAAATGGGTTTTTCTTTTCTTTTTCAGGTGGTACTGCTGATTGTGGTCAGAACTGCTGAGGAAGGATTGTGCCTATTGGGGTCATATCTGATAACGATTGTGCATATTGGGGTCATATCTGCTAACGATTGTGCATATTAGGGTCATATCTGCTAACGATTGTGCATATTGGGGTCATATCTGCTACCGATTGTGCATATTGGGGTCATATCTGCTAACGATTGTGCATATTGGGGTCATATCTGCTACCGATTGTGCATATTGGGGCCATATCTGCTACCGATTGTGCATATTGGGGCCATATCTGCTACCGATTGTGCATATTGGGGCCATATCTGCTAACGATTGTGCATATTGGGGTCATATCTGCTAACGATTGTGCATATTGGGGTCATATCTGCTAACGATTGTGCATATTGGGGTCATATCTGCTAACGATTGTGCATATTGGGGCCATATCTGCTAACGATTGTGCATATTGGGGCCATATCTGCTAACGATTGTGCATATTGGGGTTATCGAACGTGTTTTTCGTTCAAATCTGCTTACATTACGTGTATTTTCTTGAGAAAACTTACACAATTATGTGAATTTTCTGGGGAAAGGGTCACCAAAGCTTGGGCCCTCTGTCTTTGCGTTGCACTTTTAAAGGGAACCCAAGGTGAGAATACTATTGAGGCTGCCATATTATCTTCTTTTAAGTAATACCAGCTGCCTGGCTGCCGTGTTGGTCCTCTGCCTCTAATTCTTTCAACCATAGACCCTGAACAAGCATGCAGCAGGTCAGGGGTTTCTGACAATATTGTCAGAACTGACAAGATTAGCTGCATGCTTGTTTCTGGTGTAATTCAGTTCACTACTACAGCCAAATAGATCAGCAGGGCTGCCAGGCAACTAGAATTGTTTAAAACAAATATAGCAGCCTCCATATCACTCTCACCCGGTTCACTTTAAATTACAGTTAGCCCTGCCCTCATCCGGTCATGACCATGCCCATTTTTTAGCCACACCCATTTTTTGCCGCGGTCATCAGCTACCCCGGAAAATGGTCCAGCACCTGCATAGCACCCCCTAAAAAAATTTCTGGAGCCGCCACTGTTAGGCGTGATAACCATTGCACCACGCTGGTGAAAAGCCAGTTTAGGCGTGATAAGTTTAGGCATGATAAGTTTAGATAAGTTTAGATCGCATGCAAAGTCCCGCACGCAAAGCAGCGCCATTAAACTCTATGCAAAGTGCACCAGACTTTGCTAGCGCAAAACGTTTGATCAGCTGTGCACTGTGGTGCTAACCCAGTTGGTGCTTAAACTTATCACGCCTAAACTTTTCACACCTAAACTTATCATGCCTAAACTTATCACACCTAAACTTATCACACCTAAACTTATCATGCCTAAACTGAGTTTAGGCATGATAGAGGGCTTTTCACCAGCGTGCTAACTGTTAGCACCGCTTTGTGAATCAGGCCCAATGTCTTTGAAGAAACAGTCCTAATTACTCACCCCCTTTGTTGATGAAAAGGCATTGTTTACCTGTTGGTAATTAGCTCAATAAAACAATTAGGTTCCTGAAGTCTCTGTGTAACGATTGTGGAACTTTCTCCGTGATCAGCGCACAACGCGTGCGCTGACACGTCGGAAATCCTCCACAAGCGTATATTTGCAGGCACCCAGCAAAAGGTGCTACGCACCCGTAGAGGGAAAATTCCTGTTGGCAGATGGCGCTGGGGAGTGCAGAGGAACCAATCCTCTGTACCTCCACAAATGCCAGACAGGAATTGTACGAAACGCAGAACGCAATCGCAAGAGAGGCGATTGCGAATGAGACGAGCAAAGGGACAGGTTGTATGTGTGTGCGGCAATCCAGTCGCCACCCCGCGACCGCGCACACACAACAGCAGATACGAAATAGGAACGCGATCGCAAGAGGTGCGATCGCCAAACGTGACACAAGGCAGAGCAGAATAGAATACGAGGGTAGCAAAGGCACAGCAAATAATACAATGAGAAGATGCGGAAAACAACAAACGCTAGCTAACCGCGAACACCGCACTCATTCGCAACAGTGCACGCGGTTATGCGCAGTCCCCACGTGATAAGCACAACAGGACAAGCACGCCTAACTAACCAACGACAAACAAACGTAAAACAGAGGACGCGAGCGCTTGCTCAACGGTACCTCACCGAGCCTCCAGCAAGCGCTCGTAGCAGACAAGACAGATACACGAAAACAGGGACAAGCGAGAGATAGGATCCACAGCACTAGCGAAAGTGGCTAGCGCGATCCAGGTACAGAGTAGCAGAACAGAAGGATCCACAGCACTAGCGGAAAGTGGCTAGCGCGATCCCAGAAGACAGAACAGAAGGATCCACAGCGCTAGCGAAAAGTGGCTAGCGCGATCCCAGGAGACAGAACAGAAGGATCCACAGCGCTAGCGAAAAGTGGCTAGCGCGATCCCAGGAGACAGAACAGAAGGATCCACAGCACTAGCGAAAAGTGGCTAGCGCGATCCCAGGAGACAGAACAGATGAGGTAGGCAGAAACAACCGCTGTTCCAACCTACACTCCAGACACAATCAGAAGGATCCACAGCCGCTAACGCTAGGGCTTGTGCGATCCAAACACAAGACAGACGGAACAGGCAAAACAGATAATGCAATCCTAACTGCACTAAGGAAATCTGCCTAGCACAGTTTCCAGGAATTACTCTAAGCTGATCTTCAAACAGAGAGTAAGGCTGACACCCCACCAGGAGTGTTACATAGGACGAAATCCTTATGAACAGCGAAGCATTGTGGGAAAGACATAGTACTTATAGTACACGCCTCCAATGAATGTGGCCAGGCAATTTGCATGACAACGTATGCAAATTCCTCTGCAAGCACAAGCTGCAAAACTGACAGAAGCTCTTCTTTCCAGAGTCCTGCAGCATGCAAATCAAAAACAATGGTCAAAAAGCTGCCTGCCTGCACAGGCAGCTGAGCAAATCATCACACTCTGCGGTTGGGAACGGTCGGGGAGGCCTGCTGAAACAGGCTAAAATGAAAGTTTATTTTAATAATGAAACAGATTGTCGGCATGCAATTTTCATGTGCTATAGAAATGTCCTGAGTGATAAAAAAGGTGCTCGGTTCACTTTAATTATGGAGGGGTGGGGGAGCTGCAGTCATTTGATGACAGGGCTCAGGATATCATTGCCCTGTGCTCTATACAGTGCATGAAATGAAAGTATAAAGGGCAATGACATTGTGAGCCTTAACCTCCTTGCCGGTTATCCTGAGCTGAGCTCGAGGTAACTCGCGCAGGAGGATTGCTCTGGCCCTGCTGGGACGATTTTCATAATTTTTTTTTCCACTAGCACTAGGCTAGCTACATGATTTAAAAAAAAAAAAAGTGCTGCGCTGCCCCCTTACCGCAAACAATTGGAACGGCAAGGGGGTTAATCTGGGATGTGTTTCTGTAATATAGAACATGTATCAGGGCTCATAATGGCATTGCCCTACATACTTTGTAAGTTTGTAATTTTGCATCCTCCATTTTTTTTGTCTATTGTTAAATGTGATTATGTGGATAAGGGGGGAAAAAAACAGCAGTTTATCTTACTTGGGGCTTCTTCCAGTCTCTTGCAGGCATCCTGTTCCCCTCGCCGTCATTCCACCATCCTCTGGTCCCCCGCAATGCCCCTCTGTCAGCTGGCTACTTGCTTGGGTGCTGTGCATGTGTGCCGCAGTCTTATGTACAGCGCATGTGCAGAACACTCCTGTCCACGAGAGGAGAACAATCAGGAAACACATAGACTGGGGCCATGCATACAGCTGGCAGAGGGGTGCTACGGGGGGACAGAGGGTCATAGAATCATGGCGAGGGCGTAGAATGACTGCGAGGGGCTTATGTAGGTTAAACTTCTATTCCCCCCCCCCCCCCCCCCCCCACACACACACACACACACACTTTAGGTTTTTTCAGCCTCCAATTTTTTTCTCCTCCGGGAGTGGGGAAATGCAGTTGATAGATTTTATATTTGGTCATGCCTACCATACAGTGACCATGCCAATAATAGCATGGCCACACCCCTTTTTCTTCAACTGGCTGCCTCTTTTTACTGGCTACAAAGTTGGGAGGTGATAAGATTATTTGAACCTCTCAGTGGTCATTTTGTGCTGAGACGCCATTTTGTGCTGAGACGCCATTTTGTTTCTTTAGGAAGCCATTATTTCCTCTGGTTTCACGGCTTTTTATATTAATACAGGCAAAATACTGACAGCCATTGAGAAGTCATTTGTATTTGAAGCTAATATATTCCAGTTCTCTTTCTTACCAGTAACAACTTATTTTTCTCTGCTATGCATTTCAAGGCTCAATAACAGCACCTGCTTGCTCAAGGTTTATCCTAGCATAGAATACATCATAACATAGCAGCTTATTAACCAAAACATTGCAAGCTCTAATGATAATAATACAGTGTAGCCAAATAGCTTTTCTCCGCCTCTGTGAGAAAAATTTCAGCTCATTAGTATATTTCTTGTTTAATAATGTAATGTCATTCATTGGTTACTTTTACTGTGATGCATAATGATGAAAATTGCCCTTATAATCACTTACACGGAAGTAAAACTTTGATTGAGCTTGGATCAACTTGTGGTGTCTGATCATTCCTCAATCCCAATGCATCGCATTTGACTGTCTGTCAAGGTCCATGGTGTGCTGGGTTGGTGTATCTGTGTGTATATGGTTGGAGTCCCAAAGAACCCACTAAATCATCCTTACAGTTTGGTGTCAGAAGTTTTTATCGCTGCCAGCAGACTGGGAACTTTAAACACTGGGTAAGTAGAAATATATTTGTTCTGCCTCTGCCCTCTGTTTGCATCCCATCTACTCAGTGCTTCTGGGGACTTCCTTAGTATTTTTTGTTGTTGTTGTTGTAAAAAAAAAAAAGAGAAAGGGGAATAAGGTGGTAGTTAAAGTCTACATTTTGAGATGTAGCCAGTTAGAGTCTGGTTAGTGGGTTAAAGTCCTATATCAGTTAGTTAAAGTCTACATTTTGTGATGTATCCAGTTAGAGTCTGGTTAGAAGGTTAGAGTTCTATCTAGGGTGTTTTGGGGGGAGTTTAAAGTCTCATGAAGGGAGTTAGAGTCTTATTTGTGCTGTTTTAAATAGGTTGCAGTGAGGTAATGCAATTGCTGTTTTGGGGAGTGGGCGTTATTCTCATATTAAAAACTCTACGGGGCTGTTACGCTGCATGTTGCATGCTGCATGAATATATCTGTGTTTTCTGTTCGTTATAGAAATAGTGCATGTTTATGTATTTTTTGTTATATTGTCTGTATACTAGTCTGATGGTAAGCAGACTGCATGGTAAATATTTAGGCTCAGAGAAAAAAAAATTGTCAGCTTTATGTCTGCTCTACTCTGTCTGTTCATTACATTGTGTGTATAATTGGTCTGAGGGTAAGCAGATTTTGTTTATGTAATCTTAAAAGAATCTTTTGACAGCTTTGTACCTATGCTGTTTTAGATTTGCATCTACTTCTCTGGTATAATTAGGGGTGATAGAGAGTGTATATGTATATATATTTTTATATATATATATATATATTTTTATATATTTTTATATATATATATATATATTTTTATATATATATATATATATACATATATATATATATATATGTATATATATATATATATTTTTTTTTATATATTTATATATATATATATATATATATATATATATATATATATATATATATATATATATTTTTATATATATATATATATATATATATATATATATATATATATATATATATATATATTTATATATATTTTTATATATATTTATATATATATATATATATATATATATATATATATATATATATATTTATATATATATATATATATATATATATTTATATATATATATATATATATATATATATATATATATATATATATATTTTTTATATATTTTTATATATATATATATATATATTTTTATATATATATATATATATTTATATATATATATAGATAGATATATAGATGGATATAGATAGATATATATTAGATATCATTTTTATTGTGGTAATTTGTCTCTATTTTTATCTTGGGTAATAGGTAAAAGTAGTGGTTTGGTGATAAACTGTAATTAATACCCCATTTACATAGACAGAAATCCACAGAACCATTGTCCAGTGATAAATCTTAATATAGTTTTGACAAAGATATTATTTTTAAAATTAATATGATGACACCTCAAGAAAACCTTGAGAGATTGAGCGGTCAGAGACAGAATTACCAGTATGAAAAAGTAGCTACATAGATGGGTCTCAGATACCTTGGGCCTGATTCACAAAGCGGTGCTAACAGTTAGCACCCTGGTGAAAAGCCCTTTATCATGCCTAAACTCAGTTTAGGCATGATAAGTTTAGGTGTGATAAGTTTAGGTGTGATAAGTTTAGGCATGATAAGTTTAGGTGTGATAAGTTTAGGCATGCTAAGTTTAAGCGCCAACTGCGTTAGCACCGCAGTGCACAGCTGATCAAAAGTTTTACGCTAGCAAAGACTGGTGCACTTTGTATAAAGTTTAATGGCGCTGCTTTGCGTGCGGGACTTTGCAAGCGATCTAAACTTATCTAAACTTAGCATGCCTAAACTTATCACACCTAAACTTATCACACCTAAACTTATCACGCCTAAACTGGCTTTTCACCAGCATGGTGCAATGGTTATCATGCCTAAAGTCTTTTAGGCATGCTAACTGGGTTAGCACCGCTTTGTGAATCGAGCCCCTAAACTGGCTTTTCACCAGAGTGGTGCAATGGTTATCATGCCTAAAGTCTCTATCTGGGTTAGCACCGCTTTGTGAATCGAGCCCTAGGTGTGATAAGTTTAGGCATGATAAATTTAGGTGTGATAAGTTTAGGCATGATAAGTTTAAGCGCCAACTGGGTTAGCACCGCAGTGCACAGCTGATCAAAAGTTTTATGCTAGCATAGGGCTCGATTCACAAAGCGGTGCTAACCCAGTTACAGACTTTAGGCGTGATAACCATTGCACCATGCTGGTGAAAAGCCAGTTTAGGTGTGATAAGTTTAGGCGTGATAAGTTTAGGCATGATAAGTTTAGGCATGCTAAGTTTAGATAAGTTTAGATCGCTCACAAAGTCCCGCACGCAAAGCAGCGCCATTAAACTCTATGCAAAGTGCACCAGACTTTGCTAGCACACAACTTTTGATCAGCTGTGCACTGCGGTGCTAACCCAGTTGGTGCTTAAAGTTATCATGCCTAAACTTATCACACCTAAACTTAACATGCCTAAACTTAGCACACCTAAACTTATCACGCCTAAACTTATCATGCCTAAAGTGAGTTTAGGCATGATAAAGGGCTTTTCACCAGTGTGCTAACTGTTAGCACCGCTTTGTGAATCAAGCCCCTAGTCTGGTGCACTTCGTATAAAGTTTAATGGCACTGCTTTGCATGCGGGACTTTGCACGCTATCTACACTTATCTAAACTTATCATGCCTAAACTTATCACACCTAAACTTATCATGCCTAAACTTATCACACCTAGGGCTCGATTCACAAAGCGGTGCTAACCCAGTTAGCATGCCTAAAAGACTTTAGGCATGATAACCATTGCACCATGCTGGTGAAAAGCCAGTTTAGGCGTGATAAGTTTAGGTGTGATAAGTTTAGGTGTGATAAGTTTAGGCATGCTAAGTTTAGATAAGTTTAGATCGCTTGCAAAGTCCCGCACGCAAAGCAGCACCATTAAACTTTATACGAAGTGCACCAGACTTTGCTAGCGTAAAACTTTTGATCAGCTGTGCACTGCGGTGCTAACGCAGTTGGCGCTTAAACTTATCATGCCTAAACTTATCACACCTAAACTTATCATGCCTAAACTTATCACACCTAAACTTATCACACCTAAACTTATCATGCCTAAACTGAGTTTAGGCATGATAAAGGGCTTTTCACCAGGGTGCTAACTGTTAGCACCGCTTTGTGAATCAAGCCCCTAAACTGGCTTTTTACCAGTGTGGTGCAATGGTTATCATGCCTGGGGCTCGATTCACAAAGCGGTGCTAACCCAGTTAGCATGCCTAAAAGACTTTAGGCATGATAACCATTGCACCATGCTGGTGAAAAGCCAGTTTAGGTGTGATAAGTTTAGGCATGATAAGTTTAGGGGCTCGATTCACAAAGCGGTGCTAACCCAGTTAGCATGCCTAAAAGACTTTAGGCATGATAACCATTGCACCATGCTGGTGAAAAGCCAGTTTAGGCGTGATAAGTTTAGGTGTGATAAGTTTAGGTGTGATAAGTTTAGGCATGCTAAGTTTAGATAAGTTTAGATCGCTTGCAAAGTCCCGCACGCAAAGCAGCGCCATTAAACTTTATACAAAGTGCACCAGTCTTTGCTAGCGTAAAACTTTTGATCAGCTGTGCACTGCGGTGCTAACGCAGTTGGCACTTAAACTTATCATGCCTAAACTTATCACACCTAAACTTATCATGCCTAAACTTATCACACCTAAACTTATCACACCTAAACTTATCATGCCTAAACTGAGTTTAGGCATGATAAAGGGCTTTTCACCAGCGTGCTAACTGTTAGCACCGCTTTGTGAATCAAGCCCTAGGTGTGATAAGTTTAGGCATGATAAGTTTAGATAAGTGTAGATAGCGTGCAAAGTCCCGCATGCAAAGCAGTGCCATTAAACTTTATACGAAGTGCACCAGACTATGCTAGCATAAAACTTTTGATCAGCTGTGCACTGCGGTGCTAACCCAGTTGGCGCTTAAACTTATCATGCCTAAACTTATCACACCTAAATTTATCATGCCTAAACTTATCACACCTAGGGCTCGATTCACAAAGCGGTGCTAACCCAGCTAGAGACTTTAGGCATGATAACCATTGCACCACTCTGGTGAAAAGCCAGTTTAGGGGCTCGATTCACCAAGCGGTGCTAACCCAGTTATCACGCCTAAAGGACTTTAGGCGTGATGACCTCTTCACCACTGAGTTAGCACCGTTTTTGGCTGCACTTCGCGCGAAGTTATCGCGCGCAAAGTTTTGCGCGCGCACCCGCACAGGCGCGCGCGCAAAGTCCCATAGGGTTTAATGGGCGCATCGCGCGAAGTGCGGGGCGCTTCGCGCGCACGCACGCGGGAGCGCGCGCAAAACTTTACGCGCGGAAACTTCGCGCGAAGCCCTTCTTATCATGCCTAAAGTGACTTTAGGCGTGAAGAGGGCCTTTTCACCACGGTGCTAACACTTTGCACCGCTTGGTAAATCGAGCCCTAGGTGTGATAAGTTTAGGCATGATAAGTTTAGGTGTGATAAGTTTAGGCATGCTAAGTTTAGATAAGTTTAGATCGCTTGCAAAGTCCCGCACGCAAAGCAGCGCCATTAAACTTTATACGAAGTGCACCAGACTTTGCTAGCGTAAAACTTTTGATCAGCTGTGCACTGCGGTTCTAACGCAGTTGGCGCTTAAACTTATCATGCCTAAACTTATCACACCTAAACTTATCATGCCTAAACTTATCACACCTAAACTTATCACACCTAAACTTATCATGCCTAAACTGAGTTTAGGCATGATAAAGGGCTTTTCACCAGCGTGCTAACTGTTAGCACCGCTTTGTGAATCAGGCCCTTAGGGCTCGATTCACAAAGCGGTGCAAAGTGTTAGCACCATGGTGAAAAGGCCCTTATCACGCCTAAAGTCACTTTAGGCATGATAAGAAGAAACTCGCGCGAAGTTGCCGCGCGTACGCGCGTAAGTGCGCGCGCAACACCCGACGCTTATCACTTATCACACCTAGGCCTCGATTCACCAAGCGGTGATAACCCAGTTATCACGCCTAAAGGACTTTAGGCGTGATGACCTCTTCACCACTGAGTTAGCACCGTTTTTGGCTGCACTTCGCGCGAAGTTATCGCGCGCAAAGTTTTGCGCGCGCACCCGCACAGGCGCGCGCGCAAAGTCCCATAGGGTTTAATGGGCGCATCGCGCGAAGTGAGGGGCGCTTCGCGCGCACGCACGCGGGAGCGCGCGCAAAACTTTACGCGCGGAAACTTCGCGCGAAGCCCTTCTTATCATGCCTAAAGTGACTTTAGGCGTGAAGAGGGCCTTTTCACCACGGTGCTAACACTTTGCACCGCTTGGTAAATCGAGCCCTTTAGGCGTGATGACCTTTTCACCACTGAGTTATCACCGCTTTTTCCTGCTCTTCGCGCGAAGTTACCGCGCGTACGCGCGTTCGCGCGTACGCGCGTGAGAGCGCGCGCAAAGTCTCATAGGGTTTAATGGGAGCTTCGCGCGAAGCGTCGGGTGCTGCGCGCGCACTTAAGCGCGTACGCGCGAACGCGCGTACGCGCGGTAACTTCGCGCGAGTTTCTTCTTATCACGCCTAAAGTGAGTTTAGGCGTGATAAGGGGCTTTTCACTGGCGTGCAAACACTTTGCACCGCTTTGTGAATCAAGCCCCTAAACTGGCTTTTCACCAGAGTGGTGCAATGGTTATCATGCCTAAAGTCTCTAACTGGATTAGCACCGCTTTGTGAATCGAGCCCTTTAGGCGTGATAACCTTTGCACCACTGAGTTATCACAGGCGTGCAAACACTTTGCACCGCTTTGTGAATCAAGCCCAAGGGGCTTGATTCACAAAGCGGTGCTAACAGTTAGCACGCTGGTGAAAAGCCCTTTATCATGCCTAAACTGAGTTTAGGCATGATAAGTTTAGGCATGATAAGTTTAGGTGTGATAAGTTTAGGCATGCTAAGTTTAGATAAGTTTAGATTGCTTGCAAAGTCCCGCACGCAAAGCAGCGCCATTAAACTTTATACGAAGTGCACCAGTCTTTGCTAGCGCAAAACTTTTGATCAGCTGTGCACTGCGGTGCTAACGCAGTTGGCGCTTAAACTTATCATGCCTAAACTTATCACACCTAAACTTATCATGCCTAAACTTATCACACCTAGGCCTCGATTCACCAAGCGGTGATAACTCAGCTATCACGCCTAAAGGACTTTAGGCGTGATGACCTTTTCACCACTGAGTTATCACCGCTTTTTCCTGCTCTTCGCGCGAAGTTACCGCGCGAACGCGCGTTCGCGCGTACGCGCGTGAGAGCGCGCGCAAAGTCCCATAGGGTTTAATGGGAGCTTCGCGCGAAGCGTCGGGTGCTGCGCGCGCACTTACGCGCGAACGCGCGAACGCGCGTTCGCGCGGTAACTTCGCGCGAAGCCCTTCTTATCATGCCTAAACTGAGTTTAGGCGTGATAAGGGCCTTTTCACCACGGTGCTAACACTTTGCACCGCTTGGTGAATCGAGCCCCTAAACTGAGTTTAGGGGCTCGATTCACAAAGCGGTGCTAACCCAGTTAGCATGCCTAAAAGACTTTAGGCATGATAACCATTGCACCATGCTGGTGAAAAGCCAGTTTAGGCGTGATAAGTTTAGGCGTGATAAGTTTAGGTGTGATAAGTTTAGGCATGATAAGTTTAGATAAGTTTAGATCGTTTGCAAAGTCCCGCACGCAAAGCAGCGCCATTAAACTTTATACAAAGTGCACCAGTCTTTGCTAGCGTAAAGCTTTTGATCAGCTGTGCACTGCGGTGCTAACGCAGTTGGTGCTTAAACTTATCATGCCTAAACTTATCACACCTAAACTTATCATGCCTAAACTTATCACACCTAAACTTATCACACCTAAACTTATCATGCCTAAACTGAGTTTAGGCATGATAAAGGGCTTTTCACCAGCGTGCTAACTGTTAGCACCGCTTTGTGAATCGAGCCCCAGGTGTGATAAAGGGCTTTTCACCAGCGTGCTAACTGTTAGCACCGCTTTGCTAATCAGGCCCATGGAGTATGGGATACAGTTTTGGGCACCGCACTATAGAAAGGACATAGGGCTCGATTCACAAAGCGGTGCAAAGTGTTAGCACCATGGTGAAAAGGCCCTTATCACGCCTAAAGTCACTTTAGGCATGATAAGAAGAAACTCGCACGAAGTTGCCGCGCGTACGCGCGTAAGTGCGCGCGCAACACCCGCCGCTTCGCGCGAAGCTCCCATTAAACCCTATGGGACTTTGCACGCGCTCTTACGCGCGTACGCGCGAACGCGCTTACGCGCGGTAACTTCGCGCGAAGAGCAGGAAAAATCGGTGATAACTCAGTGGTGAAAAGGTCATCACGCCTAAAGTCTTTTAGGCGTGATAACTGGGTTATCACCGCTTTGTGAATCGAGGCCATAGACCTTCTGGAACAGGTACAAGGACAGGCAACTAAATGAATCGAAGGGATGGAAGATCTCACTTACCAAGAAAGGTTGGTCCTACTGGGCTTATTTAGCTTGGAAAAAAGGCGACCGAGAGGTGACCTGATTAACATATATAAATACATCAGAGAGCTATACAAAAGTGTGGCAGATGAGCTTTTTGTCCCTAGGGTTGTACATTGGACAAGGGGACATGATTTGCGTATGAAGGAAAAAAGTTTTTGCCATCTATTTAAAAATGGGTCCTTCACAGTGAGAGTGGTTAAAATCTGGAACATCTTACTTCAGGAGGTAGTTATGGCAAACTCTATATCTGTATTTAAGGCTGCTCACAGTAAGATGTTACAGGCGCACGTTAGAGCAGCCTGTAACGCAGCCCAACTCACAGTAACTAAAAATCACTGGGCTGCTCACAGTGCCCACGTTGCGTTACAGTATAACCACGTTAGACTGTTTGCACGTGCTCAGTAATGCGTATTGTGAGTAGCCACATGGCTAGTTATTATTCACTGTGCTGACGTCACTGGCGGGACCACGTGTTGCGGAGTGTTCCGATCACGTGGTCTCCACAGTCTTCTGACGCATGCTCCATTTTCGTTCTATCAGTATAGAATGAAAATGGTGCACCAAGAGCCGCATAACGCGGCTCTATGTAGCACCCAAAACACAAACACCACCATGCGTTGCGTTAGGGGCACGTTTTGCCACCTTAACATCCCACTGTGAAAGAGCCCTAAAGAGGGCTTGGATGCTTTCCTTGCATTGAAGGGCATCCACGGCTATAATTATTAGGTAATTCCTGGAAGAGTTGATCCAGGGATTTATCCCACTGCCATCTGGAGTCTGGAAGGAATTTTTACCTTCTAAATCTAATTGGCCCAGGCCTTGTAAGGTTTTCACCTTCGGATGTGTGCAGGCTCAGGATGGTGTTTTATCTATGTATTTATTTATTTTTTTATGGTTGGACTTGTTTGATGAATGTCTTTTTGTCAACCCACATGCGCACACACACAAACATACGCATTTGCTAAAACATGCAATGCTAAGTCGCATATCAGTGATGAGGAAACATTTTTTTTTTTTTCGCAATGTTGTGCTTTTTGTGTTTTTTTTTAAGTAAAATTATAGATTTTTTGCAATTCTCATGAATTTGAATAACGTATTTTCCCAAATATTTCCTTGAAACCGAAAATAGCTTTTTCGATGCAAAAATGACTCTGGGGAAAATTTTCAAGCAACACTGTACATATTGCAACATATTGTACTTCAATACAACTCATACAACTCCCTTATTGCCAAACCCCTAATGCAATCCTACAGTCCCTCTGTGATTCGAAAGCAATAGTTGATTTTACAGTACGATTCTTTCGCTGTGCTGTTTTCTACGCTGTGGAATTTTAACCACCTTAGCGGTATGGACGAGCTCAGCTCGTCCATTACCGCCAGAGGGTGCCGCTCAGGCCCTGCTGGGCCGATTTACATGAAATAAAGAGCAGCACACGCAGCCGGCACTTTGCCAGCCGCGTGTGCTGCCCGATCGCCGCCGCTCTGCGGCGATCCGCCGCGAGCAGCGGCGAAAGAGGGTCCCCCCAGCCGCCTGAGCCCTGCGCAGCCGGAACAAATAGTTCCGGCCAGCGCTAAGGGCTGGATCGGAGGCGGCAGACGTCAGGACGTCGGCTGACGTCCATGACGTCACTCCGCTCGTCGCTATGGCGACGATCTAAGCAAAACAAGGAAGGCCGCTCATTGCGGCCTTCCTTGTTTATTCCGGGCGCCGGAGGCGATCAGAAGAACGCCTCCGGAGCGCCATCTAGTGGGCTTTCATGCAGCCAACTTTCAGTTGGCTGCATGAAATATTTTTTTTTTTATTTAAAAAAAACCCTCATGTAGCTGCCCTGGCGATCTTAATAGAACGCCAGGGTGGTTAATGCAAATTATGCTTGATGATGCGTTTCCTCTTTCCAATCCTACCTCATGAATGTGGATAAAAAATAAAAACAAACACTTCAAAAAAAGCAGGAAAAAACACAATTTAAATGCAAACAAAGCACACATATAAATGCAAAAACATGCATGCTCTGTCCACAGATGTAAGTGTGAACCCTCCCTAAGGGCTCTTTATTACACTGCAAGTCACACAACACAATCACAATTTTTACAGCATGAATCTCTGTTTTCCATCTGCAGTTGTGTTGTGTGATTTCCCCTGGATTGTAGGAACACCAGCACATATACTCAAAAAAATGCAGCACGTTTGTGTTCATAGCAATCTGATTGCACCAGTGTTAATGAATTTCCATGATTTCCGTCATCTTGGAGCTGTCCTTCTCAAATATCTGATCAGTAGTTGCCTTTTGCATGACCAACAACTACGAAAGGAACCAACCTTTAAAGTATTGCAATTATCAATACTGCATAATGGAGTTAATTCTCTAGTTCATTCTCTAGAGAACCCAGTGTATATATATATATATATATATATATATATATATATATATATATATATATATATATATATATATATATATATATATATACACACACACAGTACAAACCAAAAGTTTGGACACACCTTCTCACTCTAAGGGTTTTCTTTATTTTCATGACTATGAACATTGTAGATCCACACTGAAGGCATCCAAACTGTGAATTAACACATGTGGGAGTATAGTACATAACCAAAAAGTGTGAAACAACTGAAAATATGTCATATTCTAGGTTCTTCAAAGTAGCCACCTTTTGCTTTGATGACTGCTTTGCACACTCTTGGCATTCTCTTGATGAGCTTCAAGAGGAAGTCACCTGAAGTGGTTTTCACTTCACAGGTGTGCCCTGTCAGGTTTAATAAGTGGGATTTCTTGCCTTATAAATGGGGTTGGGACCATCAGTTGCGCTGTGGAGAAGTCAGGTGGATACACAGCTGATAGTCCTACTGACTAGACTGTTAGAATTTGTATTATGGCAAGAAAAAAGCAGCTAAGTAAAGAAAAACGAGTGGTCAGCGTTACTTTAGGAAATTAAGGTCAGTCCGTTCGAAAAATTGGGAAAACTTTGAAAGTGTCCCAAAGTGCAGTCTCAAAAACCATCAAACGCTACAAAGAAACTGGCTCACATGCGGACCGCCCCAGGAAAGGAAGACCAAGAGTCACCTCTGCTGCGGAGGATAAGTTCATCCGAGTCACCAGCCTCAGAAATCGCAGGTTAACAGCAGCTCATATTAGAGACCAGGTCAATGCCACACAGCGTTCTAGCAGCAGACACATCTCTAGAACAACTGTTAAGAGGAGACTGTGTGAATCAGGCCTTCATGGTAGAAAATCTCCTAGGAAACCACTGCTAAGGACAGGCAATAAGCAGAAGAAACTTGTTTGGGCTAAAGAACACAAGGAATGGGTATTAGACCAGTGGAAATCTGTGCTTTGGTCTGATGAGTCCAAATTTTTCCAAGATTTTTGGTTCCAACCACCGTGTCTTTGTGCGATGCAGAAAAGGTGACCAGATGGTCTCTACATGCCTGGTCCCCACCGTGAAGCATGGAGGAGGAGGTGTGATGATGTGGGGTGCTTTGCTGGTGACACGGTTGGGGATTTATTCAAAATTGAAGGCATACTGAACCAGCATGCCTACCATAGCATCTTGCAGCAGCATGCTATTCCATCCAGTTTGTGTTTAGTTGGACCATCATTTATTTTTCAACAGGACAATGACCCCAAACACACCTCTAGGCTGTGTAAGGGCTATTTGACCAGGAAGGAGAGTGATGGGGTGCTGCCCCAGATGACCTGGCCTCCACAGTCACCAGACCTGAACCCAATCGAGATGGTTTGGGGTGAGCTGGATCCAGGGGCGTAACTTGAAACCACTGGGCCCCCCTGCGAAATTTTGGATGGGGCCCCCCCCCACCTTTCACGCCCCCCCCCGCCCCCCCCCCCCCCTAACCACCACCTTTCAACCACCCCTCCCCCCCACACAATAAAAAATAAAAAAAAGCTATGATTTTTTTCATCTTTTTATTGTGGCATATACAAAAACGTTTTAAAAGATCAACACATATCACAATGATAAAACCTATATTTACAAAAATTGTACAATCAAATCAGGTGCTTCCAGTGTCCTCTGTGTATAAACATCAGTGAATATACTTTATGCACTATATAAAGACCGTGTATTTACTGTTTTCCATAACAACCACTTCCACAATATTTGATGTAAGATAAGAGTACTGTCCTATTGAAATGTCAACCAGGAGCACAAGGTAAAAAAATAAAATCCACAGGATGATAGTGGCAGCTCTGGAAAACAGAAAGACAAAATAAAAACAATAAAGTATCTAAAATGACAGTGTATAGTGCAGAAAAGAAAAGTTTAGACTTACCTGCAAGTCTTCATCAATCCAGAAATCTTAAATGTAGTGGTGAAACTCCAGTTTCTATCTTCATTGGAGAACAGGTCCCACCACTTTTTTTAAAAAAAAAAGGAGGTAAAAAAAATTAACCAATAGTCTAATCAGACAATTCTACTCTATATTTCTTTATTCATACTTACTCTTTTCACTTACACTTGAAATCTGAAGTCTTTAACCGTATCCAACATCAAGCCTCAACGAATGAACATCCAAAAACCAATATATAACACAGGCTGAACAGTAGAAATGCTTTTAAAACAGAAAAACCTAGATTTAAAAAAAATGCATTAGTACATTCCTTTTAATTTTTTTTCTCTTTCTTTTTGACTAACACAGCTAACACCATGCACATTAAGTCCATGTAGAGTTTATTTGCTCTTTAACAGCTTGGAGTCACCTGGCTATAGATGGACAAGTGCTTTAATCTCCAGTTGAAAATAAGGGGGTTTCCATTTCACTGTGTGGAAAAATATTTTAAATAATCCACAATTATTACAATTACGCCAGTTTTCTGGTACAGGGATGCTGGCTGCTTACACATAATATATCTTTAGTAAATAGGGGGGAAAAAAACAGTAAGCTGTGGACAGTCAAAAAAAAAAGAAAGAAAAATATCTTCAGTGGCTATCAGTTTATAGAACTCAAATAGTGGAAGCAAAATTGCAGGCAAATGTTGAACAGGTTCAGAAAAGATGTTCAGCCACTGTTAGCACACTAGGTAGCCAGGGAAGGACCAGTTGTGCCACATGTGACATCTGGCTGTGAATAAGCACTATCACAATGCTGAGTATTTTCTTGTACTTGCTACTTTCAGCAAAATCAGTGTACAATATTCATGACTTACAGCACTATTACACTTTTAGATTGGTAAAATAAGTTCCTGTCTTATCAGTGTATTATAACTGATGTTTTGTCAATTTAGCTGTGTCTTGGAACATACGTAAAGAGGTTAGTTGCTTATTTTCTGGGTTAGCTGTAAGCATTGCAGGATACATGTAGAAGGAATATTAAAATAAACGCTTTCAACATTTGCCTGTTTTTCTGTTTTGCAATGCTGTAACAGGTGTGTTGAACAAACTGGCTATGCCAACAGGGCTCTGCCAACTGAAGCTAGGCTGGACAAATTGCAGAAATCAGGTAGCCAATGAGCTTGAGGAGAAAGAAAAAAAAAGCTGGCACTTAACCTTAAATTGGTTCCCAATTATCATGGCCAGTAAAAAATTCCCATTAGCCCCTGGTTTGGACCAACTGGCTCTTGAATTCCTTAGCAATTTATCCATCCATGGAAGAAAGGCCAAAGAGTGAAGTGGCTATGCCAACGGGGCTATGCCAACTGTAGCAAGGCTGGAAAGAGTAAACTGGCTATGCCAACGGGGCTATGCCAACTGTATCTAGGCTGGAAAAGAGTGAACTGGCTATGCCAACGGGGCTATGCCAACTGTAGCTAGGCTGGAAAAGAGTGAACTGGCTATGCCAACGGGGCTATGCCAACTGTAGCTAGGCTGGACAAATACCAGAAGTCAGGTAGCCAATAAGCTATACAAAAATTACAGGTGTCAGTTTAACAAGTTTTCAATGAATCTTGTAATTAAAAATTTCCTTTTGGGTCCTGGTTTGGACACACTGGCTCCTGAATTCCATAGTGATTTGCCCATTCCAGAATGAATGACAAAAAAAACTGGCTATGCCAACGGGGCTATGCCAACTGAACAAAGAAGCTGGAGAAATCTTTGAACTCCAACTTCAAACCAGTATACTCACTCAGAACACTATTAGAACACACGTTTGCGTGCTTTCACATCTGCAAAGGTCTCCACAATGCTGTCAAGGTTTAACATCTTTGCTCGTGCATTTTCAATGCTTAGGACCGCAAGCCCAGAAAGTCTTTGCTCAGACATTGTGCTTCTCAAATAGCTTTTAATTAGCTTCAATTTGGAAAAGGACCTTTCTGCCGATGCTACTGTCACAGGTAATGTTAAGAACAAAAGGAAGGCTATGCAGACATCTGGCAATGTGGATGCTAGGGCACTGTTTTCAACCAAAAGCAAGTGTGTTAGGTCCTTCACAGAACATACTTTCTGTATATCAGCGTTAAGTGCTGACCTGAAGCTCAGAAGCTGGCCAGGAAAAGAGGAAGACAAATCGCTGGCATACTTGTTGTGCAATTTTTCTGCACCTTTATATAAGTCTTCATCTGACACTGATGACATAACAGCGGGCTGAATAATAGAAAAGCGATCAACAACTTCATTCAGTCCCTGAAATCTATTGGAGAGCTGGCCGGTAACTGTGTCTAAGCACTTATAAAAAACAGAGACTTTGAACCGTTCTTCTGGGTCTTTTAAACGTTCATCAACACAGAGCTCATCAAAATGCCTTTTGACTAAGTGAACTCGCTTTGCTTCAAACTTTGGGGAAATATTCCAGTTCTGTGCCAGCGAGACAGCATTTTTTTTGGCTTCGTCAAAATTATTTCTGAACTGGGACACCTCTTCAATTGCAGTTTTAATTAACTGAGCAGCTCTGGACAAATCCATGCTCTCAGACTGGAGTACTTTGGAGAGAGAATTTACAATACTGAGAATCTTTGACTGCAGTACAATGAGAAAGATGAAATGGAAGGACTCCAATTTTGTTTTAATCTTCATTGCCTCCTCTCTTTCATTTTTTTTGGATGACACAAGGATTATTTTTGATAATGCCTTCAACACATCCACATATCGAAAACGTAATGCAAGTAGGGAATCAAATCGAGAAGACCAACGCGTGGGGCATAGTTTTTTCAGTGTTACTGAAGATTCAGAAGTAAAACTAGAAAGGATTTGCCAACGCTTTCCACTATCCCCAAAAAAGGAATACACCTGCTGTAGTGTTGCCATGAAATTTGAGATTTCTGCTATATCAGACACAGCATCCTGGAGGACTAAATTTAGGTTATGAGCAGCACAATGAACGTAAAGTGCATTCTCCTGCCTCTCTAGAATTCGGGCCTGAACCCCAGAATAGACCCCACTCATTGTAGCAGCTCCATCATAACCTTGGCCACGGCATTTATCTAAAGAAAGGCCCTTTTCCGCAATGCATGCCAAAATTTCTTGTTCTATCCCAGCAGCAGACTGATCTTCTACCACATGAAATCCCAGAAAAGCCTCTTGGATGTCAACTTTGATTGCTCTCATACTAACATCTCTCTTAATTGTCACATAGCGAATGACTTGGCTCATCTGATCCACTTTAGAGATGTCTTGAGTAGTGTCAATTATTAATGAGTAAAATTGAGCCTGCTGTACTTCAGAGACAATTACATTCACCACCTGTTTAGAAAGTATTTCTATTATTTCATTTTGTATTTTTGGGCTGAGGTATTTTATGGTACCCTGTGGTAACTGTAGCAGTTGTTTAAGTATGGGGTCATACTCTGCTAACAGTTCGATAATCGCTAGAAAATTTCCACTATTTAGTTGGCCAATTTTTTCACGATGGCCTCGAAAAGCAATGTTCCCCATTGCCATAGTCAGAGTGACATTAATTATTCGTTTTAAAACCTCTCTCCAAAAACCTTTCTCCTTTCGAATTTGTTTTTCCTGCTCCTCATCAATGGTTCCCTCCCTTCGCCAGTGATCATAAACAACACACGCATCAATATGAGTTTGGGACGATTCATGCACACTGATTTTTTTAGACAGACCTCTCCATATTTGAATACCTTTGGCCCAAGCCGGTTCAAGTCCCAGTTTTTTACGGTCCCCAAAAAGCCAGCATGGCTCACAATAAACAGAATTTAGTTTGGGTGAGTAACAAAGCCAGGTTACTGGAATTTTTAGCCCTGTCTTTGTTGTTTTTTCGTAGTAGCTCACAGAAAAACATCTTTTCTCATCATCGTTATCTCTTGGAAACGGTCCCGTAGGTTTGCAAGGACCATGAGAAATGATAAATCTCTTCACACGAGCATCTGTTATTGTTATTGGGAAGTTAGCTCTGTCTGTGATGTATTTCTCTGCAGCAATGGTAGTCAGATCAATTACATCACTAGCCACCAATTCTAGTTCACCTGACCTGTGTGGTTCAGCTTCGCTTAGTTCCACATTTTCCCTTGCAGGGCTGCCAACATCTAAAGATGTACTTAGCTCTGGTTCAGCTTCACATTGTTCCACATTTTCTCTTGCAGGACCGCCAACATTCAAAGATCTTGGCTCTGCCAGAATATCATCACTTGTTTCAGACTCCTGCACTACACTACCTGGGGAGCAAAGAGTTTCTGGGCATGCTTCCACAACACTTTTAATGGGTGAAGTTGCCTTAGAGCTTTCACCAGCACCGGGAGCAGTAAAAAAAGTGGTAATTTTGGGTTTTTTTTGTGATTTCTCGCTGGTTTCCTTTCTCCTTTTACGTTTCTGCGCACCACTTTGATGGTGGTAAGTAGACATGTTACTGATGGCTGTAGGAACGAAGTATAATGGAACATTCCTTTACCATTAAAAATTAAGCTTAAAATGTTCTAAAAACTAAATGAGTACATTAGGATACCATCATATTGAAGGATGAAGGATCGAGTGATATCGATTAAGAGTGAGCATGTCATTTAGGAAGCGATTACTATCCAATAAAATTAAAATTGGATCATTCTTTTTGGCATGTGACTGATGGATGAGGATGGCTATTCAGCAACTAATACAATTTTTTTTCTGAAAGGCTACATACTCACCTAAATATATCCTGCAGAGCTCTTACGCCCAAGGGATCAGGTTTCATTCACTGGTGGGTGACAGAACACCCACGACATTATACATATATGTCATTAGCCTCTGGCTAATGACGTGTATGTTGCTATGTGGGGGGAGCAGAGGGACTAAGAGCGTTGAACAATGGCATCATGCACAGCTTGTCATGCTGCCGCTGTACACACGCTATATTTGCCGCCACAGCCAAGTGCAAACCAGCGTGGGTATGGGCTTAAATCACTAGCAGCTTCAAAAGAATGGTCTTGTTTGAGATAAGTGCACTGCTTTTGACCTCAGCCGGTAGAACTCGTTGTGCTGTAAATATTTGGAATGCTTTGATGTCTCTCTGCTAGCAGAAAACATAGTAACTAAAAGTAGTCCTCTGTTGTCTCACACTGCCCCCTATTGACAAGTGGCCATAAATACACATTACAGCAGTACAAAATATTAGCAAGGAAATATAACAAAAATGTGCCAATATAAAAAAATTGGTCCGGAGCACTTGCAAGCCTCTAAATAAACTGGCTGCTAAAGGGATAAAGAGGAACTGTAGTGAGAATTACATAATGGAAATATAATGAATACAATTATTTTTTACAATACTAATTAAGGCTACTTGCACACCAAGACGTTGCGTTAGGTGCTACGTTAAGGTCGCATAACGCGCTCCTAACGCAAGGCCTGGTGCTCTTCGATGTGGACGTCAGAGTGAGCCGCGTTGTGTAGCTCACTCTGGCGTCCGTGATGCGTACTCTTGGACGCATGCGGCATCATGTGGTCCCGCCAGCCAATCGCCGCACAGAGCGGCCGCTCCAGGAAGTAAACACTGCACGTCACAACGTGCAGTGAATATTAATTAGCCATGTGCCTGGCCGCTCTCCGCTCCTCCCCAACATTACTGAGCATGTGCAAACAGTCTAACGCGGCTTAAGCCGCTGTAACGCTATAGTATGCTGCACACTCTGAAGAACGTGCAGCGTTACATGTAACGCAACGTGGGCAGTGTGAACAGCCCCATTGACTTTGTATTGCTGTGAGTTGGGGAGCGTTACAGGCTGCACTAACGTGCGCCTGTAACGTCATTGTGTGCAAGCAGCCTTAAAGATTGTTTTTTAGTCAGTGTTTCCTCTCCGATTTAAATTCTAATATTTATCACAGGTGGCCAGAGCTTTAGTCTGCCAGGCGATCTGTACAGAATGTTCATTTATGGAGAGTTCTATTCCTTATAATCCAATAAGCCTAACATTTTTATAGCACTCTTCTCCTGTCGCACGCAAAGCGCTGAAGAGCTGCAGCCACTGGGACGCGCTCAAGCGGCCACCCTGCAGTGATAGGGAGTCTTGCTTTAAACTCCCTACTGAATAGGTACTGACCCTAGCAAGGATTTGAACCCTGGTCTCCCATGTCAAAGGCTGTGCTCTTAACCAGTAAACTAATGCACTTCTATCTGCAGCCTAGATTAACAGTGATCCCTCTGGTGTGCCCCTTAAAGGACATGTGACATTATGAGATAGACATGTGTATGAACAGTGCCTAGTACACAAATAACTAGGCTGTGTTCCTTTTTTACTTTCTCTGCCTGAAAAAGTGAAAAATCATGTATGTAAGTGGCAGTTCCAGTCCGGGACCGAGTCGGACTCTAGCATATCCCTCACTGACGAGGAATTGCAGCCATACAACACTTTTGTGGCAGTAAATGGCTTCTAAGAGCAGGAAAGAGATAAAAAAGGTCAACAGTTCATATATTTTAGCCCTGGCATACTTCAATTAATGTGTCATTGAGAAAAGGCCATGAAACAGTAAAAGCTTAAAAAGTTGATTAAAATATAAAATAAAACTGCGGGATAACTTTTAAAAAGTCATTTTTAGAAGGAGGAAGACAGATACAATTGTTTATCTCAGTTTTTTTTTTGCCTCGGATATCCTTTAACTTTAATAGTTTTTAGTGGTGCACTAGTGACCCCTTTATTATAGTAGTCCTTTCTGGTCTAGTGGTTCCGGCCTTAATATAGAATTTCACAAGAAACTTTTCCTGGCGGTTTAGTGGTTCCCCACCACATTTACCCCATGCACCCCAGTCTAGGCAATCAGTAGAGTAGCAGTGGTGGTATGGGATATGTAGCTTCTTAGCAATGTGTGTTGTATCCTGTCCATCCTATGAAGCAGCCGCCTGCTCCATCTCCTGCATGTTGAATGTAATCATGTGACACATAGGAGAACTAGGATGCAGTGGGTGCTGCAGTGAAATGGGCAGGACAGTCAGGAAGGTTGACACTTTGAAAGATGTAAGAGGTTTTTTAAACCACAATTACCACCACTGACAGTAAGGGAGCACAAGACAGTGGCCTTAGGAGAGAAGCAAGAATTTGGGCCCCCTCCCCAATCAGTGCATGGGCCCCCAAGTCATGGGACCCAAGAACAGAGCAGCTACAGCCTCTCTCTGCCTGTCACTTGTTATGCAGGGACTTGTATGTTAGCTCTTTACTGGAATCCGTTCTTAAGTCGGAACACTGCTCCCTCTCTGCCCCCTTCACCTCCACAGTGTGTACCTCTGTTTCATCTCCACCGCCCCCCCCCCCCCCCCATTATGTCTCCCACTGCTCTTCCCCTTGTGTCCTCCTCTGTGTAACTGTTGCATCCTCCGCCGCTCACCCTTGCATAGAATAAAAAGCAGCAGCTGCATGTCTCTCACCTCGTTCATCAGAGCCCGCAGCGATAAGAGACCTCTGCTCTCACTCACTCTTCACCCTAGTGCCAGCTTCTGCTGATCATTAAATACGACCAGCATAAGGGAACAGTGAGGTAAAGGAGAGGTCTCTGATCGATGCGGGTTCCGATTGATGAGGTTAGAGACATGCTGCTGTTGTTATCTATACACAGGGCAGCAGATGAGGACACAGTACATTACAGGGAGTCCCCAGTATGGTGGCGGGGTCGCCACTTCATATCTGCGGGTATTCATAGGTTGGGGGGGGGGGGGATCCCTGTATGTGGAATATAAAAGACGCAGTGAATTTTTCATTCCCATGTTTGGGGAAGAAAAAAAAAAGTGTCATATTCCAAACAATGCATACACAAACAATACTGCAAATACTTACACACACACACAAACAAGATCAGCCAGGAAGCACAGTCCGCCAATATGGACCGTAGGTAGCCCTTTGTCTTCCTCTCAGCAGCTGCTGTTTAGCCTGTGTTGAAGAGCCCTGAAAATAGGAACAAGAGCTTTAAAATAGGAACAAGAGCTATTGCAATACATCTGCCTAAATCCCCACAACACATGCCCCCTCTACCAGGCAAGAATACTAACACCCCCCCCCCACACACACACACAACATACACAATACCCCACATCAGGTGCAAACCCAGGCTTTTCAAAGGGGGGGGGGGTTCCTGAAAGGTCTCTTGGCAAGCCGCACACTACTGCGCAACATACACATGATGCACAGCATTTCCCTACAAAATACACACAATGCGCAGTGTTTCCCTACAAAATACACATGATGCAGTAGTGTTTCTCCAAAATATATATAATGTGGCAGTGATTAAGTAGCCAGATAACCTCCCTTTATTATGGATGACCAGATGACCCCCATTTACAGTTTAGGTAGCTAGATGACCCCCCAGTTAGGATAGGTAACCACATGATCATAGTGATTATAGTATATATAATCATGATCATAGTATATAGCCAGATGACTCCCTGTTCAGTACATTCCTTTTTGTACTTTGCCAGATCCCCCTTGTATATAGCCAGTGTATATAGTCAGATCTTCCTTGTATATAGCCTGATCCCCCTGTATAATAAAAAAAAAAATTATATATATATATATATATATATATATATATATATATATATATATATAGTGCGTGCGTGCGTGCGTGCGTATATAGCCAGATCCCCCCCCCCTGTATATATAGCCAGATCCCTCCTGTATATAGCCAGTGATCATCTGCTGCTCTCCCTATGGAGGCACCAGCCACCAAAGTGTAATGCGGGGAGGGAGGCCGACATCACTCCTCCCTCCCTCTCCATCAGTGCCCCCTCCGTAGTTCCCTTGCAGAGAACGCGCAACGGGTGTCTAGTTTACCTGTCTGTGCGCTCCGGCCGGCTTCTTCTCTCTAAATCCTGTTTTACGTCATGGGAAACAGGAAATAGAATGAAGCCAGTCAGAGCACACAAACCGGTAAACTAAATGCCCGCTGCGCGTTCTCTGCAAGGGGACTCAGGAGGGAGCACTTGAGAGGGAGGGAGGGAGGAGCGATGTCAGCCTCCCTCCCCGCATTACACTTTGGCGGCTGGTGCCTTGATAGGGAGAGCAGCAGCCTCGTGAGCTAGTGCACATACTTACACACACGAGATTAGCCTGGAAGCACCGTCCGCACGCAGGAACGCAGGCAGCCCTCTGTTTTCCTTTCAGCAGCTGTTGAGCCCTAAGAAATTAGTAGGTACAATATTTTTAATAAACGCGTTTAATACCACTTTAGAGTAAACATGAGACAAAGGGAACAAGGGGATTTTTATTTTCCTCGGTCTTCTCCCAATCCCCTATAGTCCGTGAGCTCCCTCAATGTCCTCTTGGTCCAATCCACTGCGCTGCATGAGCTGAAAAGGGCTGTGCACCTCCTCCTTCATGCTCCTGTGGCCAGCCAAGGGAACACAATCAGGTGCATAGTACTCCGCAGTTGAGCCGGGGTTCGCAGTGGCACAATGGAGGGGACCAAAAAGACATTGAGGGAGCTGACAAACTTCAGGGGCTGGGAGAATCCCCAGGTGAGTAAAAATTCTCGTTCCCTTTGCCAAAAACACTTTAAATTGTGCCCCTTGCTGAATGAGAATAAAATACATCCATGTCAATAGTTGACAAATCACAAATAAATGTACTTGAATGGCGCCGCTTTCTACCTGCCAGAACATACTGTCAGTCACATTGATGTCAGCATGCTTGGGCCACTGTAAAGCCGTGCAGTTCAGGTCAATGTATGTGTGACAGTAGCCGTTGCCACTATTAAAGTGGATCCGAAATGAAAAAGTAACTATAACAAGTAACTTGTCTATATATCTTATCTAAAAAGTTTACATAGTTTGCACAGCAAATCTAGCTACAAACAGCTTCAAAAGTTTATGATCATTTATTGCTGTGGTACAATGAGGGCAGCCATGTTTGTCACATTGTCACAGGCAAGCTGATAGCATCTGCAGCCCTCAGCTCAATCACACAGTGAGGCACGGTGAATCTCTCTCGTCTCTAACAACAACAAA